>NC_061116.1:189759876-189834803 GCF_002878395.1 Capsicum annuum | reverse complement strand
ATTGGAAAGAGGACTCGCAGAGCTTTCCGTTGATATATAATAGATCACCCAGATCATTATGTACAAGGATTTATGATTGTTTAAAGTTGGAGAAAAAATACGCCAGGCCTCAGTACTTTTTACCCTGCACGTTTTACTATTCACAGCTCGATCGGAATGGTCGTAGTTCGATCGGAATGGTCGTAACTCATCTCTCGAGTGTCCGTTTTTGATGATCTTCATATCGTTGAAAATCTTATTCGATACTCTAAGAAATGGTAGGTCAACATCTTAAAAATACTACATAGAAAATTTATGGATCACTTTAAAGCGTAGAACTCGATACGTTTCTCACGAAATATTTACGAAGAAAATTTTTTGGGGTATTACATCCGTTTTCTTTTGGGTGAAAATCATTTTCCCTCCCTAAATTTGCCTTAAAAATCAAACTCTTTCATCAACTTTGAATAATAATCATACTCTCCATTTATCCTAATTGAATTTTTTAAATTCATATTATACCCTCTTTTTTAATTTTTTTTAATGTCTACTTTAATCACTTTATATATATATTTTTTCAATACCTAACAAATAAGTATGTAGTATAATATTATTAGTCATTTTTTATAGCTTACTAATTTTGTCAAATGTTGTTATCAAATCAACTTGTTAAGCTTAAACCTACGTTAAGTTATTATTATCATGCGTGTGTAAAAAGCTTGTCTTTTAGTTACATGCATGTGTAAATTAACACTTTGTATAAAACCCATATCAAAACTAATTTTAATTTTCTTTCTATATAGATATGGAATATCAACACTTTGTGTATCCAGGACCATCACAATATGACATATTTACCACGCAAAGTAAACATCGGTCCGAGGCTATTTGGAAAAGCACACTAAAAGGAGAAAAGACATGTTTGATAGTGCTACGTGATGATAATGGTTTTTGACATCATGTTAGAAATCATCCGTTCTGTCCCCGTCTTCTTTATTATTTTAATATTTGTAGTTTTAGAATTTTAGGGGCGTTATACATGTTGTATTCGTTCCCTGCAATTATTCCCTTATTACTGCACTTGTCGAAAGGTGGTGACCAGAAATGCAAACCTTTCACCTGAAAACTTGTGAAGCGACTATAACCTTACAAGACATGGAAATAATGTTTGGAATGGTAGTAGATGAAACTCCTATTCTTCATCCAGGCACTGCTCAGATGTTACCTGTCAACAGACAATAAATGTTTACCAAATTTACCGGATGAATACCTAATCTAGAATTTTTTCAAGGAAACAAATTTTTTTTAATGAGATTAGAGGAATACATAAAAATATGAATGAAATAACTTGATGAAACTGAGGAAGGAGAGGTGGAACGAAGATGTAAGTTGTACCTTTTTTGGTTGTGCGTCGGAATAATATTCCCCGATAATTCTAAAAATAAATTTAGTACAGACTTTTTGATTGATATGCGTGAGTTACCCGCAATGTCAACATAGGCTTGGGGAGCCTCTGCGCTATTGTACCTATATTTTTGTTTGTGTCATGCGTCGATAGAGAAGTCGCACTGCATTAGTGATTTTGTTTCGTTATTGTTGGTATGTGAACTTTATAAAAAAAAATTCTATTATACGATTCAGATACATTGATCGTCATAGCCCCTTATCTATTACCACATCCATGAATATTTTTCATTTTTTAAAGGGATAATTACATAATCATCTATAGGCTTCCGAGGACACTACTTTAATTTATTTCATTCTCTGTAACAATTTTTTTTCTGATGCTCCGTAGCAACCAAACACATTAGATTTTTGAGTTCATTATTTAATTTTTGTTTTATTAAAATTAGCTTTCAAATGTCGAACACAAAATCTATGGTGTGTTTTTTGTGGTTGCAACCGGGCGTAAGATTGAACACTCTGCAAAATTCAGCCATCTGAAATGAGCCTAATGCCTTTTCTCGCACCAACAACATGCCTCCATAATAATGAGAGAAGTATATACTCTCTCCATACCATTTTACTTTTTCCAAATTTCCTAATTTAATTCTTCATTTTACTTGTTATTTATTCATAATTCAAGAAGAGACAAATTTTTTTCATGTTTTACCCTTTGCATTAATTACTTTTTTCTTCAAATTAAAATGTAAACATCATTTAATAGAGGTACTATGATAAATTAGCCATATTATTAATCATTTTTCTTAATTAATATGCCAAGTTAATTTGGGACAAGTAAATGGAACAGAGAGAGTATTTTCAGTAAGCTTTCATATAACTTATGTCATCCACTTTTCCGCCATGGTTTAAAAATTGAATAACTCACAAATTCTAAGCTGGTGGCATTAAACAAAATTAGAATAATGTGTCTTTTCGTGAATCGAAGAGGCTATGTGAATTCATGTTATCACTAATAATTTATCAGATGTCCTAATATATAAATACATTGTAAATTGATCTTAAGTAGAATAATTATCCTATAAATCATTTTGAGATATTAATTGTTTGAGATAAGTTAACATATATAGATTCCAGTGATGGTATAATTATTGCCTTATAAAATACCCCTATCCTGCTCGATTCTAAGGTAGGGCTATTCTCGGTTAGTTCGTCGTTATTAAGGAAATCCTTGTAATTTTTTTTCCTCCACTTATTGATATTTTTAAACTCAGTGGTTAATCCCGCCTGACCTGGGGTCGCGGTCGGATCGTCGACACAAAAGAAGGTTTTGGAGTTCGAATGCATAACGGGTTATAGCCGCGACAACAAAGAGAGTTGAGTTTCAACCACCAATTGCCGTGATGTCCATCACCGTGGACTCACATTTAGGCCAGCCGCGAGTTTGAGGCTCAAGGAAGACAAGTATCCACCCCCGATGCGACAACGCCCTCGTGATTGGGGCGCGATGTGAAAAGGGTCGACGTGATGTATGACGCCTAGGAAAATGTGCCATTGGCCTAATGGATGGTTCATGGGATTCTACAATTCACACCAAGTATGCATTTCTCTATATTCTTCATCAATGCGAGAGCCGAGATATCCATTGTTGAGAATAGTTTTTGTTTCAAAAGAAGCATAGGTCCCCCCCCCATGCACACCACGAACGGCGCGTGGTGGGGGGAGGCTATCAATTTATATATTCCTTGGCGCTAAATAACATTATGGAGAGGAAGCATAATATTTAAGAACAACCATGTCTATTAAAAAAGTTATGAAGACTTTGTACTACCCCCTCCCCCGAAGGCTACCCACGACTCTAACATCATTTTGTTGGGAGATAATCAACAATTCAATATGACAAAATTTTACACTGTTATAGACTAGAGGCATATCAGATTATGTTAGAGTAAAATAGTGAAGGAAATGTATAAATTAATTATAACAATATTCAAGAATAGTTAACTATGGAAGGTAGGATACCTGCTCTTAGGAATGATACCTAAATTCAGTTTAGTGAGCACTAAAGGAGTGGAGGATCAATCGAGGATTAGATGGGGCAGTCTGATGACTTTGAACAGTGCTTTAAAAATAAGGGATAAGTTGATGGTGAGGGAGGCTTGGGGGAAAGAAGGGGATGTTGATAGAATGTGGGATGAGACTGCCAATTACATCAGGGAGATATCTAGGGAGGTGTTGGGGCCTCAAAAGGCAGCACGGGCAAGCACCAAGGGGACTGGTGGTGGAACGAGGAGGTGAAGTAGAAGGTTAACACTAAGAAGAGAGCGTATGCTAAATTAGATGAGATAAAGGGTAAAGAAGATAAATAGAAGAATAGGGAGGAGCATAAAATTGCTAAGCGAGAGGCGAAGTTAGCGGTCGTGAGGGCTAAAGATGCTGCCTTTGAGAGTTTATACACATCATTGGATAGTAAAGATACTGATACAAGGTTGTACAGGCTCATCAAGGTTAGGAAGAGGAGGGCTCCAGACCTGGATCAGGTGAAGTGTATTAAGGATGTGAACGATGAAGTCCTGGTAGAAGAGGGTCGTATTAGAAAGAGAGGACAATCTTTCTTTCATAAGGTTCTGAATGAAGGAAGGGATATTAGCATTATGTTGGGGGATTTGGAGCATTCCGAGAGGTTTAGGGATTGTGGTTATTGTAGGCGCATCAAGGTTGAGGAGGTTAAGGGGGATATTCGTAGAATACGTAGAGGTAAAACGATGGGGCCAGATGGGATTCTAGTGAATTTTTGAAAGTGCACAGGAGGAGCAGGTATGTAGTGGTTGACGCGGTTATTTAACATAATTTTTAAGACGACAAAGATGCTTAAAGCTTGGAAGTGGAGTACAATGATTCCATTATATAAGAATAAGGGTAACATTCAGGATTGCAATAATTATAGGGAAATCAAGTTGTTAAGTCACACTATGATGGTGTGGGAGAGGATGGTAGACTTGAGGTTATGGAGGATTGTTACTATTTCTGAAAATCAATTTAGGTTTATGCCAGAGAGCTCGACTACTGAAGCGATCCATCTCGTTCTGAGACTGGTGGAGCAGTACAGGGATAGGAAGAAGGATTCACAATAGTGTTTATCGATTTAGAGAAGTCTTATGACAGAGTTTTGTAAGACCCCATAAATGTTTTGAGTCGTTAGAGCTTTTAAAACTTGATAAGAGAAGCTTAGCACATAAAAATTTGGCTAAGTGTTGAAACTTTTTCATTCCGTAAATCTTCAAGATTTGATGAATTAATTCATGACCTTCGTGAGGTACGTTTTTCGATTTTCAAGTTGCGTTGCAATGGGTCAAGGTCGTAGTACATCTTGGGTGAGTTTTGGAATTTTTCAGATAGTGTAAGGGGGTGTTTGGATTTCCAAACCAGTGAGCCTCCGCGATCTCAAGGCGCCGCCCATCTAACAGCACCGCTGTAGCCAAGGCGCCGCACTGCCTTTAGAACTGCTCCAGGCGAGGTGCCGCCCTGGGTTCTCCTTCGGGCTAAGCAAGGCATCACCCTGGAGATCGCCCTGGGCCAAAAATCAGCTTTCTGCTCCGAATTTTCAAGGGCAAATTGGTAATTTTCCACCCCTATATAAGCTCTCTAACATGGAATTTATCATCAAATCAACCAAAATAAGCTTATTTATTCAATTTTTTCTCAAGAACAAGCACAAGAAGTTCAAGAATCAAGAACTAAGGTATGTTAGATGTTCATTCTCGGGCTTCTTCCACCCAAGAAGTTCAAGAATGAATTTCAAAATTTAAGTTTATGAATTTATGAGATTTTTATGATTTATGTGAATTAAAGTTGAAGATCATGTTGTTGTTAGTTTTAATTCAGGTTTTGATTACAAAGTGCCAAGTTTTGATCCTAATATGTGATTAATTCCATAATCTTTAAGATGAAACCTTCAAGTTGGTTGATTTCGTAGATCTTATATTAGATCTAAGTTTAATCTTGATTATGATGTTAGCTTGAGTTTTATTTATATGAGTTGACTCAAGATCCATGAAAAAAAATAGTTAATTGTGGGATGATTTATATGGATTTTATGGTGAGTTCTTGATCTACAAGATGTATGTAGTATCCAAGATTTGATTTAAGTGTATTCATGATATTAGATTTGATTGGATTTCTAATCCATGATTAAATGAAATATTTATATGAAATTATTTATTATATGTGTAGTAATATAGTAATTCATGTTAGATACTTGAGGTTGTGAATTTGGTGTTGGAATCTTTGAATGGAAATTGATTGTGTGGTAAAGAAGAGAAAACATGTTGTTTCTACCCAAGTGTAAGAACTTGCTTCTCATGTGCTTGTAAAATTCTTAAGTGAAGGAAATAGGGTCATTATAGCATGTGGACAAGAAATCCCCAAGTTACGGATAAGTTCACGTCAAGTGTTGTTGAAAAGTCTTAGTGAATGAATTATGAGATGTTGTATGCAAATCCTATCCATGTGCATTCCTTGTTGAATGAATGGTGAGACATTAGTATGTACCCTTATACATTTTATGCTTAAGACTTCCAAGTGTTTGAATAAATATCCTATTATGCATTCTTATTCATGATTTGAGTTATGTCTCTCAAGTGCTTGATGAAACGTCTCATTGATTATATTTGTGAGTAATGGACTGTTATTATATTATGCAAGTATTACTATGTATTATTTATTTTATGCTATCAAGTCCCAGGGGTATTTATACCCAACAATTTAGCTGATAGTCTAGAGCTAGAGTCAATTTCAAGATAATCTCAGTCAAGCTATGATCAATAGACTTCAGTCAGTTACAAAACTCAAGAACACTCAGTAGATTCAGAAATCAGTCTCAGCCTAGTATTCAGATCAAGAAACTTAGAATCTAAAGTATCAGTCTAATTTATTTCAGATCTCAGTAGTGTTTTCGTATTCAAATCAAAATTCAGTAAATTCAGTAAGATAACAGAACTCAGTAACATTTAGTCAGTTATCAGATATTCAGTAGTATTCCGTCAGATAACGAAACCAAGTGAACTCAGTCATATCAGTTCACCAACATATTCAGTAACAAAATTCAGCTCAGTCTAAAGTTTAGTTAAGAATCAGTTCGGAGTCTTTCAATTGGGAGTAGGAAATAGCACCAAGCGAGTGCAGGGATGACGGCTCCCCGTTAGAGAAGCAAAGTCGTTAGCAAAAATCCTGTACTCCAGAACTGCGTAGCCAGCACAGGATTAGGAGTCACCCGTCAGATTAAGGCTTGATTATCATGCTGCCTTAGCCTTGACTTCCTGTTAAGGGTCACCCGTTAGATAGGCTTGACCATAGTAAAGGTTTTTAGCTGTGGTGCAGTATTGACACCCTTTCAGCTGGGGTTACAGGTTGGACCCCACAAGTTTAGATTCGGGCCATGTCGGTTAAGTGAGAACTCCCACAGTTACATCCATAATCTCAGTTTTTGATTTAGTCTTCAGAGAAGAACTCAGAAATCAGTATCAGTATCAGAAGATTCAGAGATCACCTGTTAGATATGCCTGATAAAAATTATAGTTATCTATTATTCTTATCAAAGATGTAGAGATCACCCACTAGATAGGCTTGATCTCAGATTCACTTAATTATTTCTATTTGAATCCGATTCAAGGATCACCCGTTAGACAAGCTTGATCTCAGTTACAGTAAATCATTACTCTTTTCAATAGACTTAGAGATCAACCGATAGATAAGCAGTATCAGTAAATTCAGATATCTATTACATTAAACTCAGTCTCTCAGTATTAGTAAGTACAGATTCAGTTCAGTACCTTCAGTTGCTCAGTATATCAGTAATAGTAGACTCATATATTAGTATTTAGAATGTAGTACTCAGTGTTATGATGATTTCAGTTATAGTTTATGCACTCATGTATGCATTCTCACATAGTCATGTTCAGATTGAGTAGTTACGGAGTTTCCATGTAAGTTTATCCAGCTAATACATATTATTCATTCAGTATTGTTTATACATATGAACCCTTACATTCAGCCTTACCCCATCTAACATACCAGTACTTTCAAAGTATTGATGCATACTTTTCTCTTGCATTATGGTGTCTTATACCATAGGTGCCGAAGCGCGAGATCCATAATACCTTTAGTGGCTCAAACTCAATCATCAACAGTAGACCCAGCAGTGAGTCCTCATTATTCAGGGATGGTTATTACTTCATTATAAAATTGTGTTTAGTATTTTGTAGACGGAGTTAGTTGGGGAATTGTCCCATTAACTCTACAAAATAGGCAGTTTAGAGGGTTTCAGATAAGATTCTCGTAAAGCCCTAAAATTGGGTCCCGAGATGTCACACGGTGCTTAGGGTCACAAGTGACCGCAAGATAATCTTTCTACTGGCATAACTTATAAGCAACTGAATAAAATGTATAAATCTGTATAAAATTGGCGAAAAAATTAAACTTCTCTGAACTTGATCAATACAAATCTTAACTTTACAAGATTACAACTCTGCTTTTATAAAACAAAATCAAAACTGAATACATCACCTTTCACTGACTATCTATGAAGTCTCTACTAGTACTGATTATAGGTAGTTGGGTCATGACTCCCAACTAACCAAACTCAATACGACTGAATAAAGAAAATACAATACTTCTCGAACAGTATAAATGACTGAAGCCCTTGAATCAAAAGGACTCATCACCTGCTGACTGGAAGCTGCAAACTGACTGAATATGGTACATGCTCTACAACTTGTACCTACATTACAGGGAAAATGTAGCCCACATACGAATAAGTGAGTTAGCACCATGGAAAAGTACCGAGCATATGGGGGTGTATGCAATTTCAATAATCAAATATCACAAGTTTATAAGAGACATGCATGCTGATATGAAAGACTCACTTAGCTTGAGATAATCATCAAAAATCATAAGTAAATGATACATGTAAATAAAACACATGAGTCATTTCAATAAGTTCTCAATTCACTTCTTCCTTGGTATCAAACATATAGAGTAATCAAGTTTCAAAACAATACTCTTTAGAACATAACATCTCAATCTTTCGGAATCAATAACTTTCTCAAAACCAATCCTTCAAAACATATGCATTCATCTTAGATAGAATGGTACACATATACACACACGTTGGGAGTCTCTCATAAATAACATAAACCATGTAAGCTACATGAAGTCCAACGTCCAACCCACATTGGGGAGAGCTGTCCTATCCTTGCCATCGGAGTAGGACCTTAATGTTTCATCCACTAGTAATCACTATATCAGCCTCAGGCTTACATCCTATGGGGGCACGTAGTTCTAGGGAAGTACCAAACTGCTATACCTTCCGCTCGATGCTAAAGACTACTCCGGGACTTAGCTCAGATCTTTTAAAAGACAACCCACCTTAAATTATTCAACAATTCATATTAGGACCCAACATGCTACCCCTTTTATCATAAATCAATCAAATGGTGTGAGTTGCTTTTCTCACTTGGGTTCAAAAGCAACACTTTCAAGACCAAAAGGTCAAATCATTCTATATCATCTCAAATCATTCAAATATCAATACACTTATAGCACATACTTTCTCAAAAGTACAATTTCAAATGGGGTTCGAAAACCCATATATCAATATCATGATAAAATCTCTCAAGAATCATGCTTTATATCATAAATACATATAAATCCAAAAAAAATATGAAATCTCAGCTTTTATATTTAATAATATCAACATTATCACGAGAACAATATAAGTAATAAATTCATGTTTCAACTTCATGGGAAAATCATGTAAAACCATGTAAATTCATAAAAGAAAGCAATTTTGGGCGCAAGAACGAAAGAATGTTCTTGTTGAAAATCCCACATAACTTAAACTTGAAAATTTGAACGAACTATTGATTGTGAAACCCTAGGAGATGATCTTGAATGCTTTCTTGAGATTCTTGAATTGTGAAAAGGTTGTACTTTTAAGCTTGATTGAAAGAATCCTTGTAGAGAACTTTGAATTTGGGGCTTAACTTCTTGATTCTTGAGAGATGATACTTGGATTTTTGTTCTAGAGAATTGAGGAGGGATTTTAAAACTTTCATTGACTTCTTAGGGTTAAGAGAGAGGAGTTTGTGTGCTTAATATCCAATAAAACATTTAGAAGTGATTAGGGATGGTTTAGGGGTGTAAAATGACCTTAACACCCTTGCTATAGGTCAAAACGGAGTGTTTTTGCTACCTGAAACACTAAGTGTGCATCGCACACCTTATGGCACACTTTGAAGTGTGCGCCTCACACCTTATGGCACACTTTGATATGTGCCTCGTACACCTTATTGCACACCTATTCTAGTAGCCATGTGCGATTAGTTAGGCGACGCACTCTACTTTGCAAAGCGATAACTCCTTGCTCGGGTGTCGGATTTTAGTAAAATTAGTATCGTTGGAAAGATAATTCGATTTTCTACAATTTAGTGGTTGAAATATGCAAAAATACCATATATTAATCAATTTATGCTCGTTCAAAGATGACCTTTACAAAATCAAACACTAAAACTTGATTGATTCAACGACTCTTAGCTTGCACTACCTTAAGTTACTCATATGAATACGCCTAACTCATCATAAACTATCTTATAACTAGGATACTAATGGTAATTCATGTGCCCAAATATGGATTACAAAATTGGAGGTTTCACATGTATGAACAATGATTCGTTTTCTAGCTTAGGAAAGTACAGGGTATTACAATTATACTAAAATTCTAAGTATAAATCTTCCTCTTGACTCGCTCTAAAGGCTTTAACAATGAGGGAACTTTGCGGAAAATTACAATATCTCCCCTTTGGGAACATTCGTCCCCAAATGTCGCTGGTTAGGCTAAGAGTATAGAGACGATTAAGGATACACGACTAAATTATCTTGATAACTGAATCTAAATTTTTCTAAACTTTGAGATGCTTTGTCGAATGCATATACTCATGATACTAATTGAATCTATTACTAGAAAAGAATGAGATGAAGGAAGACTATTACCTCCTACTTGAATCCGAATTCGCAGGTAAGAGATGAAAGATTTATAACATGACAACTCAGGGCATTACAACACCCCCCTCTTGGGATCGTTTCTCCCCGAATGACATAGATTGAAATACTTAAGAAGGGATTGAGATAATACGCAGTATACTTATGGACTGAACCATAACTTAATATCCGAATCTGAAGCAAATGCTAGTACTAAGCTGAACTTCACTACTTACTTGGATGCAATTAAACCACTTCCTGGAATGGTCATGTGCACGAAAGTTCAAGTAGCGAGACTAGACCATATCGGAAGATGGGAATATATAGAGATTCTTCTGTATGACTGTTAAGCTGGATTTCTGACTGCACGAACTGAAGCATGATGTGCTCTCACCCTAATAGAGTATTTCTTCAAAACCTTTCTAAGAAATTTCTAATGCAATTGGGGAGTAAAGAACTTTGGGCATGGTCCGAGCAAGACTTCAAAATAAGGATTTACAACCTTGCCTCACTCATAAGTAAGGATCATAGACCGATAAGTCATAAGTTAGAATAGAAGTACTAGGCCTCAAGCAGTCCCACTTCTTAATTTCAAGCTTACCAACACTTCTCAGACACTCTCTCAACATTACTATTTCCCCTAAATATAATACTTGCTTGATTCTATTCATAATTCTCACAAAGCAATGACAAATTCATCTACTCAAATCTAACTGAACCAAACTCTCTCATCATCTTTAAACCTAATTTAGAATCACAGGATTCACCACATAACACCATAACATAGCACCATTCTGAATTATGAATTTTTACACCCTTCTATATTTTCACAACTCCTCATCTCAAGAAAAATTCTCATTACCACTTTAACGACTCCAACCTATCTAGTACTAGCAATTCCCTAACACACAATGTGTCCATCTGCATGTATACAAACATGACATCCAAGCCTACCCTTATAACCATATATGTACTCCTAAGCAACACCTATAAAACACCTTTTTGAAACCTATAACCCTTTATCAAGAACAAACTTTGGGCACTATTCTTAATAAGACACTCATAAAACATCTTTCTCATATTCTCTAACACCGTATCCAAAACAACTTCTCTGCATTATTCAATTCTTAAGATGATACACATAAAATATTATCAAATAAACCAGCCATACTCAAAACTTTATCCCAAAATTCTTTCAAACTTAAAGACTTAAATACAACAAGCACAGGACAATTTCTCCAAATATAACATATAAAGCTTCAATGAACCATGACATGTGTCCAAGACTTTATCTCAATCTTAATTAGCGTTTACTGCCTTAGCTAAAGTAAACATACAACTATCTTTCATCAACAAGAAGTGTTCACTCTCCCTCATTTTACTAACTGTTCATCACCACCATCATTACCAAGGAAAGGTAATTAGAAGATTAGAATGTGAGGACCTAAAGAATGAAGAAATACTGTGTATAACTTGATACTCAACTGAGGCTTGAGGAGTAGAGTAATTAATATCATGATCTCATCAAAGAGGTCTAGTCTAAGGACATGTATGCTACAAATCCAAATTTCTCTGATCGTAAAAGTATTGCTTGAGTACTTGGACTGAACAAACCGTAAATCTTAAGTACATGAGTCATGAGTTGTATGACCTAAATTTAGACTTCATAACTTATGGAATGTGATTCCAATTGCCGAATGAACTAGAACTCCTTATCTTGGGAGCTAGGAGAGTACAAGATTCGCTATGATATGCATGAATAGGAATTAAGATGATGGAACTGAAACGTAAGGAGTGAGTAGGTATTGGGACAACTGAAAATACTAAAATAAGAATGGGTCAGACATCAATCTTCTGAAATTTGAAAGCTGGACTTGGTTACTTTCTCTATCATCTCCCCTTTAGACTTAAGGCGTTACTCTAAGGCTGTGAACTACTATATAAACTCTAGTCGAACTACAACCACTTAACTCTAAAGTTTGGAGATATAACAACACACATAAATAATAGAATTTAACCTAAATAACTACACCTGAAAGCGTAAAACCAGCTCCTCACACTACCTTCTGAGTTACACCCTATATTTCTATAGCCCCAATAGTCATCACACATTACTTGAACACTTACTAACTTCGAATCCACAAGAGCATCCCCATAGCACCTTGGCGTACTTCTACATCATACATACAACATCAGACTTGATTACGAATCAAATAAACTTAGGCTCTTGTATACGCTGTTCAAACCTACTAAATCACTTCCATACAACTAATATTCACAACTCATCAATCATTATACCCATCTTGATCACCATCTACTATTCAAACTTAGTGTCTAGTTCTAGCTATGATTAACCACAACTTTATGCAATATTCTTACATGTCAGACATCTGAAAACATTAGCCCGCTAAAACTTCATAACAGTAATGATCAATCACAATCCTATGGTCTATCTTATTATGATTTGCTAACACCTCCTTCTTCTATATTTCATCACTATTTACCCTTTCTATACATCTAAACTTTCTTTGTAGCTCTATAATTTTCAACTAAACTCCCTCTTGCATTCTAAATTAACAACACTCAATCAACAAGTACTTCTATCAATAATCTATACTTTTCTAGCACAAAAAAAACTGTCAACAACCCTTTTCATGCTTCAAGCAAACAACAATTGACCTTAACTAATAACTCTTTCTCCACCTTTTACTAAACTTAACATACAAGGATATATCACCTCATTACTATCTCAATCATATGCAAAAAGACTCGGCTATATATATATTTCATAAATCACCCTTACCACCCTTTTTGCCACTACATCTCTAGATCTGACACTTTTAACTAGCACAAGAACAACAAGATGAACAACAAGTTGCTAGTGAATCGAAATAGGCCTCACACGGCTTCACTAGACTTTGATTTTTAATAACACAGTGATAAAAAATTACAAGGGATAGAAACTTGAAACACAATATTCAATGATCTAAGAATACACATGTTACTCTGTCTTAATTAAATGACTCACAAGAATGAGGACATAACTTTCAACTCTAGGAACTTAACACACTAGAGAGCTCCTCTCAAGCCCTTTGTGTAACTTTTGAATTTTCTGCCAAAAAATATAGGAGCATTATCTGGGAAGGAACTGGAGCTTGTTAATCATGCTATCTTAAGAGTAATACATAGATAGGAAAGTGCAGATTATCATCATAGATTCTGAGGAGGAATATGAAAGAACATCTGACTTGGGCTTTGTGCACGACTTTAATGAGCATGAATAAAGACTTCAGTCTTCAAAACTCAAAAGCACTAATGGGATACTTTCTAGCTTGCTTAAAATCCCATAATTATCTGTGAAGATTTAAGCTTGACTATTTTTGATACCTTAAGAATAAGGTAGATATAGCCCAAATAGAGTAAGATGAGAATCTGTATAAGTTTCTTAGAGACCCCTTTTTATAGCGCGATCTGAGACTTGAAAGAATGTGAACATTTCCTAATGCCTTGTAGCCTCTCGAAGAAAAGTACAGACATCTTTGTACCATTCTGTAATACTCTACTAGACACGAATTCACACATACCCTAGGACACTTGAACTCTATACTTTGATACAAAGTTCGTAACACCCCAAAATTGGGTCCCAAGATGTCACATGATGCTTAGGGTCACAAGTGACCCCAAGCTAACCCTTCTAGTGGCATAACTTATAAGCAACTGAATAAAATGTATAAATTTGTATAAAATCGATGAAAACATTAAACTTCTCTAAACTTGATCAATACAAATCTTAACTTTACAAGATTACAACTCTGCTTTTACAAAACAAAATCAAAACTGAATACATCAATTTTTACTGACTGTCTATGAAGCCTCTACTAGAACTGACTATAGGTAGTCAGGCCATGACTCCCAACTAACCAAACTTAATACGACTGAATAAAGAAAATACAATACTTTTTGAATAGTATAGCTGATTGAAGCCCTTGAATCAAAAGGACTCATCACCTACTGACTAGAAGCTGCAAACTGACTGAATGTGGTACATGCTCTACAATTTGTTCCTACATTATAGGGAAAATGTATCCCACATACGAATATGTGGGTCAGAACCATGGAAAAGTATCGAGCATATGTGGGTGTATGCAATTTTAATAATCAAATATCATAAGCTTATAAAAGACATACATGTTGATATGAAAGACTCACTTAGCTTGAGATAAATCATCAAAAATCATAAGCAAATGATACATGTAAATAAAACACGTGAGTCATTTCAAAAAGTTCTCAATTCACTTCTTCCTTGGTTTCAAACATATAGAGTAATCAAGTTTCAAAACAATACTCTTTAGAACATAACATCTCAATCTTTCAGAATCAATAACTTTCTCAAAACCAATCCTTCAAAACATATACATTCATCTTAGATAGAATGGTATACACATGCACACGTTGGGATTCTCTCACAACTAACATAAACCATGTGACCTACATGGAGTCTAACGTCCAACCCACGTTGGGGAGAGCTGTCCTATCCTTGCCATCGGAGTAGGACCTTAATCTTTCATTCACTAGTGGTCACTATATCAGCCTCAGGCTCACATCATAGGGGGCACGTAGTTCTAAGGAAGTACCAAACTGCTATGCCTCCCGCTCGGTGCTAAAGACTACTCTCCGACTTATCTCAGATCTTTTAAAAGACAACCCACCTTAAATAATTCAACAATTCATATTAGGAGCCAACATGCTACCTCTTTTATCATAAATCAATCAAATGGTGTGGATTTTTTTTCTCACTTGGGTTCAAAATCAACACTTTCAAGACCAAAAGGTTAAATCATTCTATATCATCTCAAATCATTCAAATATCAAGACTCTTATAGCACATACTTCTCAAAAGTACAATTTCAAATGGGGTTCGAAAACCCTTATATCCATATTACGGTAAAATCTCTCAAAAATCATGCTTTATATCATAAATACATATAAATCCAAAAAATATATGAAAACTCAGCTTTTATATTTAACAATATCAACATTATCATGAGAACAACATGAGTAATAAATTCATATTTCAACTTCATGGGAAAATTATGTAAAACCATGTAAATTCATAAAAAAAGCAATTTTGGGCGCAAGAACGAAAGAATGTTCTTGTTTAAAATCCCACATAACTTAAACTTGAAAATTTGAATGAACTCTTGATTGTGAAACCCTAGGAGATGATCTTGAATGCTTTCTTGAGATTCTTGAATTGTGAAAAGGTTGTACTTTTAAGCTTGATTGAAAGAATCCTTGTAGAGAACTTTGAATTTGGGGCTTAACTTCTTGATTCTTGAGAGATGATACTTGGATTTTTGTTAGAGAATTAGGGAGGGACTTTAAAACTTTCATTGACTTCTTTGGGTTAAGAGAGAGGAGTTTGTGTGCTTAATATCCAATAAAACATTTAGAAGTGATTAGGGATGGTTTAGGGGTGTAAAATGACCTTAACACCCTTTCTATAGGTTAAAACGGAGTGTTTTTGCTACCTAAAACACTAAGTGTGCGTCACACACCTTATGGTACACTTTGAAGTGTGCCTCGCGCACCTTATCGCATACCCATTCCAGTAGCCATGTGCGATTAGTTAGGCGACACACTCTACTTTGCAAAGCCATAACTCCTTGACCGGGTGTCGGATTTTGGTAAAATTGGTATTGTTGGAAAGATAATTCAATTATCTACAGTTTAGTGGGTTGAAATATGCAAAAAAACCACATATTCATCAAGTTATTCTCATTCAAATATGAACCTTGCAAAATCAAATACTAAAACTTGATTAATTCAATGACTCTTAGCTTGCACTACCTTAAGTTACTCATATAAATACGCCTAACTCATCGTAAGCTCTCTTATAACTAGGATACTCATGATAATTCATGTGCCCAAATATGGATTACAGAATTGGAGGTTTCACATGTACGAACAAAGGTTCTTTTTCTAGCTTAGGAAAGTACGGGGTATTACAATTATACTAATTGCCATAAGGTTCAAATACTAAAGTACAATTGAAAACTGAATACTAATACATTTATACAGAATTGGAGGTTTCACATGTACGAACAAAGGTTCTTTTTCTCGCTCTAAAGTCTTTAATGATGAGGGAACTTTGCGAGGTATTACAATTCTTCACACTATTGTATTAGTATTCAGTTTTCAGTTGTACTTTAGTATTTGAACCTTATGGCAAGTTTTTGCATTTATTTCAGTATATTATGCAGTGCTTAGGTACAGATATCAGAAGAGGGTTAGATTATGGTCTTTTGGATCATGAGTACCATGTGATATTTCGGTTACAAAAACTTGAGGCGTTACAAGTTTCCAGGGAGATTCTTTGGAGGAATTTGAAGGATAGTGGTATTCCTATTGTGTATATTAGGGCGATTGAGGATATGTACGACAGAGCCTAGACACGAGTTAGGACGGGAGGAGAGGACTCGTAGCATTTTTCTGTCTTGATGGGGTTACATCAAGGTTCGACGCATAGTCCATTTCTTTTTGCCTTAGTGATGGATGTTTTAACTGGCACATTCAAGATGAGGTGCCTTATTGTTTGATTTTGGCAGATAATGTTGTCTTGATTGATAAGACACGTAGTGGAGTTAGTGTTAAATTAGAGATTTTGAGGCAAACTCTGGAGTCTAAATGGTTTAGGTTGAGTGGGTCCAAGACAGAGTTTTGGAGTGTAAGTTCAGTGAGGTGTTTTATCAGTTGATGTGGTAGTTAAGCTTGACACTTATTCCATCAGTAAAAGAGATATTTTCAAGCATTCGGGGTCTATGATTCAGCAGAATGGAGAGGTTGACAAAGATGTCACTCATCAGAATGGGGTAGGATGGATGAAATGGAGTCTCGTCTCAGGAATCTTGTGTGAAAAAAAGGTACCTCTCAAACTTAAAGCCAAGTTCTAAAGAGTGTTGATTTGACTGACTTTGTTGTATGGGGCGGAGTGTTAGACTATATAGAAGGCCCATATCTAGAAGATGAAGGTAGAAAAAATGACAATGCTTAGATAGATGTATGAGTGTTCTAGAAAATATAGGATTAGGAATGAGGTTATTCAAGATAAGATGGGAGTGGCTTCGATGAAATCTAAGATGAGGAAAGAGAGGTTGAGATGGTTCGGTCATGTGATGAGGAGAAGAACAGATACCTAGTGTGGAGGTATGAGAGGTTGGCTAGGGATGGTTTCAAGTGAGGTAGGGGTAGATCGAGGAAATATTGGGGGAAGGTAATTAGACATGATATGGAGCAGCTCCAGCTTACCAAGGACAGGACCTTGGATAGAAAGTCGTCGAGGAGGAAAATTAGGATAGAAGGTTAGTCTGATTTTAGGATATTGTATCTTTTGGTGTGTTTTGTAGAGTAGCTTACTTATGGTATTATTGGATGTGCTAATTTCTGTTGTATCTTGCTCTTTTCATATTTCTACTATTACTATACCCTATCTTGTGTCTTGTTTTTTTACTATTCCTAATATCACTATTCCTTATCATAAAATATTTTATTTTGAGTAGGGGGTCTATCGAAAACAACCTCTCTATCTCACATTTGAAGTAGTGGTATGGATTGCATATACTAACCCTCCCCAGACCCCACTTGGTGGAAATATACTAAACATGTTGTTGTTGTTGATCACTAGATGTAGTATTAAAATTAGTATTAGACACAAATCTATGTATTCTATCTAAATAACACTGCAACACCACTGTGTTCCCACAAGATACTATGTAAATATATAAGAATTATAAGCATATGATATATGTCAGCTTTTTCAACAATCTTTATGATATTAATAATTAATACTCCCTCCGTTTAAAAAAAATGACTTACTTTAATTTAATACGGAGTTTAAGAAAATAAAGAAGATTTTTGAATCTTTTGATCTTAAATTAAAGATAAGTTAAATGTACCAAAATGTCCTTCAATCTTGTGATCTTAAACATGCCACGTGGAAAGTTAAAATTAAAAAGTTGTCAAAAAAAGAAAGGGATCGTTCTTTTTACAACGGACTAAAAACAAAAGTAGGTCATTCTTTTTTAAACGGAGGGAGTAATACAAAGTTATATATAGAAGTGATAAACATACATGTCATTGTATATTTTTCTACTATAATATAAATGTAAGTTAGCACTGAAGGATCGACATGTGTGCTTAGATGTACAAATTTCATCAATTAAGGATGGTTTTGTCATTTAGATTCATTTTGTTTTTCACTTAACATAAACGTACACCAATGCTTAATTTTCGCTGCTTTCATGCTTTACCATCAAATTCGCTTCATAGTTATCTTCATCCAAAGCTCATCTTCAACCTTCTCCCATTATTGTTGCAATGTTAAGGTAGCACTTTCTTATTTCTCTCTTTTTTTTCTTTTCACTTTTTTTCTCTTTCTTTATCTATTTAATTTTTAAATTTGATTTACAAAATTTATCTCCTCATATATTTTTTCTCTTTATCCATTCAACAAAAGTACTTCAAGTTGAAAGCTTATCACTGTCCAATAATAACTCATTTTTCTATGTCACTATTAATTTTTTTTCTCAGAATAGCATATTTCATTCATTATATTGTTCTTTGAGAAGTGTTGTGAAATCCCATTATATGTTTGTTAAAATGCATGAATGAAGAACGCATTTTCCTATGTCACATAATTTTTATCTCAGAATGGGATATTTGATTCAATTTGTTATTGTTTGAGAAGTGTTGTGAAATGCCTGTTTGTTAAATGAATAAACTATTTAGTTTAGTTATAAAATGCCTATTTCTTTGTTACACTGTTAGATCCAAAAATTCAAATAGAGACGTATACCTAGAATTTTTAAATTTTATGAATTTAAATTTTTAATATTTTTTAGCTTTGATGCCATTACATTTTTAAAATTATGGGGTTAGGCCTGCTATTTGTTGCAAATTTAACACAAAAAGTTATTCTCTATGTGAAAAATACTAATTTTAGATTAATCTCAACTAAGAATCATCCCATAAGACTTGTAACAAATTTATATTAAGGATCTAAATTCATATTATGAATGGTAATGGTAAACTCCAAACATTTTTTTCACATAATTTTTTTTTGTTTCCAAGTTTGTTTCTACATAAAATGGTATTTTCTTCATCTTTTTTACTTCCCATATAATGAAATTTATACTTGATGGTATGTTGCTGATATATCTTTAATACTTTTAGATTGGTTCAGTATTTTTTCTTTTGTTTTTGTAAAGTATATATTGTGAGTTTAGTTATTAAGATTTATATGATTTCGACGGTAAATTATTGGGTCATCGAGATCTTATATGAAAAATAGATCAACAAACATAGGGATCAGATACTTATGAATATGGACTGAATCGAGGAGAGTTTTGAAAGAAGAAATCTTATGATGAGTCATCTGCTTCTCAATATTAAAATATGATGAATTACTTGTGTATTGACACAATTTTATTTATAAAATAGAATTTCAATTTAATTAAAGGGTAACGTATGTGTTTCATAATCTCAACTGTCGCGTTCATCATCTTCTTGATCTTTCATCCTCCTTTCACTTCAGGAGTTCAATATCCAATTTTTTTTTATATCGGACTCTTCTCTCCTTATAGGTACAAGCCGATGAGATTTAATCTCCCATTTATACATGGTTCCTTCAAGCGCATTGAATTTTACATGATAATTACCTATCCATTCTCATTGATTTTGTTATTATTCGTTCTTAGAGAGTCCATAATTATGTCAGTCACTACATTATGATCAAAATCCTTATTAAATCTCCAAGTATTGAAACATGCGGCCTCCAAAATTGAGTACAAACACATAACGTCATACATATTACATGAAGAAGATGCAAAAGATTTCTTCAAACAAACAAAAAAAGAAGATGCAAAAGATAAAGATTTATCTATATGTTCCCAACCCCTGGTGAGGTTTCTTTCATTTTTTTTTTTTTGTTCTATTTTTTTGTCTTGGGTGGAGGTGGTAATTGTATCTATTTTTGTTAGCTTTCCTACTTTAGGAAAAAATGTCCAACTGCCATATTAAAACATAAGTAGACCTGAAATGAGGATCCTTGTATAAATCTTAACATGTAGAACTGCTATAGTGTCATTCATTTGGTAGTTCATTCAAGATAATCTGATAATGTCCCTTTAAGATTTACATTAACATTTCTTTCATGTTCCACACACTCTACTTGGTGGATCAATGGGTTTTTTTTGTAAATCTTTTCAGTTGGAAAATGCAGAATTCAGAAAATTGAATATTATATCCCTGCGCATTGCAAGAATTTTCTAACAGTCACTTTTTCTGCCGTGAAAGTTTCTTTTTTAATTTGTGCCATCGTATTAGATTGTCGATGGACGAATTGTTTTCACATGCTCTTTGATATTCATTAGTGGAATAGCTTATATTGTAACAAAGCTCACAGACTTGATAAAATGTGTTACAGGTTTTTCATCCTTCATTTAGATTAAGCACGTTTTTAATGATCAAGAATGTTCTTATGTCTATATGCTTCCGTCGACCTAACAATATACATAGTACACGATTTACATGCACTAATAAATTCTTACATCGTTGCTTTCACAGCTTTGGCGAGTGAAAGCTCATGGCCTGATCTTGTGGCCAGCAAAATTGATACAGAACGACAACTTTTTAACATTGCTAAAATTACTTGCAGGTTTCTTCATCAACCAACTATTTGACCTCATAAGCGGGATCAACCTCATAAGCGGGATCAAACATATTGTCGTCAGAAGCAGAACCCTATATTTCTTCTAGAGAATCTCCTAATTTTTTCAAAGCAACTAAATAGAGATTCCTCGACTACAAAGAATTTGATTCAGATATAGGATGCTTGTCCAAAAATTTCACAATTCAATCATAGATATGTATTTCAATGTTAAGCAAGGTAAATATTGCTATTATGGGCTTCGTGGTTTTACACTAGTGGCACTACTGTAGTATCTAATTCTTTAATTTTTTTAGCTACAATTTGTCTGATAGTATTAATGATTATAATCTTTCAGTATTCTTTTCACTTGAAAAACATAAAATATCAAAGAAAAAACTAAAATTTATCCAAGATGATCTACATTTTATGTAGGTTTCATTTGGAAGATGCTGCAGCTCATATTTAAATTGTCCATCTCTTTTGATTGGGGTAATCATTATTTATGATGATATTTCTCAAAACTGATTTTGAGAATCTGCCTGTTTGGCGTTTGTGTTTGGGCAACTTAATTTGATCAAGCAGGTAGTTATGGTATTTCATTTGATGCAACACATTGTAGGGATAAATTGGAAAGGGGAGGAACCACACCTGAAAATTGTATCCAATAACTAGGCAGATATTGAAGATGTTCGAAATGATTGAAGATAAATAAGCTTCAGTGTTTTTTGATTCATTTATTTATATCTTTACAAGAATGATCATAATGTTGTATTACCATTACTATATAATTGATACTTTTATTTTTTACGCTAATATTATAGTACTAATTGACAATGAAAGTTGTCGAATTTCATTAATACAATTTGTGATTGAATTTTAATTAAAGATTTTAGATTTTTTTTCGGGTACTTGCTTGCACGAGCATATCATATCTAGTTATAAATAGTAGGTGACATATTAATGCAGATTATATGTGAAATATTATCCGAATCTTAGTATATTTCTAAGAAAATATTACTAATAAGTTGCGCATAGGTATGAATAAAAACCTTTAGTAATTATTATACGGTTAAATCTCCAATTTTTTTAATTAACACAAGCCGTAATTACTCACAGCCATTTATGAATTGTAGTCCTCCTTTTAGCATGGGTTAAGGTCTTTATCACTTCTAGATACATTTAATAATCACATTACCCTACCTAATCTCTTTTGGACCTTAATACTATAATTACGTTTGTAATTATAGAATAGTATTGAAGTCATAAGATAAATTGATGTCACCTACAACCACATAAATTTTATGTGCATTTGTATTATATGTATGCCAGACATATAATATCTACTAGTTTAGGATACGTGTCCTGCGCGTGTATCTTGATTTCATGAGATTAATTTTATAAAATCACTTCGATATTATAAAAGAAAAAATAACTTGATTAATAAATAATGGTTGATTTTATTTAAATACGAAAAACACTTAAATAGAAAATTAATATGTTCATACAAAATGATATAAAAATATTAAAAATCATTTTAAACTAAATTAAGAAAAACTACCAAGGCTGTTATAGAAAGATCAAAAAAGTGTCAAGTCGAAATCAATAAGGCGTCATGCGGAAAATAATAATTGAAAATTATAGTGATCACAAATCAGAAGACAAATAAATTTATACTAAAAAACATATTATTGATATGATTTTGATCAATTGATCTACATATTAAAATCTTATAATAATTCTTACATCACATTCTATCAAAATCATGATATATTTTAATTAGATAAATTCAAAATTTTAAATATTTAAGCAAACCAACTAAATTAAACAAAACATATACTTAGCATGCACATTCAAACCACAAATTACATTAACAAATACAGCTAGTTTCAGTATTCGCTCGTGAATGTTAAAATCTTTAACTCCATTGATAGTGTTTATTTGTTATTTCATTGTATCCCTTTGAAAAAATAATCCTTAGGTAAATGGGTTCAACAAAGTACGAAAATATGCATAAAAAAAAATGTAAACGTTAATAAAAGTCGCATATCTTGAATGTCCTCTCCATGTATATCTTTTAAAATATCGACAACAAAGTGTTATACTTCATAAGCTTATGCGTTGTGCTAAAACTAACAAAAAAAATCTTAAACCATGCATGATAATAAAGATAAATTATAAAAGATTCACAATACATTAAATTTATTTAGTTAATTGACCATTATATGACTGATATATAAAAAAAAAAATTTATTGAAGAGAGAAATTATAAAGGATTCATTATGTGTTAAATTAATTTAGTTAGTTGACCAATATATGATTGATATAATAAATAAATAAATAAATATATAAATTATTGGAGAATAATCTCTCCTAAATAAAACTTCGTCTTCCATAAATTGTTACCAATATTAAGATAACTCCTATTCCAAATAAATCAAAATTCATGTATTTACTTACTTATAGTACGAATGAATTAATTTAATAAGAAAAATTGTAATGAGTACTAAATCTAAACCTACTTAACCTAATCTTATATTTTTTTTTCTACGGCAATTATGACTTAAATGTAGACAATTAATACTCCTAACTATGGCATACTATATTCCTTCCATAAATTGAAATTACAACTCCTAATTAATATATAAATAAATTATTGGACAATAATCTCTCCTAAATAAAACCTCACCTTCCATAAATTGTTACCAATATTAAAATAACTTTAATTTCAAATAAATTAAAATTCAAGTATTTGTTTACTTATAGTTCGAATGTGTCCTAATAATAATAACCCAAACAAAAAATTAGTTTAATAAGAAAAATTGTAATGAGTACAAAATCTAAACCTACTTAACCTAAATCTAATATTTTTTTCTACGACAATTATGGCATAAATGTAGACAATTAATACTCCTAACTATGACATATTATATTCCTTCCATAAGTTGAAATTATAACTCCTAATTAATAAATAATATTAAACTAAAAAGATTAAATTTATTAAGAAAAAAAAAAGGTGAAAAGATGATTTTTTCTTAAGCAGAGACTTTTAGTGGAGGGCAAAAAGTTCAAATATTATTTCTAAGGCCTTCACACTTTAAATATATTATACAACATTATAGATATAGATATAGATATAGATATAAATATAGATTATAGATTATAGATAGATTGTAGATAGACATAGATTATAGATATACATATAAATATAGATTATAGATATAGATTTAAATCTGCCTACTAAAATTTGGTGGACTATTAAATTATAAAATAGTGAGCTTTATATAAATACATAGTGTGATTATATCTAAATACCAAATAAATATGGGAAGTGATTACTATATGTGTATTGAGCCAAAATATTCATGAATAAAGTTTTAATATTTCATAACTAGATATGGTAGATACATATGAAGGTAAATAACACTCATCAAGATATATAGCATTAAATCGTTATGTATTATTACCCGCATTTAACGATGGTTTTACTAACAACTTATGGTACCTAGTTTATACAGCTATAGTTTAGACTATGATACGCTATAGAAATATATATCTTTCTACATTGTTCAAGCTTAACTTTTATAATGTTCAAGATTAGCCAATTAACAATAAAAATGGTTAGAAGTACTTATTACCGTTCAACAAGTCATGTTCTGAGTTCTTAGCTTTTTGCATCTTTCAACTTATATTTGGAAAATCTGGTAAACAATCTTTATCCAAGCTTCAAAATCACCCACAAACTTAAGTCCCAAGATTACCCCTACTTTTAGGATTGTATCATCTTTAGAATTGGTAAAGAATGGGAAAATAGGGCTAAAAAGGAGCTATTTGTACCCATCCCAGGTATGCTGGTGGCTGCCGTGATGATTCACTATCGCAAAATGGGCACCGTGATCGCGGAATATGGTGCCTGCCAAGGGTAGCTGATGTGCCTTGAAATCATGGCACATTCGATGTGCATGTGTATAAATGGAGGTTATATTCAAAAGTAAATATGATATTCTCCACTCAAGTACACTACTAGGAATATTGTACCCATAAAAGTGTCCGTATTTCACCATAACCATGATGTATAACCAAGGAGAAATATCTCAATCAAACCAAGAGGATGGGATAATATATAGCCTATGTCTCAAGGTTACCGTAATATCTGGTAAACTATATTTCAACAGTTCCAATTTACGATTGAAGGCTGATCTTGGAGGAGGCTCATTGTTCCAACTATATTTCATCCATTCAGGTGTAACTAAGATGTATAGAGAGACTTGAGGCATAGAATTTGTAAATTGGTTATATACTCACATTTTTGTAGGCGTTCTAAAAGACATTGTGATCAAATTATAAAGCCCCATTCTACTAATTTGTAGGCTAGTAACCTGGGGTTCTTTGCTAAAAGTCCAGTTGTAGAACCTTTTTTGACATTTAGATATTAGTTTTCAAAAATTAAGAAAATGAACACCCTAATGGGTCCACAAAAATAAATGACAACCCTAGCATTTAAGTTAAAAAATGTACACTTTAGTCCATCTCCCATTTCAGCTCCTATTTTTAAAAAATTACATTTTAGTCTATGTCTAAAAATAAAAATATTGGATAATTAATTTTTTTTAAAAATATCAAGCTTCTCAACCAATCACTCAATTTTCCCGCCATTCCCTCGATTTTTTGGCCATTTTTCGGCTATTTTTCGTCGATTTTTTCGACATTCATCGGAAAGAGACATTACCTCCACTGTTTTTAGTCATTTTCTCATAATTTTAGCCACAAATTTTCATTCATTTTTATACAAAAATCATGAAAATTAGTTCAACATTTTGAAATCGATTCTTGGCTCAATAGCAACATTCCAACACTCGTTAGGTTGTTTCTAAGCTGTAATTTGTTGGATTATTTCAGTGGTCGTCCGAAAAGGATAGATCAAGTAGTGTACGAAAAACATCTAAGAAAAAGACGACTACAGTCTGCTAAGTCTAGGCTCATAAACTACAATTTAGGTCTACTAAATACTATCATTGAGGTATATTATATCTATTATAGAATAACTGATTGTTGGTGGTATATTTTTTGGTGAATATGGGAGGAGACTCCTAAATGTTGGATTTGGAAAATCACATCTAAAGAGAGTTTCTATTGCCCTTAGTCACAACGGTTCATAAGCCCATTTAGTTAAAAGCGTAATGGAGAACGGTGAATTAAGTTATGATCAAAGTGATGTGGTAATTAGTTACTTGGTGAACGGGAGGGGGAAAATCTATCCAAAATTCATAAGGAATGATAGACACATGGAATTATACGTTCTTTACATTAATTCTAATTCCAAGCCTATATTGCGGGTTAAAGTTGTTCAAAGGTCCCGGGAAGAAGCTTCACGTCAGCCCCACCCACAACCCCAGTAGCGGACGATACATCAATGTATTACAATTGCATGAGTAGTGGTGAATGAGATAACAGTGGATATTATGAATGCAACGCCCCGAAATCTCACCCCGAGATGTCACACGGTGCTTAAGGCTACACGTAGCCCCAAGCTAACCCTTTGAGCCTACTACCGCACTTTATACTCATTTTAGGAATTTAAATCAAATATTCAAAGTTTAACTCTCATCAATCCACACCATAAATATAGAATGTCCAAGTCTCAAGATACAGAACAATCTGATAACACAAATAACATTCTAGTCTGACAAGCCTCTACAACTCAAGAATAGGAAGCCACTAGGACAAATCCACAACTGACTCATACTCAAATGAAATAAAATAAATACAACAGCTGAAAATACACAACATCTGGAAATTTGATCCTCAAACTATGAGGACTCACCGCTGCAGAGATGTAGAAGAAGGCACTCGAAAATCACGGATGCTGTTGGGAATGAGTACCTGAACCTACATCATAAGAACATGTAGCCCACATACGGATATATGGGTCAGCACCTTGGGAAAGTACTGAGTATATGGGGGTGTATGCAATTAAGTAAATAATATTATTTATATTTATATAAATCATGCATGCTGATAATAATGACTCACAACACTTGAACAAATCTGAATATAATTTTCATAAATCATGAAGAAGGAAACATGTATTTTAAATCTCGTGAATCATTATACTTAGCTCAAAATCTGAATTTCTTTCTTTATTCTCAAAACTCGAAGGCTAAGGAAATCTGTAAACAATACTTTCAAAACTCATACTTTTAAATTTAATTAGAGTAGGAACTATGGGAGTTTCTTATAACCTACATAAGCCAAGTGAGCTTATCATGGAGTCCAATATTTTGTCCTCCTAAGGAAGAAACCCCACGTTGGGGAGGAACGTCATACTCTTGCCAGGGAGTATAACCTCAACTCAGTGGTCACAAACTCGGCCTTAGGCCCACAAATCTCAATCCTACGGTGGCACGTAGTTTTGGGGAAGTAGGGTACGCTCACCCACACTTCCCGCTCGGTGCTAAATACTACTCCCATACTCAAGCTCAGTCTCATTTAGGAAATCCACCTCAAAATAATCTCAAGGGCCTATAATGAAGGCCAAATCATATTTCTCATAATTGAATCATAATAAATTGTGGATTCCTATTTTCAACTCAAAAATCATAATATAAATTGCAATTCAAATCTCAGTAAATAATTTGCTAAAGGAAAACTCCAAATCATAATATCATAAAAAATCCAATTTCAACCTTGACATAAATATAATAATTCCATTTTTCAAAATATCTTCACAAATTCCATACTTGTTCAATATCAAATCCAAAACAATTATTCATATTCAATATCATTTTTGGAAATTTATTCAACAATATTAACTCTTCAAAAATCCATACAAATCACAATATAATTTTTAGATTAAGCATAATAAGTAGGAACATCATAAAATTAATAAATCAAAGAACTCATAATTTTCATAATATTCAAACAAGAAAAATATTAACATACTTCAAAAATCAAGTTTTGGGCACAAGAACGGAAGGATTATTCTTGTTTAACACCAACATACCTCAAATTGTGATTTTTGGATGAACTTCCGATTTTGGACTCTACCCGTAATAATAATATATGCTCCTTGAAGATCTTGACTTGAGGATTATGATTATCGGATCATTTTTAGGATTTAATGGATGAATTTGGAAGGATCTTGAATTTTTGTTTAGAACTGTTAGAGCTGTTCAGAGAGAAAATTGGAATGTATACAGAGAGTTTGGCCAACTGGAATGTTAATTATTGAGTTAAAGACGGAAAAAGATTGAAAAGTTAATGGAGCACCGGAGTACACCAGGCGTCGCCTGGCCTAGAACACCGGAGTACACTAGGCGATGCATGGTCTAGAGCACCGCGATTGGCCAGGCGCCGTCTGGTCTATAGCGGTGCTATAGCCAGGCGTCGCCCGCTAATCCGTGGGCTCACTGGTTTGAAATCCAAACGCGCCTTAAACGACGTCCAAAAATTTTGAAACTCACCCGAGATGTAGTATTGACTTGCCCCATCGTAACGCAACTTGATAATCTAAAAACGGATGTCGGGAAGGTCGCGAAATAATTCATCAAATTTAAGGGATAAAAAAAAACTAAGTGTTGGAACACTTAACCAAATTTTGTAAGTGTAAGGCTTCTTTTAAATCGTTAGGAATGCTTAAACGATGAGATAATTTCACGGGATCTTATAATATCTCCCCCTTGGGAATATTCATCCTCGAATGTCTCTTGATAGGCTAAGAATATAGAGAAAACTAAGAATGCACAACCCGAATAACTTATTCAAAAGACTCAACTTCATTCTAAACTCTTGAATACCCCAAAGAACACAATGAACTCTTGGTGAATAGCTAGACAATAGAATTATGAATAAGAAAGAACTGAATTTAGAAAGGATAGTACCTTCAGATTACTCAGAAAAGAGGTGTGGGTACTTGGCTCTCATGTCTGCTTCTGCTTCCCAAGTAGTGCCCTCAACTGACTTATTATGCCACAAAACTTTAAACAAGGGAACTTCTTTGTTCCTTAGCCAACGGATCTGGTAGTCTAGAATCTCAACTGGAACATCGTCATACGAAAGACTGTCCTGTCATCAGGGTTCTCCAAAGGATCAACTACAATGGCATCACCAATACAATTCCTAAGCATAGATACGTGGAAGAACGGATGAACAACTAATAATTCTGCGGGTAACTAAATCTCATAGGCTACTTTTCCAACACGACTCAACACTCTATAACGACCAACATACCGGCAACTAAGCTTTCCCTTTTTCCCAAACCTCTTCACTCTTTTCATTGGTGAAATCTTCAGATACATTAAGTCACAAACTTTGAACTCAAGGTTTCTCTTTCTCACATCTGTATAAGACTTTTGGAGACTCTGAGCCGCTTTCAATCTTTCTCTAATCAATCTTACCTTCTCCATGGCTTCGAACACCGCATCAAGTCCAACCAAAGCAGATTCACCCACTTCAAACCAACCTATCGGTGATCTACGTCTCCTTCTATACAAAGCCTTAAATGGTGCCATCTGGATGCTAGCATGGAAACTATTGTTATAAGAAAACTCAATCAAAGGAAATTGTTCATCCCAAATACCTTTGAAATCAAGTGTACATGCTCTCAACATGTCCTCTAAATTTTGAATAGTCCTCTCATCCTGATCGTCAGTCTGTGGATGGAATACAGAACTCAAATGAACTTGGGTACCAAGACCCTTCTGAAATGCTCTCTAGAACTGTGGAGTGAATTGAGTACCCCTCTCTGAAATGATGGACAAGGGAACTCCACGCAATCTGAATAACTCACGAATATACAATCTAGTATAATTCTCAATTGTATAAGATGTATGCACAGGCATAAAATGCGCTGACTTAGTCAATCTGTCTACAATAACCCAAATAGAATCATGATGCCAACGCGAAGGAGGTAAACCAGTCACAAAATCCATATTCATCTCCTCCCACTTCCAAGTAGGAATTCTAAACTCTTGCATCTTACCACCAGATCTTTGATGCTCTACCTTAACCTGTTGGCAAGTAGCATACTTCGCTATAAATACCGCTATATCTTTTGTCATACCACTCTACCAATAGATTTCCTGCAAGTCGCGGTACATCTTGGTAGTACCTGGATGAATAGAATATCGCGCGCTATGTGCTTCAGCCATAATTCTCCGCCTCAGATCATCAATATCAGGAACACATAATCTACCCTGAAATATCTACACCCCATCTCCCTCTTGGGAGAAAACCTCTACCTTTTGGTTCTTGACTAACTCGTTTAATCTGACCAAACTAGCATCTAAGTCTTGCTTCTCCTTCACTTTCGAGACTAAAGAGGACTCGAAACTACTTTGCACTAACATACTCCCTTCAGCAGAATCAAGCAACCTAACACCCAATCTAGCGAAATGATGCACATCACAAACTAATTCTTTCTTGTCATTCTCTACATGAGCTACACTACCCATAAACAACCTGCTAAGGGCATCTGCTATAACACTGGCCTTACCTGGGTGATACAACAAACTCATATCATAGTCTTTTAACATCTCTAACCATCTTCTCTGCCTAAGGTTCAACTCCCTCTGAGTAAACACATACTGTAAGATTTTATGATTAGTAAACACATCAACATGAACACCATACAAATACTGTCGCCAGATTTTCAAATAATAAACCACAGCTGCTAATTCAAGATCATGGGTTGGGTAATTCTTCTCATGAGGTTTCAACTGTCTAGAGGCATAAGCTATAACTTTACCTCGCTGCATCAACACACAGCCCAAACCAACTCTAGGATTATCATAATACACCAAAAATCCATCAGTACCATCGGGCAAAGCTAACACTGGGGTTAAAGTGAGTCGAGTCTTCAAATGCTGAAAACTCTTCTCGCAGGTATCTTTCCACTGGAACTTAACTTTCTTTTGGGTCAACTGGGTCATGGGAGATGCAATAGAAGAGAAACCTTTAACAAAACAATGATTGTAACCAGCTAGACCCAAGAAACTCCTAATGTCAGACAGGGAGGTAGATCTAGGCCAGTTCTTTACAATTTCTATCTTTTGGGGATCGACTCGAATGCCTTAGACGGAAACAATATAACCCAGAAAAACAACTGACCTTAGCCAAAACTTGCACTTGCTAAATTTTGCGAATAAATGATGATCTCTAAGAGTTTGTAAAACAATTCTAAGATGATTGGCATGATCATTCTCACTTCAAGAACACACAAGAATATCTTCTATGAACACAATGACAAACATATCAAGGTACTATTTAAACACTCGATTCATGAGGTCCATGAAGGCTGCTGGAGCATTGGTTAACCCAAAATATATGACTAGAAACTCAAAGTGACCATAGCAGGTTTGGAAGGCTATCTTTGGAATATCACACTCTTTCACTTTAAGCTGACGATAGCTGGATCTAAAGTCTATCTTTGAGAAATAACTCGCACCTTGTAACTGATCAAATAAATCATCAATTCTAGGAAGTTGGTATCTGTTCTTGATAGTGACCTTATTAAGCTAACGATAGTCGATATACATACGCAAGGAACCATCTTTCTTCCGCACAAATAGAACAGGTGCACCCCAAAGACAAACACTAGGCCTTGTGAAACCTTTATCTAAAAGATCTTTAAGCTATTCTTTTAGCTCTTTAAGTTCTGCAGGTGCCATACAATACAAAGGAATATAAATATGTTGTGTATCGAGAAGAAGGTCAATCTCGAACTGTATCTCTCTATCTGGAGGTAACCCTGGAAGATCTTCTGGAAAGACATCATGAAGTGTCGGAGTTTCAGACTTAGTGTCTTGAACTCTAACCAATCGATAGATATAACCTTTGGATATTAGTTTTTTGGCTTTGAGGTAGAAGATAAAATGACTCTTGGGAGACACGGAACTCTCGGACCACTGGAAAACTGGCTCGTCTGGAAACTGGAACTTGACTACACGGGTATGATAGTCTATAGATGTATAACAAGATTGAAGCCAATCCATACCCAGAATGACATCAAAATCCACCATGTCCAACTCTATCAGATCAACAAGTATGACTCTATGAAGAACAGTAACAGGATAATTTTTATACACTTCTTTAGCAACAACAGACTCTCCTACTGGAGTAGAAACAAGAAAAGGCTCAAAAATCTTTTCAAGACTCACTTCAAAATTTACAGCAACAAGTGGGGTCACATAGGAAAAAATCAACCCAGGGTCCAAAAATACATAAATGTCAAAGTGGAAAACACGAAGCATACCAGTAACAACATCTGGAGAATCCTCCTGTTCCTAGAGGGATGGTAAGGCATAAAATCTGTTCTGACACTGACCGGCAGCAGTACTGGAAGAAGCACCCTGAGGAGGAGCTGGGTGAGCTAATGGTGCTGGTGCACTGGTAGCCTGAGTCTTCGGTCGGACATCTCGATTTCCCTACCTAGTATATGGGCAATCTCAAAGTCTGTGGCCCATCTTTCCACAACCAAAGCAGCCCCTCTGATCAGCAAAGCACTCTCCTGGATGATCTCTGCCACACTTGGCACATAGAGGACAACGAGGCTTGTTACTGATACTGTTATGGGACCTGGACATAGACGGCATATTTCTCTATTTATGTTTGCCTCTAGGTACGGGGGCACTGGCTGAAGAAAATGCAGGTACAGGTGGACGACTCAAAAACTGCAGATGATTTTCTCTGTGGAACCTAGCCTAGATGTATTTATTCTGCTCAGACCTAGCTCTTTTGTTACCCCTCACTCGATCCCTTTTCCTCAACTTATCTGCCTCAATTTTTTGTGCATGCATCATTAATCTAGACAAATCTATCTCCCTATTAAGCATAGCAACCCTGCACTCCTTTAGTACCAAACTGGACACGCTTGTCAAGAACTTACTCATGCTGGTTTGGGTATTAGCCATCAGATCTGGAGCATACTTGGCCAACTGATTAAACTTTAAGCAGTACTTCTTAACAGTCATGGATCCCTGCCTTAAGTTCATAAATTCCTCAATCTTTGCTTCCCTTATTTCAAGTGGAAAGAACTTGTCTAAGAACGCATCTTGGAATTCCTGCCAAGTTATAGGAATTGCATCTTCCCCCTGTTCTTCCTCCATGTTACAACCTAGTCATACGCAATGTATTTCAGTCTGTAAGATGTCAATTCCACACTTTATTTATCGGAAATATGCATCACCTGTGTGATCTTTCTTATCTCTTCTAAGTATAGCTGTGGGTCTTCACCTACTTTAGACCCATAAAATTTTGGCGGACTCATTCTCATAAAGTCACATAGTTTAGATGCAGTCGTGTCAATTCCTTGTTGGGGCAGAGCTGTATCCTACTGACTGGTCTGGGCATTGGCGGTAACCGCCTGAGCTTAGTCCTGAAAAGCTGCCCAGAATTAAACATGTATCACATTTTCATTCAGAGGATTTTCAGGCTGAGGTGGCTAGTCATTAATTCTACGGATACTGGCTCGGCGATCAGGCATATTCTGTCATAAGAGAGCACGATTTAATAGAAGAACGAGACACTGTAAGAAAGATAGATTATGAAAGAAAGAGATAAATTTTCCTAAAATGTCTTGTAGCCTCTTACTCATAGATGTGGTGCGCTACACACCGATGATCAAGACTCTATACAACGCGGCTAGTCAAACTCCCTAGGACTCTCTTTAAACCTTAGGATCTGATACCAAGTTTTTAACGCCCCAAAATATCACCCCGAGATGTCACATGGTGCTTAAGGCTATATGTAGCCCTAAGCTAACGCTTTGAGCCTACTACCACACTTTATACTCATTTTACGAATTTAAATCAAATATTCAAGGTTTAACTCTCATCAATCCACACCATAAATATAGAATATCAGAGTCTCAAGATACAAAACAATCTGAAAATACAAATAACAATCTAGTCTGACAAGCCTCTACAACTCAAGAATAGGAAGCCACTAGGACAGATCCCCAACTGACTCTTACTCAAATGAAATAAAATAAATACAAAAGCTAAAAATATAGAACATCTGGAAATTTGGTCCTCGAACCATGAGGACTCACCGCTGCAGAGATGTAGAAAAAGGCACTCAAAAATCACGGATGCTGCTGGGAATGAGTACCTGAATGTACATCATAAGAACATGTAGCCCACATACGGATATGTAGGTCAACACCTTGGGAAAGTACTGAGTATATGAGGGTGTGTGCAATTAAGTAAATAATATCATTTATATTCATATAAATCATGCATGCTGACAATAATGACTCACAATGCTTGAACAAATCTGAAATATAATTTCAATAAATCATGAAGAAGGAAACATGTATTTTAAATCTTGTGAATCATTATACTTAGCTCAAAATCTGAATTTCTTTCTTTATTCTCAAAACTCGAAGGCTAAGGAAATCTGTAAACAATACTTTCAAAACTTATACTTTTAAATTTAATTAGAGTAGGAACTATGGGAGTTTCTTATTGCCTACATATACCAAGTGAGCTTATCATGGAGTCCAACAATTTTTCCTCCTAAGGAAGAAACCCACGTTGGGGAGGAGCGTCATACTCTTGCCAGGGAGTATAACCTCAACTGAGTGATCACAAACTCTACCTTAGGCCCACAAATCTCAATCCTACGGTGGCACATAGCTTTGGGGAAGTAGGGTACGCTCACCCACACTTTTCGCTCGGTGTTAAATACTACTCCCGTACTCAAGCTCAGTCTCATTTAGGAAATCCACCTCAAAATAATCTCAAGGGCCTATAATGAAGGCCAAATCATATTTCTCATAATTGAATCATAATAAATTTTTGATTCCTATTTTCAACTCAAAAATCATGATATAAATTTCAATTCAAATCTCGGTAAATAATTTGCTAAAGGAAAACTCCAAATCATAATATCATAAAAAATCTAATTTCAACCTTGACATAACTATAATAATTCCATCTTCTAAAATATCTTCACAAATTCCATACTTGTTCAATATCAAATCCAAAACAATTATTCATATTCAATATCATTTTTGGAAATTTATTCAACAATATTAACTCTTCAAAAATCCATACAAATCACAATATAATTTTTAGATCAAGCATAATAAGTAGGAACATCATAAAATTCATAAATCAAATAACTCATAATTTTCATAATATTCAAACAAGAAAAATATTAACATACTTCAACTATAATCATAAATACGTAAATAAAAATCAAGTTTTGGGCACAAGAATGGAAGGATTATTCTTGTTCAACACCCACATACCTCAAATTATGATTTTTGGATAAACTTACGATTCCGTACTCTACCCGTAAAAATAATATGTGCTCCTTGAAGATCTCGACTTGAGGGTTATGATTATCGAATTATTTTTGAGATTTAACGGATGAATTTGGAGGGATCTTGAATTTTTGTTTGGAACTATTGGTGCTGTTCTAAGAGAAAATTGGAATGTATACAGAGAGTTTGGCCAACTGGAATGTTAATTATTGAGTTAAAGACGGAAAAAGATTTAAAAATTAATGGAGCACCGGACTACACCAGGCATCGCCTGGCCTAGAGCACCAGAGTACACCAGGCAGAGGCTAGTCTAGAGCACCGTGATTAGCCAGGTGGTGCTTGGTCTATAGTGGTGCTATAGCCAAGCGTCGCCCGCTAATCGCACAGGATCACTTGTTTGAAATCCAAACACGCCCTAAACAATGGCCAAAAATTCCTAAACTCACTCGAGATGTAGTATTGACTTGCCCCATTGTAACACAACTTAAAAATCAGAAAACTAATGTCGGAAAAGTCACGAAATAATTCATCGAAGTTAAGGTCTCAAAAAAAAACTAAGTGTTGGAACACTTAACTAAATTTTCTAAGTGTGAGGCTTCTTTCAAATTGTTAGGAAGGCTTAAAAGATGAGGGAATTTCATGGGGTCTTACAATGAAGAAGATGAGTATGGAAGAGGTAAGGACGGAAAGTTCGGACCATAAGGAAGCCACTTTTTCTCGGACGACACCAATATTTGTATAGGACAAACATTCAAGGATAAGAAAATGCTAAATCTTTTGCTAAAGAAGGCTTCGATGGAAATGTATTTCAATTACACAACGGTGAAGAGTTCTAAGAAATACTTGAGGCTGAGGTATGTAGATCCTACTTGTCAATGGATGGTGCACGCATATGCAATCGGAGAATTAGGTTATTTTATATCCATAAGTACGTGGGAGAACATAGTTGTGTCATTGATCATGCCATGGAAAAGCATAAGAATGTCATCACGGAGGTCATTGCCTCACTTATTTTGAACTTTTTTCTTCGACAACAATGGTCTAAGCGCAAAAGAGATCAAGAGAATCATATTTAGGGAGCTACATTGTAGGTCAGGCTATTGGAAGTGTTGGATAAAAGGCATCATTGCGAAGAACATAGTTTGAGGTACACCCAAACATAGATAGGTGGTGCTTCCCACCTTTCCATATATTTTCAGCGGTCTCAATCCCAGGTCTGCAAATTTCCTCATGGTCAATATGGAGTCGGTCAGGTTTATGTGCTACTTTATGATGTTTGAGGCTTCCATTAATGGATATGCACACATGATAAAGGTTGTTGCCATTGATGGCATATATTTTTCTGACAAGTACGAGTATGTGCAGTTGTTCGATGCCGCTCAAGATAAAATGACTATATGATTGGAGTAGGATTTAGTAGTCAGTGTCAGTTACAAAATAGTCTCAGTCATGTCATTATTAGTAGTACTCTCAGTTATTTATAGAATTTAGTAGAACTCAATCAGTTACAGAACTCACAAAAACTCAGTAATATCAGAATCAGTCCAGTTTATTTTAGTATCTTTAAGTTGGGAGTAGGATTCAGCACCAAGTGAAACAAAGGATAGGGGCTTACCTGCCAGTAGAGGGTGTGATCCTTAGAAGAAATCCTTGTGTTCCAGAACTATATAGCCAGCATAAGTTGAGAAATCAAACCTGCCAGTTGAGGGTTGATGAGACATTTTAACCTGTCAGTTGAGGATTCCACCATTCTCATTAGATTACTTTCCAGATGAGGGTAACTCTCAGCTTATCCTTACCCGTGATACGGTATTGACACCCTTCTAATTGGGGTTACAGATTGGACCTCAACTCAGTTATCTTATCTTATTTGGGGCATGTCGGTTAGATAAATACATCCCACAGTTTTAATCTCAATCTTCAGAATAAAACTCAATGCAGTTCTACAAAATCAGGACTATCAGATACAGTCAATCAGTATCAATAGATCTCAATATCAGAACTCAGTACTTAGCTTTAGAAAAGCTCAGTTGTACACGTATATACACAGTATTTCATACTTGGTATTTATAGTAGTTTATATTATCCATGTAGTCTCATGTTTAGTATTCTATATCATTCAGTCAGTATTGTTCATGCATATGAACCCTTGCATTCAACCTTACCTCATCTAGCATACCAGTACATTCCTACGTATTGATGAATACTCTTCTTTGCGCTATGATATTTCATATCATAGGTTCGGATGCTGAGGTTGCTGACCACGTATAGATAGATTAAGATTTATCTAGCAGCAGTAGATTTAGCAGTGAGTCCTTATCATTCAAGGATATTTTTTTATTTCATTATTTTAGTAGACTTAGTAGCTCAGTAGATGGAGTTAGTTGGGGGATTGTCCCATCAAATCCACTTTTAGACAGTTCAGTTTAGAGGCTTTTCAGACTAGATGCTTAGACACTTTACAGTTTTACAGATGTTATCATAGATGTTATGTTTTCTCAGTATTTCAGATATTTAAACCTTATGGCATTTCATCCTATTATTCCACATTTTACAGTATATTATTCAGTGCTCAGTTACAAATATCAGTCATGGCTTAGCTTGTGGTCCTTCGGGATTGTAAGCACCATGTAGCATCTGGAATACAGAATTGAAGCTTACAAATGCATCGTGGGGCTTCATCTTTGAGAAGCTTAAGGCCTTTGTCATCGACAAACTAGAGTAGTGTGTTATATCTGACAGACACATAAGCATATCCAACGACCTCACTAGGTATTTTTCCATTTGCGTATAATGGTGTTTGTACGAGGTATCTCGGTGAAAATCTCTGAGCGAATCACCATTGTGCTAATTATATCTATTTGTACTACCATGTGGCCAAGGCATACATGTTGGAAGAATTTAATCACTAATTAAATGCCCTTAAAGAAACATACCTCAATGCAGCAGCTTGGGTCAAGCATGACATTGGATTTGAAAAGTAGAGCCGGACTTATGTAATGCCCCAATTTTTCTGAATCAGAATGCTACACGGTGCTTATGACCCCGAAAGACCACAAACTAACCCATGACTGATATCTGTACCTGTATACTACAATATATCTCATAAAATATGTGAAAACATAAACTGAAAGGCCCTAAGGTTCAATATTGATACATATCTGAAAAATGTGGTATAACAATACCAAAACGAAACATAAATACTGAAAATACTGAAGTCTAAACATCTAATCTGATATCTAGTCTGAAAGTCTCTAACTGAACTGAATAAGGAGTTGAAGGAACATGTCTCCAACTTACTCCATAAACTAAGAGCTAAAACTGAAATATTAGATAAAATTACATAATCATATCGTCCTCGAATGAAGAGGACTCACTGCGAATATGAACTCTGAAATCTATAATGCTACTGCTACTTTAGAAATCATGCCTTTGAACCTATGACATCAAATAAAATACCATAGCATAAATGCGTCAGTATGACTGAATGTACTGAGTATACGAGTGTGGTAGGCTAAATGTAAAGGGTTTATATACATGAACATGCTGACTGATATGAACGTGAGAGTACAAACATGCAAACATAGAAAATGAGATCGCGATAACATGAAGACTAAATTTGTATACTGATACCATGGTTTTATGATATATATAACATGATTGATAAATGAATTTTGATAACTGGTATGACTGATAACATGAATAACTATAACTGACATCATGATAACGTGGGTTACTGATAACTGATATATTGATAAGTGTTAAATGACCCTTATCTATCAGGTACTCTCGTGGGAATGGTGAGACCCTTATCTATTAGGTTAAGCCACCTCATATATTATCTGGGTGACTGTACTAGTATTGAGTGACCCTCATCTGTTAGGTACTCTTGTGGGAATGGTGGGAACCTTATCTTTTAGGTTAAGCCACCTCATATATTATCTGGGTGACTGTACTTGACAGTCTTAAATATTGAGTTCTATTACTGAGACTGATACTGAAAACTGTGGGAAGTAGTTACTTCAGTGACATGCCTTATGTATTGCTATTATAGCTGAGCTGGGGTCCAATCTTTACCCTAACTGTAAGGGTGTCAATACCGCGCCATAGGTAAGGACAACTCTGGGTGACCCTCATCTGACAGTTTCCCTAAAAGAGATCAGTGGAGACCTTATCTGATAGTGTTTATCCGCCTCATCAACCCTTATCTGATAGTGTTAATGTCTTAACCTATGCTGGCTACATAGTTTTGAAATGCAAAGATGACTTCTAAGAATCACACCCTCATCTGACAGTATGTGTTCCCATCCTTAGGTTCACTTGGTGCTAATTACTACTCCCAACTGAAGAGACTGAACGTGATTAACTGACTGTACATGCACAGAATTCATGACATTTTATTTCTGATGGAATAACACTGAGATTACTGAGATTAACTAAACTAATGAACTGAACTTATTTAACTGAACTGATAGTATTTCTTAGCTGAGCTGGCTGAGTTTCATTGACTGACGGAACACTACTGAGATCTGAGGGCTGACTGAGAGTACTGAAGTTACTGAGATTTTTAGGAATACTAAAATTTTTGAGCTTACTAAGCTACTAAGATTTCTGGACTAATACTGAATTTACATTAGTTTTTCTGAGTTATGAGACTGACTGAAGTCTACTGAACATAGCTCGACTAAGAGTATCGTGAAACATGACACTGGATCTAGGCACACAACTATAGTTTTTGAGTAAAAGTACCCCTAGGACTTGATATAAGGAAACTAACACACGTGACTGACTTGAATACATGAACAACATCAATAATCCATAATATTATAACTTAGGGGATTTCATGAAGTACATGGTTATCATACATCTTGTACATACGTAGGATATGAAAGTAAGCACAGTATATTCTCATGAGACTAGTTCATGAACAATCCAACAATATTTACAAGACACATTATCGACATGGAAGTCATTGAAACAAAGGGGCATATCATAAATCCTTCAATTAGTCACAATTTAGCTTTATTGCATGGTTTTTAGTTCCTTAGGCATTTTATCAAACACCTTGCATGCACTATGTAAAGCATAGGTATGTTCATCATTTTCACTATCCACTACTCCCAAATTTCATGGATTTCAACTAACACAGTCACACACTTCATGGATATTCATCACAATAATATTTTAGTAACACCATAATCAACATAAAACATGAACAAGACCATATCACAACCATATATTCACAATATACATACTTTGAAACATGAATTTTGAACACCATGAATGAAAGGGGTCTGTGGATGAACACTACGCATACCTAATATTAAAAGTTTGTGAAGTCTATGGTGAAAACGACTTGGTTCTTGGAGTTCCCAATTAAACCATAGGCTTGTTCTTGAGAGAAAATAAAAAAAGGGATGTATTTTGGTGTTATGGAGCTCGAATCCCGTGTTATGGAGTATATATATGGTGGAAAATGGACCAAAATACCCTTAAGGACACGGGGGTTGAGTGCAAAAAAACTGGGCAAGCACTGAACTTAGCAGGCACCACCTGGTCTAGTCCACAGCTTTTTTCAGGCGTCACCTGCCTTAGAGCGGTGCTCGAAGCCAGGAAATGCGGGCTTATCGCGTGGTGCTAATGTTTTGCAAATCCAAACATTCCTTTATGCTATCTGAAAAATTTCAAAAGTTACCCGAGATGTACTACGACCTTTCCCCATCGCAACACAACTTGAAAATCCAAAAAGGGAGGTCGGAAGGGTCATCGAATAAATCCTCGAAATTTGGGAGCCCTAAATGAGACTAAGTGTTGAACACTTAGAGAAATTTTCTAAGTCTTGAAGCATGAAAAGCTTTAAATAGCTGAATTTTTGACTTAGGATTTTATGGGGTATTACAGTATCTCCCCCTTGAGAACATTCATCCTCGAATGAGACTGATTGAGAGAGGAAGAAAAAATTGAGCATGAACTAAACATGAATGAATGAAACATGATCTCGTGACTGATGTGACTGATAACTGAGTATGTAATACTAAACATGCATATCTGATGCATATATAACTGAAGGTGCATAGCCGATGCGTGATGATAAAACTAAACTGATACATGAATGCATGGCTAAGTGTTCTGATAAACTGAATTTCTCAAATGAGAATACATATCTAATGCATGATTATACAACTGATTTGATACTTGAATACATGACTGAATAGGCAATGGTATTTAGTACCAAGCTTGTAATGGGAACGTGAGCTTGAATTTGGATACCAAGTTTGGTACTGGAATTTGAATATGAACTAAATGAGTTCAAGGAAGACTGTTACCCTGAACTGAACATACTAATGAGCCTGAGATTTATTACCAATTATGCCTAAGCAGAAACATGAGGACATGAATGCGTCTGGAACATGATGCATAAACTGAATATCATGATCTGAACTGAGTCTGTGACATGTGACATGGACTGAGTATCATAAACTAAACTAAGCCATTGAGTATACATCTTACGACTGAGGTTTTCAGAGCTGTAGGGTCAACTTATGAGTAACCCTGTCTCCAAATCGGATTCATTAAAAGAAAAAGAGAGCAAAATATTTATGTCATGAAGGTTTGAGGGTATAATGTGTCTCCCCCTTGGGACCCTAGGTCCCCCGAAGAATACCAACTTGGCTGAGATACTAAGGAAATCTGAGGCGGTGTGCAAGGCACCTACGAACTGAATTATAACTGAATATCTTGGATTTAAAACTAAAGCGTGATGAATAAACTGAGCTGAGCTTTTATTCATATGATCGGTTTATCTAAGAATGGTTACTTTCATGAGCCTTTGGATAATACGTCTGGATGAAAGGGATGGGAGCCAAACTATATGAAATTCTCCGCATGATTCCTAAACTGAATTACTGGTTTTGTGGACTAACTCATACTAAAAACTTATACAATAAGAAAGCGAATCTTGGCCTGATCTGAGTCGGACATTAGAATAGAAGATCGCTACATGACTGGGATTCCTTGCACTAGGAGGCAGGCCTATGAAATATCCTCAAAGATAAAGAGGCTAAGCCTCATACACTACAACTGAGACTACTGAAAATATTCAATTAGGCACTGAGAATGAATACATAGACATACTAACTTATCTGATTATTGAGTGACTGGTAACTGAATGCTGGGTATGTAAGATTGTATAGTACTTAGTCTGAATAGCTGGACTGAGACCATAGAGCATTATGCATATGAGAAGGGACTGACTGGGTAACATGAGGTAACTGAATATAGATTTCATAAAATCTATATTGTTTGAAAATGTAGGACCAAGCGTACTACATGATTTGGAAACATTCCATAGACTGAGGTATTGAAATACCTATAACTGAGTAACATAACTGTACGCTGTGGTCAAGTAAGTCTGAAATTAAACTGAGTTTCTGAGTTGAATATAGATCTGGAGCTGTCACTATAACTAAGACTGTAGCTAGAACTAATACTAGAATTGAATACTATTTTTCTGATAACTGATTATTGAATACTGGTTCCCAATAACTTAATATTGATAGCTTAAGGTTAGGATGATACTGAAATTCTTGATTCTGAACATGAACATTGGTTACTGATTTTTGAATACTAGACAAATGTTGATTACTGATATTAGACTATTGAAACTGAAATCTGGGACTAAAATTGTTTACTGAGTTATAATAGTCAAAAAATGAAGGCTGACATAAGTCAGGGATGTGAATATACATTCATACTCTAAACTTTCCCAATTTCTAAGTACTATCCCTGCTAGCCATTTACTTGCACATTAACATGACATTCAAGTCTATCTTCATATCTACACCCCTGTATAAAACATACATGCAACAATCTTTTCTTAAAATGAAACATCTATTCTCTCTCATCTAGGCAAATGTTCATAACTACATGTTTTATAAGGAGAGTTTACTGAAGGATCAAATTAGGAGGATCTGAAGCATGAATGGATACTGATTGAATTTGAACATGACTGAAACCTTAAGGAATAGAATATCAACAGCATGGATTTACCAGCAAGGTTTGAATTGAGGATATACATGACATACTCTGAATTTATCTAATCTGTAGGGGATTGGAATGAGTCATGGAAACTGAGTATACTATAAAGTATGACATGTGTACATGAGTTATGAGCTACATGACCTGAGTTTGAAATTTCTAAATTCGTAAGACATGATCTGTAACACTAAGGGAGCTGGAACTCCATATAATAGAAATTGGGATTGCACATGATTCTATGGAATATGTGTGAACATAAGTTGTATTCATGGAACTGAGATGTGTTGTATGCATATGCACCATACTGACTAAAGTACAAGACTTTATGCTAACATAAAGATGGGTCGAGAATCGCCTTCCCTAACTACTTTTCTACACATACTAGCACTACTACTAGAATCTGAGGGCCTGACTTAGTTGCTTGATCTATAATCTCCACCTTAGCTTTAAACCATCATCTTAAATCTGTGAGCACTTAATAAACTCTGAACTGACTGTAATCATTATCACATATTTACATTCTGATCGACACATGCTAGCCTTAATAAACACATCATCTGCCTCTGTTTCCTCACATACTACTAATGTCACGTTCACACCTTCATAATTAATTTTAAGTAAATAAACTTAAATTTTTCTAGCTCGTAGTGTTCAAGCCTACTGATTCACTCTGGCATAACTATCCCCGTGAATACATAATTTGAACAATCTAGATAACATTATCCCAACTCTATTACGACCAAACCCCTAGGTTCATGCTTCTAACTCTAAGTCATAGGCTACCACAGGATTTTGAGAAGGGATCTGTTGACATAACTAAATTTGGATTTGAGAAGGAGTTCTCATGATCATTGATGAGATCCATACAACTCTAAAACATAACTGAACTGAAGGGATACTGTATGAACATGTGGAGATTCCCATAACTGGTTGCAGGGACTGCTTGAGAAAGAGAAAGCCCTATCTTTAGGACTTAAGTTTCATTATTTTTGTTACTTTAAAAGTAAAGTAAATTTGACATGAGGGGAGCATGAGACGAATCTACATGGGTTTCTTAGAGAAACTTGCTATAGCACTATCTGAGACATAAAAGAAAAGAAACTGATCCTAAAATATCTCATAGACTCCTACACATAAGTGTGGTGCACAACATACCTATGTATAAGACTCAACTAGATGCGGCTTCTAGACTTCCTAGGATTCTATTAAACCTTAGGCTCTGATATCAAGTTCGTAACTCCTTAATTTTTCTGAATCGGAATGCTTACGGTGCTTATGATCTCGAAGGACCACAAACTAACCCATAAAATATGTGGAAACATAAACTGAAAGGCCATAAGGTTCAATACTGATACATATTTGAAAAATATGGTATAACAATACCAAAACGAAACATAAATACTGAAAATACTAAAGTTTGAACATCTAACCTGATATCTAGTCTGAAAGCCTGTAACTAAACTGAATAAGGAGTTGAATTAACATGTCTCCAACTAACTCTATAAAGTAAGAGCTAAAACTAAAATATTACATAAAATGACATAATCATATCGTCCTCAAATTAAGAGGACTCACTGCGACTCTGAACTCTAAAATCTATAATGCTACTGCTACTTTGGAAATCGTGCCTCTGAACCTATAGCATCAAATAAAACACCATAGCACAAATGCATCAGTACGACTGAATGTATTAAGTATACGAGTGAGGTAGGCTAAATGCAAAAGGTTTATATGCATGAACATGCTGACTGATATGAATATGAGAGTGCGAACATCAAAGCATAGAAAATGAGATCGTGATAACATGAAGACTAAATCTGTATACTGATACCATGGTTTTATGATATACATAACATGACTGATAACTAAATTCTGATAACTGGTATGACTGATAACATGAGTATACTGATAACATGAATGACTGTAACTGACATCGTGATAACTTGGTTTACTGATAACTGATATACTGATAAGTTTTGAGTGACCCTCATCTATCAGGTACTCTCATGGGAATGGTGGGATCCTTATCTGTTAGGTTAAGCCATCTCATATATTACCTGGGTGATTATACTAGTATTGAGTGACCCTCATTTGTTAGGTACTCTCATGGAAATAGTGGGACCCTCATCTGTTAGGTTAATCCACCTCATATATTAGCTGGGTGACTGTACTTGACAATCCTGAATCTTAAGTTTTATTACTGTGATTGATATTGAAAATTGTGGGAAGTAGTTACTTAACCGACATGCCCCATGTATTGCTATTATAGCTGAGCTGGGGTCCAATATTTACCCTGACTGGAAAGGTGTCAATACCACGCCACTGGTAAGGACAACTTTGGGTGAACCTCATCTGACAGTGTCCCCAAAAGAGATCGATAGAGCCTCATCTGACAGTGCTTATCCACCTCATCAACCCTCATCTGACAGTGTTGATGTCTCAACCTATGTTGGCTACATAGTTCTGGAATGCAAGGATGACTTCAAAGAATCATACCCTTATCTAGAAGTGTATGTTCCCATCCTTGGGTTTACTCGGTGCTAATTACTACTCCCAACTGAAAAAATTGAATGTGATTAACTGACTATACATGCACTGAATTCATGATGTTTTGTTTCTGATGGAATAACACTCAGATTACTAAGATTAACTAAATTGATTTAACTAAACTAATAGTGTTTCTTAGCTGATCTGGCTGAGTTTCATTGACTGAAGGAGCACTATTGAGATTTGAGGGTTGACTAACAGTACTAAATTTAATGAGATTTCTGGAAATACTAAAGTTTCTAATCTTACTGAGCTACTGAGATTTTTGGACTGATACTGAATTTACATGAGTTTTACTGAGTCATAAGACTGACTGAAGTTTACTGAACATGGATTGACTAAGAGTATCGTGAAACATGACACTGGATCTAGGCAAACAACTATAGTTTTTGGGTACAAGTACCCCCAGGACTCGATGAAAGGAACCTAACACACATGACTGACTTGAATACATGAACAATATCAATAATCCATAATATTATAAGCTGGGGGATTTCATAAAGTACATGGTTATCATACATCTTGTCAATAAGTAGGCTATGCAAGTAAGCATAGTATAATCTCATGACACTAGTTCATGAACAATCCAACAACATTCACAAGACACATTATCAACATGAAAGTCATTGAAACGTAGGGGCATATCATGAATCCTTCAATTAGTCACAATTTAGCTATATTGCATGATTTCTAGTTCCTTAAGCATTTTATCAAACACCTTGCATGCACTATGTAAAACATAGGTGTGTTCATCATTTTTCACCATCCACTACTCCCAAATTTCATGGATTTCAACCAACACAGTCACACACTTTTTGGATATTCATCACAATAATATTTTAGTAACACCATAATCAACATGAACCATGAACAAGACCATATCACAATTATATATTCACAATATACATACTTTAAAACATGGATTTTAAACTCCATGGACAAAAGGGGTCCGTGGATGAACACTACACATACCTGAGATTAAGAGTTCGTGAAGTCAACGGTGAAAACGACTTGATTCTTGGAGTTTCCAATCAAACCCTAGGCTTGTTCTTGGGTGTTCTTGAGAGAAAATCAACAAAAGGGGTGTATTTTGGTGTTATGGAGCTCAAATCCCGTGTTATGGAGTATATATGGTTGCAAAAGGACCAAAATGCCCTTAAGGACACGGGGGTTGAGTGAAGAAAAACTGGGCAAGCACCAAACTTAGCAGTTGCCGCCTGGTCTATTCCACCGCTTTTAGCGAGCGTCGCCTACCTTAGAGCGGTGATTTAGACCAGGCGATGTGGGCTTATCACGTGGAGCTACTATTTTACAAATCCAAACGTGCTCTTACACTATCCAAAAAATTTCAAAACTTACCCGAGATGTACTACAACCTTGCCCCATCGTAACGCAACTTGAAAATCCAAAAATGAAGGTCGGAAGCATCATTGAATAAATATCCAAAGTTCGGGAGCCTAAAATGAGACTAAGTGTTGAACACTTAGCGAAATTTTCTAAGTCTTGAAGCATAAATAGCTGAATTTTTGACTTAGAATTTTACAGGGTATTACAGCTTACTTTCCAGGTAATAGATTCAACATCATGACCACAAACATCGTCGAGTCACTTAACTCAATATTTCTCAATAAAAAAGAGTATCCAGTGGCGGTCATCTTCAATTCAGTTGTGCATAGGTTTGGATAAATATTCGGGAATGATGAGGTGAACAATTAAAGGACATTATTTGTTCTCGTAGCCGAGAAGATTTTAAGGGAAACCATGATCGAGGGCGACAAATTATATATGAATAACATAAATGAAAGCACAAATGAATTCACTGTGCTTCATTTTGGTCCTTCTACCAAAGTTAATCTATCGAGATGATCACGTTCTTAAAGGAAGCTCGACTTGGTGAAATTGCCATGCACTTATGCAATAAAAGTGTTGTATTTGAATCATGGAAACCATTCTAATAATAGGATTTACAGCTAGTCTTCTAGCATATATTCAAAAGAATCATACGTACTTGTATACTTGGAACCTATTTGTGCAGTACCTCTGGAGTCGGAGTGGAGTGTGGCACAGGAGTATCTAGAAATGCAATTTCTTCCACCCGATTTCAACACCAAATTAGGGAGAAGGAGGGTGAGATGTTTTAAGGGTATTTTGGATCCTTCAAGGACCAAGAAAATGAAAAAGTTCTCCAAGTGTAAAAGTTTGGGAAAAAGAGAACAACATGCATCATTAATGTAGGAAAAGAGGATTGACATTGTATTTTATTTTTTTGTGCACTGGATAATATGTAATGTGTATTCTAATTTCAAAGACAATGAACTGCAGTCAAAATTGAATTTTTTATTGTGCGTTATTGTTCCATTTCATATATTATATACTACGTACTAAATAGATTATACACTGAAATAATCAAGTAGCCTCATAATATATAATAAATTAGTGTTTGGTCTACAGAGTAATATTCAATGCATAGTGTATAATAAACCTTTCACGTTGTCTATTAAACAAACCCTTTTTTTCATACGCTGTTGAATTCAAAATAATTATGATGCATTGAAAAAGGTGTCATTTTGAAAACACCTATAGCAAGTTATTAAATTGACTATACACATTATACATCGACTGGACTCAAAATATATAATAGATCAATGCGTAGTCTACAGAGTATAGGTTAAACTTCACAGTTTATAATCAACCTTTTGTGTAGTCTATTAAAAAAATTATTTTCTTCGTACATTGAATAGTTCAATATAATTATCATACTTTGGGAAATGCAACAATTTGAAATGACTTGACTGCTGCAACTTTTTATTTACCATTCCTACACGTCTTTTCCCCTTCCATCAATATGTGTATAGTTTCTATTGGTCGATTGTATTTTGTTCTAGATTATTTAAAGAGGCTATTGTCGATTTTAAACCCACTTTTAAAATAAAAGACTAAGAAGAGAATAAAAATGGCAAGGAGGAGGTATCCACTTCGGCCAATGTACAGGATAATGACAATCAATAATATCGAATTGCTCCAGCTTAGGAGCGACCTGGATTTTCTTTTTCAGGGATTAGCTGGACAGAGAGATCTAACGAAGGAGTTGTTTTCTTTGAGCCATTGCCGAGAGGATCCACTTGGACCCCCATGACCTTATCATCCTCCTTCTTCCCCCAGTCTAGTTTAGTTTAGAAAGGTGTAGTTCATTGTTGAAGCTTTTATAGTGGGATTTTGTAAATGAAAGCTTTCTTTTTATCTTTTTGGTTGGAATTTTGTCCCAAAATTTGTAAATGTACATGCAATGAACTTTTATCTATGAAAAAGTTTGTATTGACTTTATTTGTATTTATGTATAATGATTTTATGTCTTTCAGTCTTTGTTGATGATTCTTTAGTAGTGCATGTTTAAAGATTTGTAAGTATTGTTTCATTAAGTGTAAGAAAAAAATATTGAATATATAATCAACTACGGCAAATACGAATTATATATGCTCAATACGAATATATAATCCATTATGAAATATTGAGTACAATACACTTAAACTTTTATAAAAATTGTTTCATTAAACGTAACAAAGGAAATACTAAGGTTATAATCTACTAGGGCAAGTATGAATTATATACTGATGGCATTGATGATTGTCCAGCATATAGACACATTATTGATTTATAATTGGGTCGATTATCAGCTTGAACAAGAGTCTATGCTCAACTTACTTAATATATAGAGAACTTAAAATAATGACAAAAAAGGAGAAATTAAATTAAGTAAAATAAAATAATGTCAATTAAGGCCATTAAATCATTGTAAAGCAATTTAGATACATCATTCATGGCTCCCAATCACTTTTGAATGTGATCAAGTATTATCTAAGACACAATGTAGTCGTAGATCATGAGATGGGACTAAAAATGAGGAGAAATAAAATAAAATAAAATAAATATAAATCATCCAAGCACTGAAGAAGAACTACATATCATGACATGAGATCAGACTTGTGTAGTGACCATAAGGAAGAGTGATGGTTGTCACTTGTGGGTGTCCAATGGACAAATAGTATCTGAGAACAAGAAGTCCTTCCCAATACAAACACTTGTTCTGAGTAATTGGTTGTTGCTACCACTACCCTCCCATATGCTCATTTGATCGAGTGTCCAATTGTTTTGTACTCTCATATTATGATATTTAGTCATTTTACACTGCATGAATGATTTTTATTTATTTATTTATTTTTTAATCTCACCTCCTTTGAAAATAGACCTATGATGATATCTATAATTGTGGTCATCCTAGGCTCTTTTCCATTATCTCCAGCAAGCACTAGCAAGTTCTAGCAGCATGCTAACATACATCGAGAGAGAGAGAGAGAACTTCTCACTTTTAGCAGCATCTATTATTTTTATTTCTAATACTGTAAACATTTATGAATACATTACTTGTTTACAAGTCAATGATCCAATCATCCTCAAGAAAAGATATTAATGTTTCACATATGATCACTGGAAAAGGATAAAACAAACATCGATTATTTCAACCTCAATCTGAAGAGCCCCATTTAAAAAGAAGATTTGAATTACCCATGCACAACTTCACATTTCAAGGATTTTAAAAATTTGATGTTAATACTTTAGATATCATTGGAAGATCACAAGTTGAACAAGCAAAACAATATGTTACTAAAAAGTTAGAAAATTGTAAGCAAGTGAAGAGGAAGTTAGTCCTACCGTCAAGTAGTCTTGATCAGTTTCTAGAAAAATAAGAGATACACAAAAGTGATGAAAAAATATGATATTCACACAACAGATAGTGTTAGAGTTCTTCCCACTGAAGATCTAGATGAACATAATAAGAGATTAGATGATCCTACGAAAAACAAGAAGAAATTGGTAAGGATGAGTGGTTAAATAGTGATGAGGATATGAATGTTGATTGTGGTACAAATAGTATGTCTTGAATTCTTTAATTTTATCACTCATTCTATTTGTTGCTTATTTTTTAGCTGTTACATCAATCTAGGGATGCCACAGAAGAAAAATGTTTGAGGAAAAACAACATGCAAGGAAATTCATGTGAGAACTTTAGATGAAAGAGAGGTGGTGACATTTGAATTAGGACAAACAGTGGGACCAACTGACATGACAGTTTCTAATTTAAGCAACTTCATAGGACCAGTTGTAAGGAATTCCAGATTTATCACCTTGATGTACACTAGTTGGTATGCCGTTCTATATGAAATTAAAAACACTTGTGGGATTATGTCAATGTAAGAAAAATTAATATTTGAGATTGTACATATATTATCTTTATTACTAATCGAAGCTTAATATATTTATTTTATAGTCAAAAATCTTGATTCCAAAGGAACGACAGAAGTGGGTGATGCATGGTCTTCGTGATGCTTGGAGGCAACACAAGAAAAAATTTAAAAGGAGATGTTTTGATAAAAAACTTACTAATGAAGAAATGCTAGCAAAACATCCTGCTGGCATTCTAGTTGTTCACTTATGTCAGTTGATCGAGTATTGAAAGCTTCCAAATGTTGAAGTGTGATTAAAATAATGCATATCTACTCTTGACATGTTTTGCATATTTAATTTATTTTCTCCTTTTTAGGCCTTGAGCGAGGTAAATTCTCAAAAGAGGAAAAAATAAAACTGGAGACATCGAATGGGACCAGTTAATTTTGAAAGAGTACGTGTGGCATTGGTAATATTTAGTAGACGCTTTTAAAAAAAATCTATTTTTCAATTTCTTTTTTACTTTGTCATGATATATTGATATTTTCTTGTACTTTAATTTGATATAATTTTTAGTGTGGGACTAAAGAAAATAATGAGCAACCATCGAAGGCTAAAATATTTGTCGCAATTCATACAAAGATAGGGAAAAAAGTTAAGGAAGATACCCAAATTACAATAGTAAGTACTTGGTTTCGACTGTAACTAAGATTCATATTTGGTGATCGTAATACAAGACTATGATGATATATATGTATATGTTTAAGCCTTTTTGCATGCTCTTTCAGAATTCATTTGTTTTTGTGTGTTACAAATGCTAGTACAATTTTTCTATAATCTGACAGTGGATTAGTCTTTCAATACTTTCAAGAGAAATTTGACACTTGGTATGGTGAAAAGTAGTTTCTCATTAAATTGTCATGCTTTTGAACAAGATCCAACACAATTAACCCGAGTACACTTGGTATGGGCTTATATATAGTCCAAAGCAGTAGTTTCTTTACTGAACCTACTATGATGCATACTTCAATAAGGAAGATTTTCAATGGGTTTAGGGAATTCTTAATGTGTTCAAGTGTCCAGTTTCACATTGTTGATTACTTGCATTAAAATATTCTTTAGAGTTGTACTTCTTTTTCTTTTGTTCCATTTATATGTGTCTATTGTTATGAATCAATATTTACTGGACCTACTATTCTGGAATACAATTTTCTTCTCTTGAAAGATGTTGTTTTACTTTTTTGACAGCCAAAACTTCAAAATAATCAAAATACAGGGAATATACCAGATGATGCATTCACGATAGTGTTTGGAAAGGAGAATCCTAGTCAAATTAAAGGCTAAGGTTGATAGTGACAACAACTTATCTGAAGAAAGACGAGGAAATGAACGAGCTTAGAAAAAAGAATACAAATGAAGTCACTTCTATAAAGGAAGAAATTATAAGTGAAATGAGAAGAAATGCAATAGTTTTTTTAGTCAATCAAAGCAAAATAATACTAGATTGAATTTTCAAGATATACTAGGGAGTGATGGATCTAACATTCCTTCACCTTATGTGAGTAATGAAAAAGTTTTAAAAGGAATGATTATTTAAATTTCTGTTGGCTCAGCTCATTCTTCAGTTTATGGAAAGGTATTTTATCTTACAAATTCACAAGAAATATAAATCTTAAACTTTTAACTTGATTGAATGAATTAAAGAAACTTTGGATTCACATACTTCCTCATTCAAGATTGAAAAAATATTTGTAGATTTGTTGAGAATGGAATCTGAAAAGGAGATTAAGAGTGTAATTGAAGTAATGGCAGCTAGTGGCAAGTATTGGTATGCTATGACTATTTCTTTCCCCTTTAAATTTTCAGTTTGAGTTAATATTCTTTTTCACTCACGTGTAAATGGTTGTTCTTCTATCTATATAAATCTTTTACTTGCATATGAAATAGATGAAGAAAATTGGTGTTGATTTGGCAGCACAAACAAGCTAACTACAACTTTAGCCAGAATTGTTATAAGGATAGTCGGGTGCACAAAACAACCCCATAAATTACCGCTTCCATGGCAGAGACAACTTAATGTTACTCTAAGTTTTTCTTGTACATCTTGGAGATAAAATAATATAGTAATACTACTACTATTAGATTGATAATTGTATTTCATCTATGAGTATTGCCGTATTCCTTTCTTATACTTTTCTATTCAAGTTTTTTCCTTAAACTGACATTATCTTGTAGTACTTTTCAACTTTGACTTTCTTGTTTTACTAACTTAATAAAGTTGGATTAGAACATACTTAGAAATATAACCATATAGGTCACTAGAACGTCAGACATTTTTTAGGAAGAAAGTCAGATACTGTAACCTAAGCCTAAAAAAATTATACTTGAGTCTATAGTTAGTTTGATAGGACACTTCTTTTATCTTTCTAAAGAAATTATAAATTTTTTACAAGCCAATTGAAAGTTATTAAGTTTTCTATTGTGTTTGAGGTCTTTAAATAGCAGAGACTAGTTAAGTTCTGAGTTTGATATAAACAAATAAGTCTAATAACATTTATGTGATCAACCTTAATCTAATCCATAAATATAATAACCCTCTACTTCAAGCATTAGTTACTAACATAACAAGTCACTACACTAGAAACATCCAAAAATCTAGTCTTACTTAGCTTGGTTTGACAAGGATCTTATGTTTATCAGCTGATATGTGCTCCATTATAGATCTCAATTGGAAGGTTTAATGACATTATTGTTGTATCCCTATAGGTGCTCAAATAATAGTAACCGAAGATACCTTGTCTCCTTTGTTCTTTTATCTTATCGATGCACCTCCCTCTTTCTCTCTCTCTCTTTATATATAGATATAGATATATTGATGAGGAGGTGAATTAGGGCAGAAGGTTAGTCTGAGTTAGGATGATGTATGTTGTGGTGTATATTTGGAGTATCTTGCTTTTGGTGTTATTAAATATGTTAATTTCAATTGTATCTTGTTCTAGTACTATACCATATCTTATCCTAGATTGCTTTATATTGAGCCAGGGGTCTATCAGAAACATCCTCTCTATCTCACATTAAGGTAGTAGTATGGACTGTGTACATTACTCTCCCCAAGCCCCACTTGGTGGGAATTTATTGGGTATGTTGGTGTTGTTGTTGTTGTTGTTGTTGTTGAGCATAGTTTTACTTCTAATTATTTGTTTCATTATGAATGTGGAGGATCAATGTAGGGGATTGATGTCCCGACATTCGACGGAACATTTTACACCTTTTTCATAAGATAATTGAATGTTTTCAAGCAACTTATATGTATTTAATAGGGTATTTGAGTGTTTTAAGGATAAAAGAAAAGTGAAAGTGACAACGAGGAAAATTCCAAAAATATAAAGGAAAAATGAACCTCAACAGCATAGTTGATGGGACATCGTTATTATGACTTAACGCCAACATATACCATCATACAGAACCAGAGGGGCACATCACTGGAATCAAGCAACGGTATGACTTGACGGAATATTGGACCTTCGATAGACCGTCGATTTGGACCATCGTATAGAATCAGAAGGTCAAACCACTGGAACCAAGCGACCTTAAGACTCGATGGAGTGCTGGACCTCCGATGAACTGTCGACCTTGACCATCGGATAACAGCAGTATGTAAAAACACTGGAAGTGAGCAACGACGGATGCAACGGCACCGTCGGACCTTTAATGCACCGTCAACCATTACCGTTGGAGTTGACGTGGCAAAATTTATGTTGAATTTTTGGAGCCTTGACTTTAGGAGATACTATAACTATTAAATGCTAGGGTTTAGTTTGCATCCATGCTGAGACACATCCAACTCCTAGTTTCTCTATTGGTTTAGTTTTTCTTCATGCTCACCTACTCTTTGACTTTTGTTTTTTGGGAAGTTAGATCTAGATCTGCAGTTTTCCAGATCTAGCTTTCATCTTTTCATTATTCAAAAAAGTTTGCAAGGTTTGAAAGCTTATTGGTAACTTAGCTAATATTGGGGAACTATTCATTAGTTTGGTGAACCAATTACTCTATCTCCATTGAGGTCTTAGGAACTTATTATTGTAATTGTTGTAACTGACATTACTTTATTTATAAGCAATACAATGATATCTTCTGGTTCTTCTATGGAAATGTGTGGCTAAGCTTCCATAGCTAGAGTTATGGAAGCCTTAATATAAGTAACTAGTTCGGTTTGTAGATCGAGGTAAGTTCCATGAATACTTGATGTTGCGTAAACCTTTCTTCGTTTTTAGTGGCTTTTCATGAGTGCAGATTTGGCAAAGTTAGCACTATAACATTGCATGTATTGTTGAGCTCCTACAATGAAGCAAATTACTTGTCGAGAGGCAGGTCACCACATGCGTTGTTGGGTTACTTCAATGAAGTAATCATTTGTCCGAAACGAAGGTGCTTGTCGAGAAATGCTGCGACTTCCCTTGTTTGGAACTACAAAAATCAGCACTATAACATCACATACCCAAAGGGATAGTATTGTTGGGTTACTTCAATGAAGCAATCACTTGTTCTAAAGAAAGGTGATTGTTGAGCAATGTAACGGTTCTTTTTGTTCGCAACTTGAAAGGTATATCCTTGGGTGCACTCTAGAAGGTCAGCACTAGAACAACACTTCTATAAAAGGAAACTATTGTTAAGTTACTTCGATGAATCAACCACTTGTCTGAAAGGAAGGTGATTGTGGAGAACTGTAATGACCTATCTTGAATATGACAGGGTAAGCCCACAGACAACACTTGTCTGGGAGGAAAGTATATATTGAGAAGAGCAAAGTTCCTCTAGACTCTTAAAGATGTTTCTCCTTTAAGTTTAAGAGCGAATACCTTGGCCGGATTTGCTTACATGGGTACATTACTTTCACAAGAAGAGAGTGGATGGGGGAAGAAAAGGAAGAGTTTACTTGAACTCTAAAGCTTCCAACCTCTAGATTAAGGGAAAATGCCTTAACCGGATCTGCCTACATAGGAAAACAATTGAATAACCAACGCGTTCTTTAAATTCAAAAGAATTAAAGGATAGGCTATCTACTGAGGTCAAAAGATGAATGGGTAAATAACTAGATTCAATTATCCTTGCAACTTAGGTTAAAAAAGGGAACTATACCAAGATCTATAGCCCTAGCAGTTAACATATTTTGGTAACCATAACTCCAGTCTATTTAATATCTTGAATTTTCATTTGTTAAAAGAGTTTCTCATTTGAGTTATTTCATTTACAGTACATTAGATTCTACATCACAATATCCAAACCCCCTATTTATTGGAAACGATTAACTATCAGCCAATTGTATCATGAATAACTTATATTAACACCTTATTCCCTGTGGGATTTGACCCCAACCTAGTTTGATTATATATTTGACAGCAACCACTTACATTCTCATAAGACTGGTGTAATTTGGGCATATTAAATTTTGGCATCGTTATCAGGGAATACGATTTTTGAATGAGTTTATTGCTGATACTTGACTAGTTAGTTACTTTTTTGAATTTTATGTTTGTCTATTATTTTTGATAGTTGCAGGTATTGTGGTTGATGCCACAAACCAAAAGTTCAGGAGAGCCAATATTACCATTTAATCCAGAACCTCAATTGATCAGTAGAATGGCAAATCAATAAGAAGCTGACAGATTAGCAGCTTTGGCTAATATAGAACTGCGTCAGCAAAATGTGGATAATATAAATTGCAGAATGGACCTAAACGATGAGGATCTAGGTGATGATGAGTTGTTGAACCCAATGAACAGCAATGAGTCGATGCTATGCCTAGCCCAGCAAACAGGCATGCCAATAGAATTCATCGTAGATGGATAAAACCAGAATGTCAAGCAGTGCAATTAGATCTTAATGATGATGATGATGATCTGGATAGATTAGGTGCAACCGAAGCTATCATTCCTCCACCATTAGAACCTTGAGTAAAGTTTAACATCACAAGAACCATGATCCAGTTACTACACCTTAAAGGGATTATTTGGTGGTTTGGCAAGAGATGATCCATATATGCACTTGATAAACTTTGTCTCAATATGCAAATCATTTGACAATCCTGGAGTTGGTCAAAATGCTATCCGGTTATGGCTGTTTTCATTATCATTGTCCGTAGAAGCAACTTTATGGTTGAATGGGTTAACTCCAGGTTCCATCACACATTGGAGCCAATTGAAGGATATATTCCTTGAGAGATTTTTTCCTCCATCGAACCGAGCTCAGCTAAGGGATGAAATCACCACTTTCAGACAACTCCCCACCGAAGCTCTCTATGAAACTTGGGAAAGGTTCAAGAAGAAGCTCAGGCAGTGCCCTAACCATCATATAACTGAAGTCCACCTGATGGAGATATTGTATCGAGCCTTCAACTCTCTGACAAAGAAAGTTTTAGATAATGTTGCATATGGATCATTCATGGACCTTACTTATCCAGAGGCAGTTGAAATGCTCGATCGTATGACGAAACAAAGTCAAGCATGGCACAATAGAGAGTCTGAAGTTGCAAGCCCCACTATGTCTATGGGCATGACAGCTGAACAAAGGTGTAGAGAAGAAGAACATGAGCAAGACATGGCTCCCCTAAAAACTCAGATGGATCTGCTAACTAAGCATAAAGTGAAAGCAGTAGGTACTCATGGGCTAGATGAATCTGAAGATGAAGAAAAAGCTAATTATGTCTATAATTAGGGGGGGTTTTGAGGCGGTGGCCACGGAAACCAAGGTTGGAAATTTTATGATGGAGGCCAAGGAAATCAAGGGCTAAATTACTACTAGAAGCTAGGCTACAGGAAGCACGACCAGGAGAATTGAAAGAACAAAAGAGATAGGAGCGGGTTGTACATCCCTCCTAGAAATCGAGAGGCTGCTACAACTAGCTCTGGGAAGATATGCATGGAGGATATGTTTTCTAAATTTATGAAGATCCAACACGAGATGAAAGCTAAATTAGTAAAAAACCAATAGGATATGAAAGCTAACTTATTGAAAGGTCAAAATGAGATGAGAAGAGACATATCTAATGCAAACCAAATGCTTAGTTCATATGTCGCTTTAATAAAATAGTTGGAGCAGCAAGTAAACTAGCTTTTTGTCTCAGCAAAGTAGAGAAAGAGTGTCACTTTACCAATTGATACAATTCTAAACCCTCAAAACGATGGTTATGTATGGCAATTACCACTCGAAGTGGTAAGACCTTATCGGGACCTTTAGTGGGCAAAAATATTGTTGAAAATATGATTACTGAAGATCACAAGGAGGATAAAAATGGTCTAGCTGAGGTTGAGGATATAGAAGATACTGATACCTCTCACACCCATCGGCAAGGTAATGGTGTAGGGAAGTGGGAACAAAAGAAAAAGGAAGAGGTTGTCATAACTATCCCAATACCACCACCTCCTTTTCTACACAGATTGAAGAAGCAGGCTGATAATACAAAGTTTGGTAAATTCATGTCTATGCTGAAGCAGTTGACAATAAATTTGCCATTGGTTGAGGCATTAGAGAAAATGCCAGGATATGAAAAGTTTATGAAGGATATCGTTAAAAGAAGTGGACTGTTAGCTTTGAGGAATAAGATACTCTCCACCATTGTGGTGCTGTTTTAATGAGTTCTTTGATGCAAAAGAAGACATATCCAGGGGCTTTCACTATCCCATGCACGATTGGGCCTCTCAATTTTGCTAAAGTGTTAAGTGATCTGGGGGAGAGCATCAACCTGATGCCACTAGCAATCTACAAAAAGTTGGGTTTGGGAAATCTTATGCCCACGAATATGAGACTAGTGCTGGTCAATAGATCAGTGACCTGTGGGAGTATTGTATGATATGCTTGTCAAGGTGGCTAATTTTATATTCCTTGCAGATTTCGTCATCCTGGATTGTGAAATTGACTTTGAAGTACCTATCATTTTAGGTCGACCTTTTCTTGCCACGGGAAGTGTGCTCATCGACCTGCGAGCTAACCAACTTCTATTCAAATTAAATGAGAAAGATATTAAGTTTGATGTCTGTCAATCTATGAAGCATCCTAATGACATGAGCTTGTTGTCCATCATAGATGTTTATTATGAAAAGAAAGAGAAAACATCCTTTCTGTTACCCTTTAGCAGCAGTCTTGATGAATTTCGATAGTGATGGAATTTAGAAATATGAGGAGTATGTTTGTGCAGTAAATAGAATGGGGTCATATTCTTATGCTCCCAGGAAACTTGATTTGGGTCTAAAGAATAGGCCAACACCTCCGGCTAAACCATCCATTTAGGAACCTCTGGTGTTGGAGTTAAAAGAGTTGCCGAGTCATCTAAAGTATGTATTTCTAGGTAATGAAAATACATTACCAATCATAATTGCAGCAGAACTTGGGAAGCAGCAGGTGGAGGCACTCATTTCCGTGCTTCAAAGATATAAAATACAATAGGCTGGACCATAGCCGATATTATTGGCATAACTCTAGGTATTTTCACTTATAAGATTCAGCTGGAGGAGAATTGCAAACCCACTATCGAGCATTAACGGAAACTGAACCTGCCGATGCAAAAAATAATAAAAAGGGAGATTATTAAATAGCTGGATGTAAGGGTTTTGTACCCCATGTCTAATAGCTCGTGGTTAAGTCTTGTGCAGTGTGTCCCCAAGAAGGGAGGCATTATTGTGGTTGCAAATGAAAACAATGAACTAATCCCCCTCGACCTTTCACCGGATGAAGAGTATACATGTACTATCGAAAGATGAATTTATGGACCTTGAAAGATCATTTCCAAATACCTTTCGTAGACTAAATGCTTGACCGACTAGTAGGACGGGGTTGGTATTGTTTCCTAGATGGATATTCTAGGTAAAATCAGATTTTGATTGCTCCTGAAGATTAGGAGAAAACCACTTTCACCTGTCCATACGGCACATTCGCTTTCAAGTGTATGCCATTTGGGTTATGCAATGCGCCAGCCACATTCCAAATATGTATGATGTTTATATTTTCAGATATGGTTGAAGATACTTTGGAAGTGTTTATGGATGATTTTTTAGTAGTCGGAGATTCATTCGAATCGTGTTTGGTGAACCTTAGCAAAGCCTTGCATCGATGTGAGGAAGTCAACCTCATACTAAATTGGGAAAAATGTCACTTCATGGTGAAGGAGGGCATTGTTTTAGGGCATAGAGTATCAGTAAAAGGAATTGAAGTCGACAAAGCAAAGGTCGAAGTGATTGAGCAACTACCCCTTTCTATCTACGTGAAAGGAATTCATAGTTTCTTGGGTCATGCTAGGTTTTACCGTCAATTTATTAAAGACTTCTCCAAAATTGCAAGCCTACTATGCAAACTTCTAGAGAAGAAAGCTAAGTTTGTGTTTGATAAAGAGTGTAGAAAAGTATTTCAATGCCTTAAGGAGAAGCTTGTTGCGGCTCCCGTGATTGTCACACCAGACTGGTTAATGCCATTTGAGATTATGTGTGATGCCAGTGGAGTAGCGCTTAGGGCTGTACTTAGGCAAAAATGGGAGAAATTTTTTTGCCTAATTTATTATTCAAGCAAGACGTTGAACGGAGCTCAAAGGAACTATACAATTATATAAAAGGAACTCCTTGCTGTTGTGTATGCCTTCAAAATGTTTTAGGCTTACTTACTAGGAACCATGGTGGTGGTACACATTGACCATGTAGATTTGTGCTATTTAATGGCCAAGAAGGATGTGAAACCAAGGCTGATAAGATGGGTCATGCTACTGCAAGAATTCAATTTTGAAGTGAAAGATCGAAAGGTTTGTGAGAATCAAGTAGCTGACCACTTATCTAGACTCGAGAGGGAGCAGGCAGTGAAGGATGAACTTGAAATTAATGAATCATTTCCGGGTGAGAGAGTTTTGGCTGTGGTACTCGAAAGAGTGCCACAGTATGTAGATTTTGCAATCTATGTAGTGAGTGAGGTGCTACCAAATAATCTTTCATTTCAGTATAGGAAGAAGTTTCTCCGTAATGTAAGGGAGTACTTTTAGGAAGAACCTTATTTGTTTCAGTGATGTATAGATGGTATTATTAGAAGATGCATTTCAGAAGCTGAGGTGTTGTGCATTATAGAAACAGCTCATGCATCCCCATTAGGAGGTCTCCATATAGGAGACCATACTGCGCGAAAAGTCCTTCAGAGCGGCTACTACTGGCCCATTTTTTTAAAGACTACTATGAGTTTGTAAAGAGGTGTGACCAATGTCAATGGCAAGGGTCCATATCCAAGCACCATGTAATGCCTATGACTACGATTATGGAGGTGGACCAATTCGATGTATGGGTCATTGATTTCATGGGGACTTTCATCAGCTCATTCGGAATGAAGTATATATTGGTCGCTGTCAACTATGTATCAAAATGGGTCAAGGCAGTGGCTTTAGCAGACAACGAAAGAAAACGGGTGGTTGCATTTTCACAAAAGAATATCTTCTCTCGCTTTGGGGTACCTCGTACTATAATAAGCGATGGAGGATCTCACTTCTGTAATAAAATGTTCAAGGCTACCTTGGCAAAGTATAGAGTGAGACAGCATAAGGTAGCCACCCCGTACCATCCTCAGACCAGCAAGCAAGTGAAAGTATCTAATTAAGAAATCAAGGAAATCCTTGCGAAGATAGTAAACACAAGTAGGAAAGATTGGTCGAGGAAATTGGATGACGCATTGTGGTCCTATCGAACAACTTTTAAGACACCAATTAGGATTTCCCCATACCAATTGGTGTACGAAAAATTGTGTCATTTGCCGATTGAGCTGGAACATAAAGCACTTTGGGAACTAAAGAAGATGAATTTGAACTATGGTGACGCTGCCAAAATATGGTTAGAGAAGCTAAATAAATTAGACGAATTTTATCTTAAAGCATATGAGAGAGTTGATATATACAAAGAGCAAATGAAAAAGTACCATGATCAGAGAATTGTCGAGCGAGACTTTTAGAAATGTGACTTGGTACTGCTTTTCAATTCTAGGCTCAAACTATTTCCAGGAAAACTCAAGTCTAGATGATCAGGTCTATTTAAGGTTCACCAAGTCTACGATTTCTATGTAGTGGAACTTGAATATGAGAATGATAAAACATTCAAAGTTAAGAGACAGCGGGTGAAGAAATATATCAATCTCCAAGACAAAATCAACAGTGTGGTTGATATTGATCTTGAGGAAGTTTGAGTAATCAAGATAACTAAGTCATGCTGCGATAATAAATCAAGCTCTAGTGGGAGGCAACCCACTGGCAGAGGAAGGGGCTAGAACTGCTGACTTGAAGCAAAATTGTGAACAGTTTCCTCCCTCTGACTTGGCCTGAGCAAAGTTGAAACTGCTTGACTTCGCTCTCTTGTTCTGCCTCTCCCTAGTCCTAATATTTTACTTCTCTATTTGCTGGGCATGGGTCATGAGTCTAGCTAAAGTCATGTCACTGATCAATATGGCAGATCTACACTTATTTACCCTACTATCATTCACCCCTGACATGAACTTACTCATCTTAGCCCTACTGTCGGCAACCACATGAGGGGCATATCTGGATAACTTAGTGAATCTGAGAGAGTACTCCTTAACTGTTATATTTCCCTGCCTAAGGTTAATGAATTCTAGAACTTTTGCCTTCCTCAGCTCTTGGGGAAAGAATCTGTCTAAGAAAGCCATGAAAAATTCCTCCCACTCAATAAGATCTGCATCCTCTAACCTCTCGGACTTCTATTACTTGTACCAAGTATCAAAAACATCCTGTAACTGGTATGTGGCTAACTCAGCACTCTGACAAGAAGTGACTCCCATGATGACTATGACCTTATGTACTTGGTCAATGAATTCTTGTGGGTCCTCGTCTGACTTAGACCCTGAGAAAGAAGAAGGATTCATCTGAGTGAGGTCCCAAATCCTCGTTATTGCTGAGCTAGCCACTGGGTTAGCGAAAATGACTGCTTTCCATTTATTTTGGGCAGTAACAGATTGGGCAAGAGCGGTAAATATGGCTTTGAACTCCGCATATGAAACATAATCGCCCAAAGGATTGTCGGGCTGAGGAGCTAGATCGTTTCTTTTCTTTAAAGGCGTGGTCTGAAATAGACTGAGAGTTTAACTTGAGATTATGCTCCCTAGCACGACATGGGTACTGAATAAAAGGAAACTGTTCCTAAATATCTTATAGCCTCCTTTACACAAATGTGGCACTTAACATACCCATTCACAAGACTCTACTAGATGCAGCTTTCAGACTTCCTAGGACACTATTGAACCTTAACCAGAATGCTACACGGTGCTCATGACCTTGAAGGACCACAAGCTAAACCATGACTGATATTTGTACCTGTAGTTGCATAATACATATCATAAAATACGAAAAATATTTAAAAGGAAATAAGGTTCAACTGAAAATATTATCTGAGGAGCCATAACATCAATATGGGGTATTGAATACAAAAAATAACTAAGAATAACTCAAGTCTACATCGTAAATCATAAATATGAAAGCTTTTAATACTGTTTGAATAAGGAGTTGAAGGAACATATCTCTGACTAACTCCACAAACTAAAAATTGACTGAAAACAATAAAGAAATAATGTCATATTGTCCTCGAATGAAGAGGACTCACTGCAAATTTGGGCACTAAAGTACTACTGCTACTGCTGCTGTTGATCTGGGGTTCGTGTCTCTGAACCTATAGTGTAACATAAAAATAAAGAACCATAGCACGAATGTGTTAGTACAACTAAAAGTACTAAGTATATGAGTGAGGTAGGCTAGATGCAAAGGGGTATATGCATGAGCAATGCTAACTAATTGACTGATATGAATGTGAGAGTGAAAACATGAAAATATAGAAACTGAGATCGCGATAACATGAAGAATAAATCTTTATACTGATAACGTGGTTTTTTTATATACATAACATAACTGATGACTAATAAATCTGAGAATATAAATGACTGTATCTAACAGCCCTGAATTTGATGGACCTATTTGAGTTCTGTACTGTATCTGAGTCAACTGTATCTAACAGTCCTGAATCTATTGGAATTATCTAAGTTCCTTTAATGAGACTGAGACTGAGACTATAGGAATTAATTATCTAACCGACATGCCCTATGGTGAGCTGATATAGCTTAGATGAGGTTCAATCCTTACACTAAATGGAAGGGTGTCAATACCGTGCCACTGGTAAGGACAAGCTGTGAGAACCCTCTACTGGCAGGTACTCATAATGAGAATGGTGGGAACCCTCAACTGGTAGGTAATCCACCTCATTAACCCTCAACTAGAAGGTATGATGTCTCAACCTACGCTGGCTACGTAGTTATTGAACACAAGGATTGCTACTAAGAATCACGCCCTCTACGGGCAGGTGAGTTCCCATACTTGGGTTCACTCGGTGCTAAATTCTACTCCTAACTAAAGAGACTGAACATGATTAACTGACTGAACATGGACATAAATCTGCTGAATTTTTGTTGACTGATAAAATAATATTGATATCTGATGTTGACTGAGATCATGAGATTTCTGAGATTTCCTGAGTCACTTGAATGAATGAGGTTTAGGAAATATAGCTTGTCTGAAGATATCGTGAGACATGAAACTAGCTCTAGGCACACAGCTATAGTTTTTGGGTACAAGTTCCCCCAGGACTCGATGAAAGGAAACTGACACATGTGGCTAAAGAGTAGATTCCATAATTCATCATATCATACATAAAGGATTTCATACTAAACATGGTTCTCAACGATATATTACATGGAAGGGATTTCATATCATATGGAAGTACTTGTAATGCTTCAATATCATGATCATTCATCTCACAATAGCAATACATAATACTCAACATGGGATTCATGTGAAATTTGCAAAACATATAGCATGGACTTCTCATTTAAGTACTATTGAGTCCTAAAGCAAGCTTTCTATCATTTTAGGCATATTATCAAACACCTTCCATGCATTCCTGAAAACATAGGTGTGCTCGTCAATTTAATCATCCACTACACCAAATTTCATGGATTTTTAACCAACAACATCACATGTATCATGAAAGTTCATCAAACTAACATTTTAATAACACAATAATCCACCATAAATCATGAACATGATCATATCACAACTATACATTCATAATATACATTTTAAAATATGGATTTTGAACTCCACGGATAAAAGGGATCCGTGGATGAACACTACCCATACCTGAGATTAAGAATACATGAAAGTTATGGTGAAAACGGCTTGATTCTTAAAGTTTCCAATGAAACCCTAAGCTTGTTCTTGATTGTTCTTGAGAGAATTTCAACAAAACATGTATATTTTGGTGTTTTGGAGCTCAAATCCCGTGTTATAAAGCTTATATGGTGGAAAAATGACCAAAATGTCCTTAAAGACACGGGGGTCAAGTATAGAAATTCTGGATACCCACAGGACTTAGCGAGCGACGCCTGGCTTAGTCCACTGCTATAAGCAGGCGACTCCTGCCATAGAGCAGTATTCTAGGCCGGGCGACGCCCTCTTATCGTAGGGAGCTACTGTTTTGCTAATCCAAATATGCCCTTATGTTATTCAAAAAATTTCAAAACTTACCCAGGATGTACTACAACCTTTTCCCATCGCAACGCAACTTGAAAATCCAAAAACAGAGGTTGGGAGGGTTGTCAAATAAATCCCTGAAGTTTGGAGGCCTAAAATGAGACTATGTTTTGGACACTTAGCAAAATTTATCCAAGTCTTGAAGCATGAAATGCTTTAAAAGCTGAATTTCGGACTAAGAATTTTATGGGGTATTACACTTTTCTGTTAATCTTTTACTTTAAGTAGCAGGGAAAATACTTTATTTTAAGCTGCAGGTAGGTTCTTCTAACCGACATAAACTATATGAGCTAACATGGATTCCAACATCTCATTCTCCTAAGGAGGGAACCTCATGCTAGGAAGAGCTTTTATACTCTTGCCAAGGAGTATAACCTGCTGTCTATGTAATCGATCACAAGCTAAATCTGTCATCCACATAGAAGTGGGAATATCTGATATTCTGTACCTACGTAGGATTTGTAGTTTTGTCCACAATTCCTGCTTAGTGCTAAATACTACTCCCTTTAAATCTGTGAGCTCATTCTATTTGAAATCCACTTTAAAACTAGCATAAGGGTTTATCTGATTAATTGGGTGATTTGTAGTTTTGTCCACAATTCCTGCTCAGTGCTAAATACTACTCCCTTTAAATCTGTGAGCTCATTCTATTTGAAATCCACTTTAAAACTAGCATAAGGGTTTATCTGATTAATTGGGTAAATAAAGTTGTTCTGAATTCATTAATCTATAATAAAACTACAAAGTTGATTCCATGGCTAAACTAAGGACCAAATATCAAAGCTTTATTATAATTCTGTAAATAATCTGATCATAAGATGCTTAAAGCATCATCTTTCTTAAAATAATAACATTCAATCTTGGGATAGTAAACCATGCATAAATCTCATGTCAAAACATCATATAATCATGATTGGTAATTAAAACAACGATAATTCATCTCTAAATCTGGAAATTACTGTAGAAGGCAAGAAAATATGAAAAAAGACATGTAATTTATAATACCCCATATTTTTGTGCTAGAATTCTAACCGTCGTTCCTACGCATATAAGCTCTAATATAAATGATTTTTATGTGAATATAAGTCTCATGATCATTATCATAGTCTATGAAGTGATTTAGTGGTGAAAAATGATCATAGCAACGACTTAGAACAAAGTTGAGCTAAGCTCCTTTGATTCATCCAAAATTCGATATTCGATTCTACAAGGGTCTAAGTTAAACATGTATAAATTTTTATATACATGCAATTTTTCATATCAAGTGCATAAAATTATAGATGATTGAATTAGCTTTTCAACGATACCAATTTCGCTAAAATCCGATACTTGAGAGAAAAGTTACAACCGTTTTAGTGAAGAGACAGTAAGCCAAGGCGATATGCCTGTGCTGCCCTATCTATTCCGGACCATGTACTTTTTTGCAGTCAAACTTCGCATCCAATAGTGGTATTTGGGTCATTTCCCACATTCAATTAGCCCCAAAAACACGATATGTAGCCCCTAATAACCAAAATATACTCACTTTCTCTCAAATTCTCTCAAGAAAAAACTTTAGGGTTTTTAATCCAAGATTCAAATCTCAATATTTCACCATTGTTTTTCAAAACTGATTCAAGATTCAAGATTCAAGATTCCTAGACCAATAACTTCAAGAGTCTACCTTCAAGAACACCATGTTTTTAACATTCAAAGCATCATAGGAATCCAAGATTCAAGCTTTCTAATCTAAGTTCATCATCTAAGGTATGTGGGGTTATGAACAAGGACAATCCTTTTGTCCTTGTATCCAAAACTTGTTTAAACTTATAAATTACTGAATTTTATGTGATTCCTCATGAAATTGAAGTTAGGGTTTATACCCAATTTATATTGTTTGAAAATTATGAGATTTCAAGTGATTGAATGTTGAATTACATGACTATTTTTACATATTTATGCATGTAATGCGATTTTCCAGATTTTTTCAATTAAGCTTAAGCATGATATTGAGATTCTTGGTCTTATTATTTTGATGGTATTGAAGTATTTTCAAGAAGCATGTTGAGTATAATGTTTTGCTGTGATTTTGAATGTTTTAACATGAGTTTGAAGCATGGGCTTTAAGCCCTAAGATTGAGTTTTGATATTTCAAGCAGCTTATATTTTTAGCATGCTTTGATAAGCAATATTTGATATTTTGATCCTAAGCTAAGATAAGGAATCCACATTATTAATATAGTTCATGATTTAAAGCAAAGAGAAGCGTAATTGGTTTTTATTATCAACCCTTAAAATATTTTAAGGTGGATTTCATAAAAGTTCTTAACAATAAGTATGGAAGTATTATTTATCACTGAGTTGGGTATGATTCAAAGGTCTCATGCCCCAGAACTATGTGCCATTGTAGGATTAAGATTATTCCCACTTCTACGTGGATGACTAAGAAAGTAATCACTTAAGCTAAGGTTCTATTCCGATGGCAAGGGTAGAACAGCTCTTCCCAACATAGGTAAGACATTGGACTCCATGAAGAATGCTCACATCATTTATGTTAGTTAGAAGAAACTCCCAAATTCAAGTGATTGAATGTTGAATTACATGACTATTTTCATATATTTATGCATGTAATGCAATTTTCCTGATTTTCCCAATTAAGTTTAAGCATGATATTGAGATTCTTGGTCTTATTATTTTGATGGTATTGAAGTATTTTTAAGAAGCATGTTGAGCATGATGTTTTGCTATGATTTTGAATGTTTTGACATGAGTTTGAAGCATAGGTTTTAAGCCCTAAGATTGAGTTTTGATATTTCAAGAATCTTATATTTTAGCATGCTTTGATAAGAAAGATTTAATCTTTTGATCCTAAGCTAAGATAAAGAATCCACATTAGTCATATAGTTCATGATTTAAAGCAAAGAAAAGCATAATTGGTATTTATTATAAACCCTTATACCATTTTAAGGTAGATTTCCTAAAAGTTCTGATCAATAAGTATGGGAGTATTATTTAGCACCGATTTGGGTATGATTCCAAGGTCTCGTGCCTCAGAACTATGTGTCACTGTAGGATTAAGATTATTTCCACTTCTATGTGGATTACTAAGATATTGATCACTTAATCTAAGGTTCTATTCTGACGGCAAGGGTAGAAAAGCTCTCCCCAACGTGGGTAAGATGTTGGACTCTATTAATAATGCTCACATGGTTTATGTCGGTTAGAAAAAACTTCCAAAAGTTGTACCCAATTCTTAAAATAGTTTACAGATTTAAAATCTTGAGATAAAGTGTTTATTATGCAGAATGATTTTCAGACTTTATTTAGCTTACAAGATTTGAGAACAAGAAGAGAATAAGATTTTTAGAACTAAGTGTAATGACTCATGATATCTATACTACATGCTTTGTTATTCATGATTTATATATTCAGATTTTAGATTTACTCAAGCTATATGAGTCATTTACATTTAGAATGCATTGTTTTATAAATGATGAATTGAGATATTATTTTACTTCTGCATTCACCCCCATATGCTTAGTACATTTTCAAAGTACTGATCCACATATATGTCTATGTGCTACATTGTCTCATAATGTAGGTACAAGTTTTAGTATGCATATTCAGACTCAGACGATTGCATATTTCAGCCAGTAAGATGATGATTCCTCCTATTCAGGGACTTCAGTTCAATTTATTTATGTTGTGTATTTTATTATTCATATGTATTGATTAATATAGTTAGAGTAGCTTCCCAACTATTTACGGTCATTATAGTAAAGGTTTCACAGATGTCAGTTAGAGTCAGTTTTGCAATTTCAAACCCTTTTTTTCAGACTTTATTAGAATGTAAAAGTTGTATCAGTATTGTATTTTACAAATTCCATCATTTTTCAATGTTTTCGCATAGTAAACTCAGTCATTTATACATGTTTAATAAGTTTATTAATAGTATGTCATTAGAAGGATTAGCTTGGGATCAGTTGTTATTCTAAGCACCGTGTGACTCTAGGGATAGATTTTTGGGGAGTTAAATAATTTATCTTCAAAATATCATAAAAACTCATTATATTGCAATTATTAATAATGGGTACGAACTCTAATTTCAATTTCATGGGAAATTATATAGAAATTTAGTAAATTTGAAACTAAAATAAGTTTTGGCCACAAAGACAAAAGAATTGTCCGTATTCATAACCCCACATACCTTGATTGATGATTAGATGAAGAAACTTGGATTTTTGATTCATAATTGAGTACTTGAAGGTGAGCTCTTGGATATATTGTCTTGGAAATCTGCAATTTTGAGCTTTCTTGGAGAAACAATGGTGGAATTTGATTTCTTAGATAAGAAGCTTTGAACTATAGGGTTTTGTTTTGAGAGAAGATGGATGATTTTGGGAAAAAAGTGCTTTGGAGATGTATAATTCCATATTTTGGATGAGTTAGGGGCTTGGGAATTGACCAAAGTGCCCCTTTTAAACCTTAATCGAACTGGAAAAAGGAAACAAAAATCCTGATTTACCATGCCACCGTAATGCGCCACTATCACGATGGCTCACTGGAAATGGGAAAATTAGGAATTCGAGCACCTCCAAAATGCAAAGCTATCGCGTTGTCCCACTGGATTTTGACAACTGAGGCCTGAAACTTTAATACGATGCGTACTATCATGGGGTCTTATAGAAATGCCATTTTGGCCATCGATGTGATGCGGTGAAATCACATAGGCTTATTGGAAATTGACAAATAGGAAATTAGACCTCCCCGTGATATGGTACTATTGCGGAGGTCTATTGGAATTGAAAATTATGAAATTGTTCTTCACTATGACACGGTGACTGCCTGGTTGGCATACTGCATTACTAAAAATGTCCTAACTTCTTCACCGAGTGTCGTATTTAGGTGAATTTGGTATCGATGGAAATCTTATTTGATTACCCACACAATGAAAGGTCTAAATCTGGAAAATTCCACAAGCATAAGAAGGTATTCATTTTTGGAAGCTAACCTCTGATATTCTAGGGATGAATTTAAGCTAGGAAAAGTTTCGGGTATTACATAAGCACTGTGTGGCGACTAGGGGGTAGTCCCTAGTTGTTACAATTTTTGTTGTAGTTTGATTGATCATTTTCCTTTCATTGAGTTTCCTTATAATAACAGTCATCGTTCTTGTTTTGGAATGATTCCTTTTAAGGCTTTGTATGGTAGGAGGTGTAAGTCTCCAATTGGGCTGTTTTAGGTTGGTGAAACATGATTGTTTGGTACGGACTTGGTTCACCAAGATTTGGAAAAGGTACAGATTATATGGAAGTAACTGGTAAGTGTTGGTAAGAAACAAAAGTAAAATATCGTTACAATAATAACTCATGAATTGTGCATAATTTGATTAGGATCAATTAAATAAGGATAAAATACTTGCTTATGTAATGGCCCATTTCATTGCTACTAAATTATTCATAATAAATTCATGAAAATTCTTAATTTAATTTCTCAATATTAAATTAGGTCTAAAATAGTTAATATTTTATTTATTATGTCGCTTCAAACTTTTCAACGAAGATTTTAGCCTTCGGATGTGTCTTAGATAGACTCAACCCTGATGAATTTGATTATTCATGAGTGCTAATATAAATACTTTATTTTGAAAGTTATTTTGATATGAATTAATGTCGTACAATATTCCTAACACAAAGTTAAAATATAAAATACTCTTTCTGATATAGTTTCGATATAAGTATCTATTAGGGCAAACAAATGACCATATCTCATAGAATATAAGGAGTTAGGGGACTCAATACCTACCAAATCAAAGATCTCCGAGTCCTCTTTCTAACACAACAAACCACTCATCAATCTTAATATGGATTAGAAATTTATGATAGGGTGAAATGGGATTTCACTATAGTGAAAATTTTGGTTGTATTTAAATCAGTTTCAGCCATATTTTAGGTCTAAAAACCCCAAATTTCATTCTCCAACCCTAGAGAGGTGATTTTCCAAAGCTTAAGGTAAAATTCCTTCATTGAGGTAAGTTTTTCTATTATTTTCTTCGTCTTTTAATCCTTTAACATCTTAGAATCCTTAGAAAGACCTCTGCTAATGGAATTTTTGGGGGGGAAACTAGTGGATGGTTTTAATATGATCTAGAGTTGATTTTAAAATTATATTAACGATTCCTAGAATTAATTTTGTAACATAGATTATGAATCTTGATAATTAGGAATCTTGAATTCCGTAAAGATGAGACCTTTAGCATAAAAACTCCATTAATGGAGATGGATTAAGATTGAAAGTGCTAATTAATGGTTAATTAAACTTGGGGAATGATATAGGCCTTGAATTAAGGGTAGAATTAGTGGGTTTGAATCCCCAAGATATTTGTTTGGAGAGTAATTATTTAATTAGTCTTATAATTGCTTAACTTTTAGATGAATGATTATTCCAAGGCATGAAGGAAAGGAAAGAGCATCTTTGTGGTAGCTTGCTTCTTCCAAAAGCTTGGTGTCCATGTAGGCTAGGTTTAATGAGTAGAATATTGTGTTATTTTATATTTTCATAATTTATAATTGATGAAAGAAAATATGTCTAGGCTCGCGAGCATGGAGTTGAGGTGGATAAAGACACGAGAACTTAATTTTAATCTCAAAAACTATATTATTAATTAATTACCTAATATTTGTGATATTATGGGTTATGCGATTGCAAGGAGATTATTGTAAATGAAGTATGTGGACATGATAGTTCTTAGGTGTTCTAGTGATGAACTTAGTTGAGTTATAATTATATTAAGTTGTATATTGGACAACAATATGATGAGGAGAATCATGCTAGGATCAACTGTTGATGAGCATAAAAATATATAAAGGATAGATAACTTGAATTAGTGTGATGATTGTAGTATATGAAAAAAGGCATTGACATTTTAATAATTCACGAGTAAGTAATGCTCAATAGTAACTTGCATGCACCATTAAATTGTGTTTTATTTTATGATATTCTTGTTTTGATATTGATAAAAGCACTTTATCTATTGGATTCCCATGAGAGATTAAATTGATTATAATGATGATTTATTGAATTGTGCCTATAAAAGGCTTGTCTCATAATGATAACTCCTTGAGTTAATTCCATGAATAGATTGTTGAAGATCATAATGAATTATTGAAATAATGTCCATGAGAGGGTCAAAATATTGATAAACGAAAGAACTTGATCAAATTTCATTGTGATTTTAAGTGCACTTGTAAATTTAGTATGTCGTATTGCATCTCGAAAGATAGTGTGAATTTAATAAAATGTATATAATATGATTATGAAGGATTGGGTACAACGCCGATACAAATATAAATATTGATATTATTTATTTATGGGTACCGCATCGGCACGAATATGAATATTAATGATAGTATTTATGGAGGATCAGTTACCATGATAATACAGATATGAAATTTGATATTACTTATTTATGGAGGATCGGGTTCTACACCAGTACGAAAATGAATATTGATAATATTTATTTATAAAGGATCAGGTACCACACCAGTACAGTACATGGACTTAGATTGTCCCCTACAGACCATGCTAGTTGGGAGAAAATAAGTCACTTAGCATATGTGTATAAATTAGTGTTGATTTAGAATAATTGTGGGGTTTAATAAGATGATAAAGAGCTAATGGTGTTCTAATGACGAGGTTTAAAAGGATATAATTATTACTTATGAAAAGATTATGAGCAGTAATGTGATCGACGTTAAATTTTAGAATTGTTGTGAGATGTGATTTGATCAGATGCTATGAGCCAGCATAGTGATTATAATAATAAATAAAATTATAATAAAGTGATCCAGAGTGATGAATCCAATGCATAATACAAATAAAATGATCTCAAACTTCAATAATTAAATTAATCATTTTTCAATAGTATGTATAAGGCTTGTTAATGAGACTTGAGTTCTATAGTGTGTCTTACTGAGATATAAGTTGAATTGTATGCCCTTCGTGATTGTATCCTTGAGATTAATTAGGTGACAAGTTCTTGGAAAATTGAAGCTCAGTGTTTACTTTCTATATGATGGTCAAATTAGTTCACTTAAACTTTTCGTAATTATAGTTTATTCGAATGACTATTTATTATTCCTTAACATTATAAGCGAGTGTTTGATTGTTATCCCGAGAGTTTAGTATGAGTTTTCTATGATTATTTAGTTTACCTTATAGATGTGATTAATGAAATAGATAAGGTAAATAAAGAGGGATAGTGATGTATTAGCTTTAGATTGTGGTTTATGGTGTGAATTAATAAGGCTAGAGTATGTTAGTAATGAATATAATATTGATGGAGATGAATGAATAGTTGAATGATGTAACTTATATAGGTAAAATAATATTATTATTGCAGCCTGATTGAATTATATTTCATTCAACATGTCATGATATATTTTCTTTAATTCTATTTTATAGTTATATGAACTAACATGGTCGGCCAGTGATGCCTATCAGTACATGTCGTTGTACTGATCCTACTCTTCTACGTTCCTTCTTGGGTTATAGACTGAATACAGTTTAGTTTGCAGTTACTAAATGGATGACGATATTTAGTACTAACTTCTATACTTTCTTTCTGGCAGATGTTAGAGTTCCTGTATTATTTATTTTATGTTATCAATCTATGTTGTAATAGGTAGTTCTTATACATGTATGGTCAAGTCTTGGGATAGTGAAGGACACTAGTAAGAAGTTCTTGAAAAAAGTATTTATTAATATTTAATTTACTTTATTGTGTTTAATTCAGTATTTCCTTAAAAAAAAAGTCTTTCGCATATTTTTAGTTAGGCAATAAAGGTTCTCCTAGCTACCCAAAATAGAATAGGTGCCTGCATGATCCATTAGTCTGGGTCGTGATAGTTGGTATCAGATTGTTAGGTTCACCGATCCTAGAAGTACAAGGGTAACGTCAAGTAGAGTTTCATAGATTGGTGTGTAGGGCCAACACCCAATCTTCGAAAGACTATGAGGCATGTAAAAGTCATTTTACTTTCTTTCTCTCCATCGTGTCGTCCTAATCTTGGACTATTGGATTGAATCTAATTGGTATCTAGACAATTTTAATTGATATCTTAATAGAGCTCAATTGGAATGTAGTTAAT
>NC_061116.1:189749194-189756876 GCF_002878395.1 Capsicum annuum | reverse complement strand
CCAATTGGTATCGATTAATAAGGTTTAAAAGTTATTGTTAATTTACCAAGACTTGTAAAAGTTGTGAATTTATTAGTTGCTCGTGTTTGATAAATGGCCATACTTGTGTTGCTAGATTTTTTTCATTGTTGTGAATTATTTTTATTTGAATTTAAGTGATGAAAATGGGCTAAGCTGATTTTGTTGATAATAATGATGGGATTCATTGATTTCTTGTTATTGTGACACTAGCAATTCTGTGGTGCTTGCTTATTTTTGGTACTATTGTACTGATGAAATTAATCGTATGAGAATTGCGAGGATGATATGAGAACATGATGTCAAGAAAAGATGGTGACAAAAAATATGAATAAAATACTGAAGTGATATGTGTTTCCCGTAGTGAGAGATTCTTGTTAATGATATTATGGATGGATCCTTGTGTAGTTTGATTATTTGATATTATATGGGGATTCTTGTGTAGTCCGGTCATTGAGACTGTATTTAGAATTTTTTACAGTTATTCAAACTATAATGGGTTCCTTGTGAGGACTAGATAAGGGATATTATCTTTGAGTTCCTTATGTGAACGAATTCTTAATGATTGGAAAAATAATAATTTTTAAATAAAAGCTACAAAAACTAGTAGAGGTTGTTGATACCTACAGAATTTGATTTATAACTTGTTTGGAATGTAATAATGGTGATGATATTGTTAATGACATGTATTCAATTTATTTTGTTTGACCTTGCTTATGTGCTAGTGGTGTAGGGACCACTCTTGAGGTGATTGAGAGTTAAGTGAAGCCCCTGATAAAAATACTGTTAGGTAGAAATAAGAATGACTCTGTATATCATAAATTAGTATTAGTGATATAAGAGTAGTTTGTCTTGACCATGAAGTATTTTTCATTGAAAAATATTGAGTTAGTGATTGTCAGGACATAATTTGTAGTTGTGGATTTATGCATTAGGAAAAAACTTGAAAAGATAAATTATTATTGACTTGACCTTGTGTCTGAATTATACATTTATATATCTCACAAAGTTGGTTGATATATGATACTTTTAGAGGATAGTAATTCCCATAATGGTGGCAATGTAAAATCAAATGGCTTAGTTACACTCATAAAATAATTAAGAATGATCCTGAATGGGAGAATAAAAGAATTATTAAATGGAATTATTGATCTTTCCTTGGGTGATACTTGGTGGATATTACTTGTTGAGTTATTAAGGTATGACAATTACATGGATATTAACAATGTTGTGGATGAGAATGTGTCGTAGGCTATAATTTTGTAGAATATTTATGGCTAATAGTTATAAGTCTATGTAATGAGTGAGAGGCTAAGCTTGAACCATGGGTGATCTTAAGATGAAAAGAACAGTGTTTATGAAATGTTAAATCTAGCTTTATACAATAAATTTAATAATCTTGATTGAGTTCATGCTAATATCTAAGTTATGTGACTTGTAATTGGTTTGGTAACTTAAATATGATCAAATGGAAATTCTCCATAGGGTAGTCTTCTCTAGAAACTGAGTCATGTGTCTCAGGGAGAACTTGTGTGTTGGATGGATTAGATGTAACTTATCTAGTATTGAAAATTTGAGTAGTGGATTCATGTATCATCTCGTAGCAATTTTCAAAATTGAATTTGGGGCTCTACATCTTTGGTAAAAAAAAGGTATTTTTTAATATTTATCTTCTTCAAGGTGAATCTTTTAACCATCTTTATCTTGATTCTATATAACTTAAGTTTTAGACTTAGGCCGTTAAAATAAGAATAAGTGATTCCTGTGTAAATATTTGGCTCCGCATATTCGTATTTTGAAAAGCTTTAATAGAATGAAGGAGTATAAAATATGGGTTGGTCGATAAGAATATCGAGTGAGTGAATAAGGTGTAGTATCAACAACTATATTAGTAATGTCTCTTTAATTCTAACCTCGTGCTTTCCTCTACTGAATGTCCCTTCGGGGATGAACAGATGGTAAATTGGCATCTCATTGTAGTGACCCATTTCAGCGTTACTAAATTATTTTGTAATAAATTCATGTGTTTCTTAATTTTCATTTCTCAATATTAACTTAGGTCCAAAATAGCCAATATTTTATTTATTACGTCACCTCAAACTTTTTGGTAAAGATTTTAGCCATCGAATGTGTCTAGATAGACTTAAGCCCGATGAATTTAATTATTCATGAGTACTAATATAAATAAATTAGTTTTAAATTTATTTAGGTATGAATCAATATTGTACAATATCCCTAACACAAAGTTAAGTATAGAACCTTCTTTCCAATACAATTTCAATATGAGTTTCTATTAGGGCCAACTTCAAATTACCATATCTCATAGAATATAAAGAATTAGGGGGTAGAATTAGTGGGTTTGAATCTCCAAGATATTTGTTTGAAGAGTAATTATTTAATTACTCTTATAATTGCTTTACTTTTAAATGATTAATTATTCCAAGACATGAAGGAAAGGAAATAGCATCCTCGTTGGAGCTTGCTTCTTCCAAAAGCTTGGCATCCAAGTAGTCTAGATTTAATGAGTAGGAGATTGTGTTATTTTATATTTTCAAAATTTATAATTGATGGGAGAAAGCATGTCTAGGCCTACGGGAATGGAGTTAAGGTGAATAAAGACATGAGAACTTAACTTTAATCCCAAAAAATATATAATTGAGTAATTATCTAATATTTGTGATATTATGTGCTTTGTGCCCACATGGAGATTATTGTAAATGAAGTATGTGGACATGATAGTTTTTAGTTGTTCTAGTGATGAACCTAGTTGAGGTATAATGATATTAAGTTATATGTATGGGACAATAATATGATGAGGAGAATGATGCTAGGATAAAGTATTGATGAGCATAGTAATATATAAAGGATAAATGACTTGAATTAGTGTGATGATTGTATTATATGGAAAGAGGTAGTGATATTTTAATAATTATTGAGTAAGTAATGCTCCAATAGTGACTTGCATGCCTATGTTTTAAATTGTGATTTATTTTATGATATTCTTGTTTTAACATTGATAAAATCACTTTATCTATTGGATGCCCATGAGAGGCTAAATTGGTGATAATGATGATTTCTCAAAATGTGTCTATGAGAGGCTTGTTTGATAATAATAAATCCTTGAATTAATGTCGTGAATAGCTTGTTGATGATCGTGATGAATTATTGAAATAATGCCCGTGAGAGGGTCAAAATATTGATAAATGAAAGCACTTTATTGAATGTCTATATAATTTTAAGTGCACTTTTAAATTTGGTATGTCGTAATGCATCCGGAAGAATAGTGTAAATTTAATAAAATGTATACAATAGGTTATGGAGGATCGGGTGCCACACCGGTACGGATATGAATATTGATAATACTTATTATGGAGGATCGGGTACCACACTAGCACAAATATGAATATTGATGATATTTATTTATGAAGGATCGGGTACCATGCCCATAGGAATAGGAATATTGATGATATTTATTTATGGAGGATCAGGTACCACACTGGTACGAATATGAATATTGATGATATTTATTTATGGAGGATCGGGTACCACGTTGCTACGTATATGAATATTGATGATATTTACTTACGGAGGATTGGGTACCACATCGGTACATATATGAATATTGATATTACTTATTCAGGATGGATAGGTTACCGCAACAATATGAATATAAATATTGATAATATTTATTTATAAAGGATTACATACAATACCGATACGGTACATGAACTTAGATTGCCCCCTGCAGGCAATCTCTAGTTGTGCAAAAATAAGTCTCTTAGTATGTGTATACATATTAGTGTTGATTTTGAATGACCGTGGGGTTTAATAAGCTGATAACGAGCTAATGGTATTTTAGTGACGAGATTTAAAAGGAAATAATTATTACTTATGATAAGATTTTTCGTAGAAATGTGACCAACGTTAAATTTATATATTATTGTGAGATATACATATATCATGACCTGAGGCTACCCCTTGATCATAATAATGGTAATCATGGCCATGTATGACTACAATCTAACCCATAATCTGATACCTGTTGTGAGCACTGAACAGAATGACAACAATACCACATATGCGGAAAAATAAACTGATAAAGTATCTGCAACTGAAATACTATAATATATGTAAAATGTGAAATATCTTATAAATACTGGAAACTAGACTTTCTGTCTGAAGCAACTGATAAAACTCAAAAGCTAACTGACTATCTAACTGTCTGAAAGCCTCTAAGAATATTAAGGATCTGATAGGACATATCGCCACTAACTATGATTGACTGAATATAAATAGATGCTAAAATAATGGTAAAGCATGTCATGTCCTCGATGGAAGAGGACTCACTACTACTGCTTCTGGGTGATGTTGGATTGTCTAAGAACGATCGAGAAATTGAGTGTCCAAACTTATGTTATAAGAAAACATAGCACAAGAGTAAAGTATGTGATGAGAACTTTGAATGTACTGGTATGTGAGATAAGGACTAACTACATTACATATAACAATTGAACACGGATGCATGAATATGTAAAACTGAAAATGCAAGACCAAGCATAAACATATGTGGAATAAATTTTTAATATGAATATTTGAAATCTATATAACTAAACAACTGGTATCTTCACACTTGGTCATGCAAACATAAACTGATCTAATCTAAATACAACACTAAGACTGTAGAAGCTGACTAATTGACATGCCCCAATCTGAGAAGTTGGGGCCAAACTTATAACTCCAGTTAGAAGGGTGATGGTACCTTTCCAAGGTAGCAACACATGACTGATGATATGGATGCACAAGGCTGATATCCCGAAGGATGAGGGTATCATGCCTCTAATGATAGGGACCCCTCATATTCTACGATGGCGACATAGGTATGGAACTTAGGGATTGCTACAAATAACTCATGCCTCTACTGACAGGGGAGTCTTCATCCCTACATTTACTCTGTGCTAAGTGTTACTCTCTACTGAATAAAACTGGTATTATTAGTCGTTTAACATAACATGGTACTATACTTGTAAGTTCTCAGCTATATAATGACTGACATGGTATTACTATCCTAAATGTGGTAATACAACTATATAATGACTGACTTGTTACTTAAATAAAAAATCATCTAAAAATACATAGGTATCGAGTATTTATCACCCGCCAGCACTGAATGGTTACAAAATACAATAACATTAATTAAAACGGTAACATGAGGTCATAATTTCAAGACCCAAAATCATAAGATATTCCAATGGATGAGACAGACACATGAATTTGAACATGGAAATGTATTAAACACAAGAAAACAACATATTCACATGGTATAATTTATAACTTGAGATTTATCATGAATCAAGGGACTAAGACATGGGAAATTGAAATTCAAAACATAAAGTAGCACTAATAACGCAAAAACCCATGTTGACATGGCTTGAATTGATTTGAGCTTTAGGACTTGAGAGAAAACTTTGAAGAGGAAACCCTAGCTTGTTGTTCTTGAGATATAAAGAGTAAATAATGTGTCAAGTGTTTAATAATTAGGGGAAAATAAGCCTTATTATGTTTTTAAGTCGTGGGTTAGGAGTTATAAAATGGAAAAGACCAAAAGGTCCCTTAACTAAGCATTACAGAATTTGTCATCAATAATTATGAGTCAACCATATGACTCGTATGATGAGGGTGTGACTAGGCCTCGTGAGTCATAATATTAGAAAAATCAAAGATGGTACACACTGGTCAACATATGAGTCTTACCTTAAGACTCATAATATTTCATATGACTAGTATTCATTCTTTTATAACCTGGATAGATTCCTAGAGGATCCATATTGATAATCTTATGACTTCACTCATATGACTAGTATGATGTATGTACGACTCAAGGTAAGGAGTCATACCTAGAATAGGATGTCAACCAAGTTACATTATCTTGGATACAACTATTATGTATGAATCACAAACAGTCCTTATGACTTGAGGAGCTGAGTCATAAACTGAGCAGAACTTACATCACCTCATACTGAAATGGATGATGGTACGACTTATATCTTATTTCTCGTAAGATGTCTATACAACCTAGAAAGATATAAATTGAACATTGACTTCAAAACACAAGGTATTATATCTGATTGGATCAGTTGCCATGAGCCAGCATGGTGATTATAATAATAATAAAGGAATTGATAATAAAGTGATCCAAAGTGAAAAATCCAATGAATAATCCCAAAGAAACGATCCCAAACGTTAATAATTGAATTAATCCTTTTTTAATAGTATATGTAAGGTTTGATAATGAAACTTGAGTTCTGTAGTATGTCTTATTGAGATATGAGTTGACTTGTATTCCCTACTTGATTGTATCCTTGAGATTGATTGGGTGACAAGTGCTTGTAAAAGTGAAACTCGGTGTTTACTTTTATATGTTTGTCAACTTGCTTTATTTATACTTGTCATAATTATAGTTTATCCAAATAAGTATTTATTATTCCTTAATGTTATAAGAGGGTGTTGGATTGTTGCCCCGAGAGTTTAGTATGAGTTGTCTATGATTATTAGGTATATCCTATAGACGTGGGTAATGAAAGAGATAAGGTGAATAAATATGGATAGTGAAGTATTAGTGTTGGAATGTGGTTGATGGTGTGAATTTGTCATGAACCAACACTACAATATTTTAGGCAGCCATACTTGTAAAGTATGGCCTAAACTAGCAAAAAATGTGTCCATTAATCAAAGGCTACACTTTTTCACTTTAGGTAACACTTTTCTGAGGGTGGGCTAAAAAGGTGTTACCTTTGACTCTAGGCCACGTTTTTCAAGTGTTTCTATGGATTCTACATGATAGCGCCCAAGCGCACATGCAAGTGTACGTGGTCTACCAAGTAGTAAAGTGGCCTTCAAGAAAGCCAGGTTATCTATCCCACAGAGACTTGATTTAACAAGTTTATTTTAGTTCACAATTTAGATTAAGTTAGTGCAAGAGTAACCAAAAGAAAGTTTGGAAATTATAACTGTAATTAAAGTAAACAGGTGGAAAGTAAAGGTCTAGAGACAACGAACAGGAGAAAACCCAGGGAAAATGCACTTTCGACAAGCATACTATGTTATTGAATTTTGTTCGCTAACTTGCTTATCTTTGTTGTAAATTCATAGGGTTAATTGCATGATTATGGTTTTTCAACCTCTAATCCTTTACCTAAGTTAAACCTTACAACTACATCATTGAGTGGGGATGTAATGATACAATTAGGTTATTTAAGATATCATCTTATGGTTGCATCAAGTACGTATCCTAAGTATATCCCTTTCTTAGGTGCTAAGTTTAATTCTTTATTTCATAAAAGACTATGAACCCATACTTTGTTCATCTCCATGTTCTACTCCTATTCCATCTCCCGAGATCAAAAGGTAGACAATTGATATATTCTAAGGGTCACGAATCCTTAAAATAGTTAAATAAAAAATGAGCACACAACCACTAATGATAAGAAAAATTAATGAACTTAATTCAAAATAAAAGTAATCATGTCTTTGGCTTTAACCCCGGAAAAAGGCGTTTAGCAAGGCCTGGTCATAATAGTAATCACAACTAGTAATTAATGACTAAAAACATAAATGAACTAAATGAAAATAATAAAAACCTAATGAATAAGTTGAATCAGCCTTTT
>NC_061116.1:189653660-189746194 GCF_002878395.1 Capsicum annuum | reverse complement strand
CCAAATTTTAGGCTATTGAACTGAGCATTTATCATATTCTGCAATACTACAACCCAAGCTGATAAGGTCATGAATTGGTCCACCTATAGTACACCTGCAACTCTTTTTGTGGCACTTATAGAATCTGAATGTCACTCAAGATTTCATTATCCTATGCAATTCATGAATGTATACAGCTTATTAGAAGTCAACTCCAGTGCTTGACCACCTGCAGCTGAATCTAGCAAAATCTTTGTATTGTGGTCAAAAGCTTCTACGAAAGTATGAGAAAGTACCTCAATGGAGTGTTGGTGATTTGTACAATCCCAAAAAAGAGCCTTGAATTTTTCCTAAGCATGATATAAATTTTCATCATGCTTCTATTTGAAGCTCACTACAAAGTCTCATAATCTTGCATGATGGAAAGAATGATGAGGAACTTTCTGGCTAAGTCATCCCATAATGAGTTGAATTGGTCGGCTCTGTATTCAAACACCTTTTAGCTTCTCCTAATAGAGAAGGGGGGAAAGTATTAGCGTCACAAAATCTGTACGTACTCCATTCGGAATGAATGTATCTGTAAGCTCAATGAAAGTCTATAAGTGTACTTACGAATCCTTATATGAAAGTCTTGAGAACTATACACTACTAATAAGAAGTTGCACCATGTTATGCTTTAACTCAAAATTCCCCTAGCAGTCCATCTTTAAATTGGGGAAGTCAAGTTCATCAAAAGTGGGACTGCCACTTCCCTAACAGTCCTTCGGGCTGCTTGTTGTTCTGCCATTGGAACATAATACTCTTGGTCTTATTTGATTTTTGGAATTCAGAGAAGAAGGATTGATTCTCTTATACAGTGGTGAAATTTTTTCTCGAGTTCATGGCTTGGTTCAACCAGCTCCCTAGCCTTCGCTAATGATGTTGGGTGAATTTATGCATTCTAGCCTTGCTATTTTAGCCCTTTTAACCTTGTTTTGAGGATGATTCTTATGCTATATGTGTTTATAATGATACAAATCTGCATATAAGTGTCCAATTACATGCTTACAATGTTTAACGTTGTTTTCACATGAGTTTTGATTCAATTTAAGCATTTAGAGTTCAACCGAGAAAACAAGTGTGACTAGCTTGAGCTAGATGTTTGTCTAGTCTATTGTGTTGGTTTCTAATGTGTTTTAATGAGTTACTAAGGTTGTTATTATGTATTTATATGTGAAAAAACCTATCTATAATCTTCAAAGGTCAATTTTATCAAAACAATAGTCAAAACAACGAGATAAAGATCAATGTGCATTTAGCCTATTCTTAGCTCGTGTTTCTAGTTCACCGTCTTAGATGTTGTGTTGTTTTGAGCTCTATATTGTATTTTTTAATGATTTATTCTGATTTTATAATGGATAATGATGATATATTAAGGATATACAAGCTTTAAATCAAGTGAAAATAACTCAATAAGGCTTGGAATGGCTCAACAAAACCACAACGCAAAAATTGACTATGTTTGGTGTCCTGAAATGTATATCAACATTGTGGGGGTATGGAAATTATATAAGAATATTTTAATAACCAATGGATTCATAAATGGCTAAATTTTTATGAATATAGGCACGTGATGTTCCAAAGGCTACCAGCAAGGCGGCGCCTTTCTTAGAAACGAGCTTCCAACACTTAGCCAAAATTTTAGCTGCAAATTCTAGTAAGCCAAGGCTATAAAAAGGCGGCTCCTTGATTAGAGAGGGGTAAAGAACAAGGAGGCAACTTTATTATTCCCCTAAGCTAATTTTTGTTCCATTATAAAAGAAAAAATGTGAAGAAAATTAGGTGGAGGCTTGGACAATTTCCAAAAATGGAGCAGCGGCAGAGAAGCACAAAATCCTCCATTTTAGGGTTCTTAGATTAGATTTTCAACTTCTTCAATTGAATATTTATTTTAGGTATGATTTATTACTTGTATTAGATATTGAATTCAATTATTAGTAGTTAAATACCCCTGTTCTAGGGTTGAGGATAAGAACATAAATACTCATTAATATTCTTTATTGTAGTTTAATTTTGGATTATCATTTGGATTGTTCTTAATTTTTTGAGCCTAATATTTTGATGATTAGATACCATTAGAATAAATCTATATTTATATGTGAATCCCTTAGGAGAATCATAGGATAAAATGAAAAAATTAGGGAACAATGTTCTTGTCCTTTAATGAAATAAGGGATTTGAATTAGCATCTAGGATAGGGATATACCTAGAAGCCTTGTTTGATTCAATTGCAAGAAGATAACTTCATAGATTTAGAAGAATTGTTGTATCTCTGTGGGAGTTGTAGCTGCAATGTTCAATAAATAAAAAATTTGAGGTCGGGAGACTAAAATCGTAGCATAAACCTTGCGAATCAACAATTCGATAACCAATTAAACTACGATAGGAATGGAGATTTATAAGATTGTTTGAAATTCCTCAACCCTAGGCTTTACTTAATTAATTTTTTCAAGTATTTTATTTTTATGCATTATTTACTTTATTTTTAGTTTATAAAAATTAGAAATCTATTTGCTACTCTCCTTAATTAGTTTGACTAGAATTAGATAGGTGGCAAACACAAGTCCCTGAGAGATCGATACTTCAGATTTCTTGAATCCACTATATTTCTTGATAAGACCACATACACTTACGTGTGCGCTTGGGCTCTGTCACGTTTTTGGCGCCATTGTCGGGGACTTTTTATTAGGCAACTATCTTATTTTTAGTGTTTCTATATTGCATTGTGCATAGTTTTTATTTAGTTTCCTTTTATTTTCTTTTATTTCTATTTTTCTCACAATTCTCTTAAGATTTCATTCTTGGATAGATGGTTTTTGAGTAATGATCTTTATCTGTGGAGCGAGCTGCAAGTCGGTGTTTGGTTTGTGGTCAAAGTGATCATTTAGAAAATATGCGTGCTGTCAACCCCTATTCAGTAATGCTTGTGGGCAATGATCAATTGAAAAATTATAGAAACTACTGTAATCAGACGGGACTAACTCAGTCACAAATTCAATCATGGACTAACTACCAACAGTTTCAGTAGTAACAACTAAACATGCAGGCCATAACTCAAATGAGCAATTTGGAAGAGTTGATGAAACACATCTCAGCGTCTTAAAATGAGTTGTTGGCATACATAAATAACCAAAAGGAGGTTGCAGAGCAAGAGTATATCCAACCGGTTATAGAGAAAGTTGTTGATAATTTGAGAAAGTCTGAGTACTCGAAAACACAAGCATCCCAGTCACTCGATTTTCATATTTATCCGTAGACTGAAGTTGAGAAGGAGAATATAAGTGAAGGTGTTAAGGACAGTGTAAATTTTGAAGTAGGATTGGTTGGGCCACATTCAAAGCACTTTTCTACATTATGTTTAGATAATATCTTGTCTGTGGAATCATTTAAAATAGTAGAAGAGTGTGAAGATGAGGAACAAGAATCCTATATTCTTGATTTTACAATAGACAAAAACGTAAAAACACACCTCACTTTAGAGTTGGGTAGTTTGCCATGCTCAATCCATTACTCAGCTTTTTAATTTTATACCACCTCCATATGAGCGAAACAATAAGATGGATGCTAAGTTGGGGGTAAAATTTATATCCTCAAGGTGGAGGAAAAAGTTGATTGGTTCATGCTGCGATACTAAATTAGGCTCTTCTTGGGAGGCAACCCAAGCCAAAGTATGTCAAGTTTTTAGTTTTTAGTTTTATTTTTACCTCATGTAGTTTTTGTTTTTGTTTGAGTCATAGGTTGATGGGAAGTCTGAGTACCGGAAATATGAGCTTAAAGCATGGCAAATATTAAGTGTGGGGTTCCATAGATCTCATTCATATGAAGATATATCTAGCTAGGCCTAGAGGCCTCAGGGAGTATTTCTATTGCTTCATTTAAACATTCTCTTTGGGGACAAAGTAGATTTTTAAGCATGGGGTGGGGAAATTCTCAAAATTTTGGCTCAATTTAAAAAAAATTAGGTTACAAATGAGTGAGATATTCTTGTTGGTGCTATTTTTGATTACATGATGCAAGTGGGTTTGTTTGTAAAGGCACGTGAGTTATGAGAATTGCTACTTTTTAAGACTCTTAGGCTATTTTTGTGACTCTTGTACTTGTTGGCTTAATTTTGAATTTGTGCTACTGTTTGGTTAAGAGTCTATAATGATCCTTATATGAATTGAGCATGTACCATGTGCGTGTGAGATTTTTTTACTTTCCTTGTTGCATGTGATGGCTAGAACTTGCCTGGGGTATGTGTAAAGAGAAATAAAGAATGTGAGTTTAGGAGATGATATAGGCATTTCTTTGATAGCCTTATTTTATACCTTCTATTTGTCCTACTCTTGTGCATTATCCTAGTTAAACCCCATTGAGCCTTTAACTTATTTTCTTTGGTAGCCTCATGTGTAGCCTTATCCTTTCTTTAATAGACCATAATTTGATCCAAAAAGCTCCTAAGTGCTTTAGTGAAAAATTGATTTTCGTAAGGAGTTTAGAAATGAAAGACGAAAAGGTGAAAGTGATGCCCCAGGGTAAAGGTTATTGGTTTATTATTGATTTGTGGTGGATGGTTGTGATAAAATTAAGAGTATAAATATTACCATGATACAAAAGAATGAGAAAAATTATTTTATGTGGTTGTAAGCTATACCCTCACCATGTGCTTGTGTAGATGCTTAAAAGAGATAGGACAAAGTAAAAGATATGGGTAGACAAAAATGGTGGAAATTTTGTTGTTGGAGATTGGTTTTAAATTTTAATGTTGTGTATTAAAGTGATTGGAGAGGTTAGTCACTATTTTTGGCCAAAATAGTTCCTACCTGTCCCTTAGCCTACATTACAACCCGAAAAAGTCCTAATTGATCCTAAGCTTTACATTCGACTATTAGTGGAGCATTACACCAAGGGAAAGCCTATGGTTCATTATGTGTAACTTGTGAATTCTTTGTGAGAGTGAGCAAAATATGATTCTTGTACCTATTATTATAAAATGCATTACTGTGAGTCTTTATGGGTAACTCTCTTGTTGTGAAGGGCACATTTCTGATGAATATGGGTGATTTTTAAAATATCTTTGACTAAATTATGTGCATGAGTTTTCTACTTGTGGAGTCCATTATTGAGGCTAGGTTGTTTTGGAAGTAGGATTCTTGAGCTTTCAATTGTGTATAACATGCTTAGTGTAGAAACTTGCATTCGATTTTGTCCTTTTAGTACTAGCCTAAATGTCTTGCATGTGGAGTGTGGATTATTTTTCAGCCCATGATGCTTATAGTTAAGAATTGTTCGAGGACTAACAAGGCTTTAAGTGTGGGGTAGTGATGTTTGGTGAATTTATGCATTCTAGCCTTGCTATTTTAGCCTTTTTAACTTTGTTTTGAGGATGATTCTTATGTTATATGTTTTTATAATGATAAAAATCTGCATATAAGTGTACAATTTCATGCTCACAATGTTTAATGTTGTTTTCACATGAGTTTTGATTCAATTTAAGAATTTAGAGTTCAACCAAAAAAACTAGTGTGACTAGCTTGAGCTAGGTGTTTGTCTAGTCTATTGTATTGGGTTCTAATGTGTTTTAATGAGTTACTAAGGTTTTTATTATGTATTTATATGTGAAAAAAATTATTTATAATATTTAAAGGTCTATTGTATCAAAACAAGAGTCAAAATAAAGAGCTAAAGATCAATGTGCATTTATCCTATGCTTAGCTCGTGTTTCTAGTTCACCGTCTTAGTTGTTGTGTTGTTTTGAGATCTATATTGTGTTATTTAATGATTTAGGATGCTTTTATAATGGATCATGATGATATATTAAGTATATACAAAATTCAAATCAAGTGTAAATAACTCAATAAGGCTCATAAAGGCTCAACGAAACCACAATGCAAAAATTGACTACGTTTGGGGTCCTGAAATGTATTTGGACTTTCTGAGAGCGTGGAAAATTATATAGGCATGTATTAAACACTAATGGATTCATAATAGGCTAAAATTTTAGGCCTATAGGCTCCTGATAGTCCAAAGGATACCAGAAAGGTGGCGCAGTGCTTAGAAACAGGCTTCCAACACTTAGACAAAATTCCAGTTGCAAATTCCAGTAAGCCAAGGCTATGGCATGGCGGCTCCTTGCTTAGAGTGGGGTAAATATAAAGTAGGTGCTTTGATTATTCCACTAGGATAATTTTGGACCATTATAAAAGGAAAAACATGAAGAAAGTTAAGTGGATGCTTGGACAATTTCCAAAAATGGAGCAGCGGTGGAGAAGCACAAAATCCTCCATTTTAGGGTTCTTAGATTAGATTTTCAACTTCTTCAATTGAAGATTTATTTTAGGTATGATTTATTACTTGTATTTGCTATTGAATTCAATTATTGGTAGTTAAATACCCTTGTTCTAGGGTTGAAGCTAAGAACATGGATACTCATTCATATTCTTTATTGAAGCTTAATTTTGGATTATCATTTGGATTGTTCTTAATTTCTTGAGCCTACTATTTTGATGATTAGCTACCATTAAAATAAATCTATATTTATATGTGAATCCGAGAGTAGAATCAAAGGATAGAATGAAGAAATTAGGGAACAAGGTTTTTTTCTTTTTATGAAATAAGGTATTTGAATTGGCATCTAGAATAGGGATGTACCTAGACGCTTTGTTTGATTCAATTGCAAGAAGATAACTTCGTACATTTAGAAGAATTTTTGTATATCTGCAGGAGTTGTAGATGCAATGTTCAATAAATAAAATATTTGAGGTCGGGAGACTAAAATCGTAGCATAAACCTTGTGAATCAACAATCCGATAACCAATTATTCTGCGATAGGAATAGAGATTTGTAAGATTGTTCGAAATGCCTCAACCTTAGGCTTTACTTAATGAACTATTTCAAGTATTTTATTTTTATGCATAATTTAATTTATTTTTAGTTTATAAAAATTAGAAATCTATTTGCTACTCTCCTCAATTAGTTAGACTAGAATTAGATAGGCGACGAACACAAGTCCCTAAGAGATCGATACTTGGGCTTCCTTGAATCCGCTACTTGATAAGACCACATACACTTGCGTGTGCACTTGAGCGCTGTCAGTAAGCTAATTAACCCAAAAAAACCTGCTTCCTACAATGACAAAACAATACTAAGCGTAAAAACACCAAATAAATCTAAAAGTAAAACTAAAATAAACAATTGCAAAATAACAAGTCCTCGCCAACGACGCTAAAAACTTAACACGCCCAAGCGCACATGTAAGTGTACATGGTCGACAAATTAGTATAGTGGCCTTCAATAAATCCAAATTATCGATCCCACAGAGACTTGATTTAACAACAAGTTTATTTTAGTTCACAATATAGATTAAGTTAGTTCAAGAGTAACCAAAAGAGAGTTTGGAAATTATAACTGCAATTAAAGTAAATAATGCGGAAAGTAAAAGTTAGAGACAACTAATAGGGGAAAACCCAGGGCTAAAGCACTTTCGACAATCATACTATGTTATTGAATTTCGTTGGGTTAATTGCATGATTATCGTTTCCCAATAGCTGATCATTTACCTAAGTTGAACCTTACAACTACATCATTGAGCAGGGATGTAATGATCCAATTAGGTTATTTAAGATATCATCATATGGTTAAATCAAGTACGGATCCTAAGTACATCCCTATCTTAGGTGCTAAGTTCAATTATTTATTTCATAAAAGACTATGAACCCATACTTTGTTCATCTCCATGTTCTATCCCCTATTCCATCTCCCTAGATCAAAAGGTAGAAAATTGATATATTATAAGGTTCAAGAATCCTTAAAATAGTTAAATCAAAGATTAACACACAACCAATAATGATAATCAAAATTAATAAACTTAATTCAAAAAAATCAATCATGTCTTTGACTTTAACCCCGGAAAAGGGTGTTTAGCCAAGCCTAGTCATAATCGTAATCACAAAATTGTAATTAACGACTAAAAATATGAATGAAATAAATGAAAATAATTAAAACTTAATGAATAAGTTTTACCATCCCTTTTCTCTCCAAAATATGCTAAATGATATGTAAAAACGTAATACAACATGTATATATAGCATAATGCTAAGCCAAGTCCGTGTTAGAGTCAGATTGGAGTGAAATGCCCAGCAATTGAGTGGATAATGTGTTGCATCCTCTATTCCTATGGAATGGGCATGCGTATCACCCTATACTGCACCATACTAGAGCATGCGACGCATGCTAAACTCATGATGCTACTGAAATTTTTCCTCTGAATTTTGGTTAAGTGTGGGTTCTTCCTCCTTTCATCCCATGTCTTGTGGAGTCCTTCCCATTATTTCCAAGCTTATTTAACATCAAAATATCATCATATTAATCTCTAAAATCATAATACATCATCACACCACACTAATTAAGAGAAAATCACAACACTACACACATAACACCGAATCAAAAAAGAGCTAAGCTAATCTAGTTTGCATTGACATTTCACTAATTATCCTAGCTATACAATTATTTAAATTGAAATTTACCCACTCCCAAAAAGTTATTCCTCTCATAATCACCCATTAATGCCATTTTGAACACATTAAATGCAATAAAATCCATCAGAATCAACTAAACAAACACCTAGCTCAGGATAGTAATGCTAGTTTTCTGGGTTGAACTCTAAATGAATCTTTTAGGTACAAACTTGTTTGAAATTCACTTAGAACCATATTAACACATGATTTGGCACTTTTCTACACATTATCTCATTATCTACCAATATAGTATAGAATCATCCTCAAAACAAAACTAAACAGGCTAAAATAGTGATGCTAGAATGCATAAATACACCCAACATCAAAATACTTAAAAAACATGGTCTATGAGGTACAAAGACCACAATTTATAGAGTCTCATTAGCTAAACTTTTATTGGATAAAGCTATGCTTAAAAGTGTGTCATTTGCTTTTTTGGCCTGAAACACCTAGGCTTTGGACCCTTAGAAAATTCCTTTAATTAGAGCTTCTGGACTAGGTATGACTCAGGCTACTAGTCGTATCTATTAGATATGACTTAGTGACCCCTCTTATAGACTAGGAAGTGTGGTTGGGGTGACACAATATCAAAGGTACGACTTGGCCTCCCCAAGGTTGTATCTGAGAGTACGAGTCATACCAAGAAAAGTCATATAGTGTTTGGCACTGGGCCTAGTTGACATTGTTGTGAGTACGAGTTATGGGTACAATCTAGGGTACCATTCATACCCTTGCACATTATTCAAGTATTTGTGATCACACCTTGGTCAATATAGGGTCCTTGGGGAAGCCTTAGGTATGATTTAGGGTACCACCTATACCCTAGGGTACAATTTACTTAAGTGAGTCGTACCCACCTGGAAAGTCACTTTGTAGCTTTTAGCCAAGGGCATTATGGATAGTTCTCCACCCCAAAACCATTAAAACCATTGATATATAACATATCTTGGCCCTTCATTCTTCATATTTGCAATATAAAAACACACAAAATCCTCTCAAATACTTCTCCCTTAGGATTAAAGCTAGGGTTTTAAGAGGTGAAAAAAAATATTTCCTTGAAGCAACTTGTATAAGGCATGTGACTCTTTACCTTGTTTATTAACTCAATAACCATGTGTTTTAGAAATGGATTAATGTTTGTAAATGATTATTTTGAAACTAAAAGAGAAGGTTTTTGTTGCTTAATGATGAATAATGTTTGCTCTTGTTTAGACTTATGTTTTTTTACATGTTGGTGGTGGTGAATTGCATATGTAGGTGTTTGTTGTATGTGTTCTAATAAATGGGTATTGATAAACCCTAATCTTGATGATTTCTACTTTGATTTTTTGTCTTAGTAAAGGCATGCCCCCAAGGTGTTTATGAAAATGCCTAAGTGAAATGTCTAGTCACATGTTGATGATGTTATAAACTAGAGAAACGTCCCAATGAGTATGAATATTTGGTAAATTATATTTTAAAGGCATTGTATCCATGTAATTAGGTAATGTATGACCTTGTTGGTTGATGGCTAATAAGGGGTTAAAGTCCCTAATCATGAAATGGAAATGTGTTTGAACTAAATTGTGGTATATGATAGCTAATGAAGAATGAATGGTTTTTAAAGGTCCTGATAACCATAAATTGAATTGAATTAAAGCATCAGCCTACAAATACATTTGATTAATAAATGGTCCCATGAAGACCTCCTGGTCATGTATGGTGTTAAATTGGTTAAATAGGTTAGAGTCCCTAAGTGTTGAATTAAAAGAATGTTTATGAATGGACAAAAGGTTAGAATCCTGATATTGACTAATGGTAGTCAAGACGGCTTGAGGTTAAAGTCCCTTTCCTAGTAATCTGGCTTGGGTTTAGAGTTCCTTGCCTAATAAATAAGCTTAAGGTTAAAGTTTCTTGGTTAATAAAATTACGAGTAGTTAGAGTCCCTCTTTAAATAAGCTCACTTGAGGTTAGAGTCCCTTATCTAATATGACATAAGGTTAGAGTCCCTTTCCCAATAAAAATGTATGAGGTTAGAATCTTATGCCCAATGAAATGTATTATGGTTAAAGTCCCTTGCCCAATGAATGTGTATGTGTGGTTAAAGTCCCTTGTCTAATAAGAAATATTCAAATCTATAAGGTTGAAATATTGGAATTTTATGACATATGTATGAGTGAAATAAGAAATGGTTGGTAAGCCTTGTTTATTTGGTGGCATATTATATTTGTCTACTAAATTTCTATGTGTATTAATGTGGTTGAATATGATGTTTTAACTTTGTTTTGAATGATGAATCTATTTTATCTTTACCCTTGAGTTACATGCTAGCACTCCAACCACTAACCATCTCTGGAAACCTATGTCCCCACACGATATATAGGTTGGAGTATCTTTTTCTCTTTCTATAGTGATAGGTGTTCAAGCGGTTTATGAGATTGACATTGAATTGGTGAGATTTCATTCTTCGAAAGTCATTTATTTCATAATTTTAGTTTATGATTATAGACTTATCTTTGGCTTAGTTTTGGCTATTGTCGGGGGCATGTCCTGAAATACACTTATATAGACTTCAGATTTATATGGAGGCATTATACATGACTATGGACTTAGGTATATTTGTTAGAATGTTGACATTAATGAAATGTTAGATATTTTCTAAGTATTGACTATTATCTTTAATTTCCACTACCTTGATATATGTTTAGAGTTCATTTGACACTTGTCGTTTGATATAATGATTAGGTTGGGTTAATAGGGTGATCTTCGATCCAAGGTAGGATTGATATACCCATACAACATGGCTCGATTTCAGTGCATGTCAAGTTGGTATCAGAGCTTAGGTTCATAGTTAGTTAGTTGTATCAAGTAGAGTCTCTTTTATGAGTGTTTAGCATGCCAAACTTGTAATAGAGGGGCTATGAGACATTTAGGAATATTTTCCTTTCTTGTGTTTCAATCTCGAGCTATAGAGTCTAAGGTATTGGATTTCTCTAATTTCTATTTGCTATCTTTTAGATCATTCCCCAAAGGAGATCTGAGGCTCAGGAAAACTTTCCTGTCTTGACTGGGGACACTATAGACGGAGCTCATCTAATTTTAGGGTTCATACCTTGGCTAGAGTTTCTTCATCAGACCATTCTCGTGGGGTTCCACCCATCCCCACCAACCCCAAGTATGATAGTGACCCTTCTATTCTATCACTTCAAGAGAATGCTATTTATATGGAGTTTTCTTGCTTTATCAACCTCTTACCTCAATTGGTAGACTCTCAATAGGACTGTGGTACTCCAACTACTTTTTCTTCTGAGGCTACAAGAGTTATCCAATTTATGAGGTTGAACCCTTCTATGTTCACAGGTATGAAGGTTGAGGAGGATTCTTAAGGATTTATTGATGAAATGGAGAAGATTTTACAAATCATGCATAATTTGGAGATTAAGGACGTTGAGTTTCCTTCCCACCAATTAAAAGATGTAACGTACCAATGATATGCAGTATGGGAGCTACCTAGAAGTATGGATTCTAGTTCTGTCGTATGGGAATATTTCTCAGAGGCTTTCTTAGATGTACGACTCGAGATCCCATCCCAGGATGTCAGACGGTGCTTATGACCCTGAAGGACCATAAGCAAACCTTTTACTGATATCTGTACCTGCATACTGCATAAAATCTAAAATAAATGTGGAAACTAGCCATAAGGTTCAACATATCTATACATACTCAAAACTGAAAACTAAACACTAATACATCAACATCCGTCTAAAAAGCCTCTAAACTGTATGAACTATGGAGTTGATGGAACAGGTCCCCAACTAACTCCGTCAACTGAAAATATAAACAAAATCTGATACAAAAATAGTAAACTGAGATTCGTCCTCGAAAGAAAATGACTCACTGCTACTGCTACTGAGTGGGATGAACTGCTAAAGATACTCTGGGTCCTGTGCCTCTGAACCTATGGTGCCAAATAAAACACCATAGTGGAAATGCGTCAGTACGGGAATGTACTGAGTATGTAGACGAAGGAGGATAAATGCAAGGGCTCATGCATGCACAATATGTAAACTGAATAACCATGAGAAATGTCGCACGAGAACACATACATGAATGCACAAACCATAGTCACAATTATCACATCTCTAGGGACTGAGACTCAGTTACCACTTTACTGCAGACTGAACTCAATACTGACACTGAGACACTGAATCACTGACTTATTTGATACTGATAATTGATAATCTGGATGTACTTACATCAAAGATTGATTTCTAAGCTTACTGCTTTCGATTGACAGAATTTGAGAGTAACTTTTCTAACAAATGATTTCGAAAACTTTATTAATAATCAGAAATATGATTATATCTAAATCTGACTTCAATAATACTTAATAGAAATCTGATACTGTGAATCAAGCCTTTCTGATGACATATCTCTGAATATGACATCAATCAACTGTATATGTGACCAAGTCTATCTGTCGAGATGGTCCATGAATTAATAGAACTATCTGAATTCCTTACAATGATAGATGACTGTATCTGACAGTCCTAATTTCTCAAGATTGATACTAAAACTGAGACTAAATCTGAAACTGAAACTGTGGGAAATAGTCACTTAACCGACATGCCCCGACCTACCACAAGTGGGGTCCAAACTATGACCCCAACTGAAAGGGTGTCAATACCGTGCCACGGGTAAAGACTCACTCTCTGGTCAAGCCTCTTTGACGGGATAACCCTCACAGAAAGTCGACCTGAGGCAATATAATAGTCAACCTCTCTGATGGTGACAGCCTCTACTGATGGGAACTTCTATATCCTATACTGGCTACGTAGTTCTGGAGTTCAGGTATTGCTACTAATGACTCCGGCCTGTCTCTCTGACGGAAAGAATCACCATCTCTTCCCTCGCTCGGTGCTAGTTTCTACTCCAAACTGAAATACTCTGAACTAAACTTTCAGCTGAACACAAATTGGGCTGAATCTGACACTGATCATATTTCTCAAAAAATCTGATTGAGTTACACTGAGATCGCTTAGTTCCATATCTGACGAAAAAGATATCGAATCATGGTATATAACTGATGATACAGAGCTTGAATAGATTATTCAAATCACTTCTGAGATTAGAAATAAATCATTTGAATACTATTAGATCTGAGCTGATTTACAAGACTGGGGCTAGATTACTAGTGATATAGTGATTACTGAGATTTATAAGATTACTGAGTTTTCTTATGTTCTGCACTTGTCTGAGGATACAGAGTTTTATAGTTCATTGATTTTTGAGAATTGTGGCTCGATTGGCATTATCATAAAACTGACACAGGCTCTAGACAACAGCTCTATTTTTGGGTATAAATACCACTAGGACTCAGTAACATAAAAGTAAGACATAATCATTCTTCATCATAAATTATTCATGCATCATCACGGTCATCTATTCATCACTACAATCATTCATTCATTATTATAAGCATTCATTCATCATTACAATCATTCATGTATTATCACAATTGTTAAAGCATCACTTCAAGTAGTTGGGCATCGTAAAATACTTTCTCTCTCAAGATCCTTAGGATATCGCATTAAGCATTTAGGAAACATAGACCTCTATTCATCATCACAACCACCAAAGGGTCACTCCAAACCTTTAAGGATCATCAATATCGGTTCACTATCATATACTAGCCTAAGGAAAACATGCTATTAGATTATACCCCATTAAATGAGCTCTTACATCAAGTATTTCATACCTATATCGGTCTTGTCATGTATTTGGATATCACTTGATTTGTGGAAAACTTCATACTAACACATCACTATTTACTTGCTAACCACTTGACAAGTAGTAAAGGCTTAGCATATATCAAAGAGCACAAAATCGAGGAATTTACGACCATCATATCTCGACTTGTTCACTGGGGTCTTTCAATAACTACTAGACACGACCAATTTTACACCTACTTAAGGATTTCATGCTATCTTGGCACATTTCACTCACTAAGGTATTTTATCAAACACTAGGCATGCATGGACTAACTCACAATTTGGGGTTTCCTATTCAACATACTATAGTGGCCCTTATGCTTCACCTAATCTCTTTATCAAACCTATGGGGAACGTTCTTCACTTATTCAACTATTTCCACACCCAAAAGTCATGAACACATCACCAACCATAACACAAAACTGTATCCTAGAAGTCATTATTTTAATAAGGGTGTATCTTGCATTTGTCATTAGATCATAATTTAACTACAATGCTTGATTTCTAGTCTCTTATACATTCTATCGAACACCTCACATGCACAACTTAGGCATAGGTATAATAACCCAACTACTCATCATGAACAACCAAATTACATGTTTCCAACTCATATATTATAATGGATTCATACAAACCATATGATTATCCCATCTTGGAGATCATTCAACATCAACACCAAGCACATAAACCATTTACCACACAAATACCACATACTAAGGATAAGGCTTGATTCTTGTAGACAAATATGAATCACAACTCAATCATAGAAAGAACATCAATTTAAACTCACAAGAGTCATTAAAAATTCATAAACATAAATCTTAGAGATTTAAAAAATGGTACTTGAGCTTCTTGGATGAAAGGGACCCAATAATCAACATCTACATACCTTAGGAAAACTTCTTTCTTGAAGGTTCTTGGAGAGATTCTTGATTTCTTGACTTCTCTAGAGTTTTTTCTTGATTTACCTTGATTTTTAGTATAAGAAGAAAAAGAGGAGGGTTTGATTTGGAAACCCTAGTTTCTTTTGTGTAGAATGAGATAAATGGGGCTAAAGGCCCTTTTCCATGTATATATAGAGGTTGGGGAAAAAAGAAAAACCAAAAAGCCCTCTCTTGATTTTTTTTTATTGAAGAAGAAATAAGGGTTTTGATCTTGAAAATAAACCCTAATTTGATGCTTTGGATGAAGGATAAGTTATGAGATTTGTTTTGGGGTGATTAGGTGTTAAATAGGGTGGAAAAAGACCCAAAAATCCCTTTAAAATGGTGCTTCAGTGCCTTCTCGGACAATTTTGACGATCAGAGTGATGGACCGTCACTCTGGTGACTCACCGTCACTCCCACCGTCACTTTTGGTCCATAAAAGTCCCTCACTGCTTCATTTTTGATGGCCAAAGTGGCGGGCCGTCACTAACTTGACGGTCCATCAGATCGTTCGTCACTCCTGGACAGCTCGAACAACTCTCAGTAAAATGGCCATAACTTCTTATTCCGATATTGGATTTTTGCAAAATTGGTATCGTTGGAAAGATAATTCAACTATATATCTGTTTATAGGTCATGATCTCAAAAATACTTCGTATAATTGGATATATACTCGTTTGAAGTTAACTATGGTAATGTCCTTCTCAAGAATTTAATCGGTAAGGAATGTTTTGATTCGCCTAATAGCTAGGACGTATTTAAGGCCTTAATACACATCAAAATTGATCATAAAATTAACAAATCACTAGGATTTATTTTTCAAGAGCTTGAATCATGGTTCCACTATTGATTGGGATTCTCGGGGTATTACATTAGACCACTTCATTCCTCAAGAGTTGAGGGAAGCAAAAGTAGATGAGTTTGTAAAATTAAAGTAAGGGATTACGTCCATTCAGGATTATTTCTTAAAGATCCATAAGTTGTCTAGGTATGCTCCCAAAATGGTTTCTAGCATAGGCTAGAATGTGTAGGTTTGATTTGGGATAGTCCCGTGAGTTGGTTCTTGAGAGCAAGGAGGCTTTGTTGATTGAAAATATGGACATCTCTATGTTGATCATGTATATGCAATAAGTAGAATAAGAGAAAATGAAACAAGTTAAGTTTAGCAAAAGGCAAGGAAAAAAATTTAGGCCCTTCGAGCAAAATGGTAAATATGGTGGCTAGTGGACACAGAAGAAGTGGGAGAGTCCTGATTCTTTATCCTAGGGTAATTCTCCTTACCTAAAATTGTTGAGTAATCATCGACCTCAATTTGGTGGTGGTTTATAGGCATCAGGTGCCCAATCTCAGATTGGTAGAGCTCCGTTGGCTATATCCTACACACCTTATAGATTTTGTGGTTAGCCTCATCGTGGTCAGTATGAGAAGGGTGGAACATATGTTTTAGATATGGTCAGATTGGGTACTTACAGCAAGATTTCCTCTCTCTAGTGGCTTCTTGGGCAACCAAGGCCCTTATTTCTACCAAATCCACTCCTACACCAAAGTGTGCTATTTTTGCTTCTGCTTTAGTTTTTGGTACCAGCGCTGGTCAAAATTATTTGTATGCACTTGCTACTTGCTAGAATTCAAAGGCATCTCTTGATATGATCATAGGTATGTTGAAAATTTTCTCCCATGATGTGTATTGTTTGCTTAATCCTGGATCTACTCTTTCCTATGTGACCCTATTTGTGGTTATGCATCTTGGTTTTGGTCCTGAGAGTCTTTCAGTTCCTTTTTCTATTTCTACCCTAGTAGGAGACTCTGCTATGGTTAAAGGGGCCTATAAGGGGTGTGGTACCTGTAAGTGATAGAAAAACTCTTGTATATTTAATAGAGTTGGACATGGATGATCTTGATATTATTCTCAGAATGGATTGGGTGCATTCTTGCTATGCTTTCTTAGATTTTTAGACTCATAAGGTCATGTTTAAATTCCCTAATGAATCAGTTGTTGTATAGAAAGGGGGTTTTTTAGTGTCTAATGGGAAGTTCATCTCATATCTTAAAGCCCAAAAGTTGAAATCTAATGGGTTTTTGTATTATTTGGTCCAATTTAAAGATTCTAACTCGAAGGGTCTTTATCTAGAATCTATTATGTGGTTAATAAGTTTCTTGAGGCTTTCCTCGATGATTTCTCTAATATTTCTCCCAATAGGTAAATTGATCTTGGGATTGACCTCGTTTCGAACACTCGTCCAATTTTTATACCTCCTAATAGAATGGCCTAAAAAAGCTTAAGGAGCAATTGAAAGATCTCTTAGATAAAGGTTTTATCCATCTGAGTGTGTCTTTTTGGGTTGCTCCCATATTGTTTGTGTACAAAAAGGATGGTTCCCTTCATATATGCATTGATTATCATCAGTTGAACAAGCTGACCACACATAACACCCTTGTTTTTGGACCTTAGAAAATTAACTAAAATTTTGGTCACTGGACCCAATACGACTAGTGGGTATGAGCCGTATATTGAGGTACAAATGGTATGGTCCTATTGTACACTGACCAGTGTTGGTTGGTGGGATTTGAAGGGTTACTAGAATGGATACGACTCAGGGTGGTTTGAGTCATATGGTTGGATACGGATTATTTAGTTTGGGTTTTTATTTTTTGTAATCTTAGACTTGGTAATTTAAGTTGGATCTGAGTATGAGTGGCTCACCATGGCCATAAAATAGGGTATGAGTCATACCATATACTCGTATGGTGGACAGTGTTCAATCCTCTAGGTATTCTATTCGGTCAGGGATATGGGTTGAGGTATAAATGGTATATTAAGGATACGACTTGGTTTGTATGAGTCATAAACTGGACAGTGTTAGGCCCAAGGGTTGAGGCTTAAGATACGAGTAGTGGGTTTCACTCATATCAAACGGTATGATTGGTATGGGTCGTCGTATCCCTGTGATAGGATTTTTATACTATTTAAATGATGGTATTCTGGATATTTCCTCACTTTATCTAATACTGTCCCACGACTTCTAACCTACTTGGGAGGTTATTTACCCTATTATTCAATTCATTAACATTTTGAAAATTCTTCCTAAACACTCTATAATTCTCTCAAGAGCTTTTGGGCAAGGGAAGCTAGCATTTCAATTAGAGGAATAATTTAGGGATCTTTTTGGTGATTTCTCTCCATCTATTTGTCCATTAAGGCATGTTCTCTTTTCTCATTGTTAGTTCCAACTAACGACACAGTTTTTATCAATCGTTTTCATGGTTTTATTAATTGTATAATTTTGGTTTTCAAATATGATTTAGGGTTTTGATTATAAATGATCGATTATGGTTTCCCAAGGTTTTAATTATGTTTTCATATACCTTAATGGTGGTTTTCAATGCTTGGTTGCATGAGAATGGTTAAATAATTAGAATTTGTTTTGGTTACAATATACCCCTAATTTATTTGACAAAATGCCTATAAGAATATTTTCACTGCATTGATTACTTCTAATAGAACTCTTGCTTGTTTTAAGTTGGTAAAGAAAATCAAATAGTTTAAATGGTTTTGAAAGGTTGATAACTAAATGATAATTCTTGTGGGATACATGGTAATCCCCCAAGTGGTTTAATATGGTAAATAGAAGGGTGCATTGGAATCCCTTAATCTATAAATGGTTGGTTATGTATAATAATTATAAGTTATAGTTGATATGACGATACCACTATTAGTGGCCTTGGTTAATAAATGGTTAATCGATTGTTTAGTTGTATGGTAATTATAATATCCCGCATAATCCTAAGTCTAATTCAGCCCCTAAAGCTTGATAAGGGGTCGAACACTTAGAAAAAAATTTAGCTGAGTGTTAAGGACTTAGTCTCTTTTAAAGCCTTAGAACTTCAAGGATTTATTTCACGACCTTCCCGACCTTAGTTGGTTAATATCTAAACTGAGTAATATTCAAGGATGAAAATATCATGTCTCGGGTAAGTTTTAAAATTTTAGGACAACGATTGGATCATATTCAAATTTTAGAAAAAGTAGCATACCGCGATAGGCCCGTGTCACGGTGAGTATAGCAATGGTCCATCCATCACGTTGCAATGAAATCCAATTTGGTAATTTTCCAATTCCAGTAGCTTACCATGATTAGTCCATGTTGCGGTGAGGCTCAAATCAACAAATTTCATGATACAGTAGCTCACCGTGATTAGGCCATGTCACAATAAGTGTATAGATGGCAACTCTACCACATCGTGGTGAGGCTTTAATTAGCATTCCAATTACAGGAATTCAAATTCCAAGGGCAACTTAGACATTTTTCATGAACCAGGTCAGCCTCAAACATGAAATTAATCCCTAGATGACCTAAATATGTCATTATTCACTCAAGTTTCCTCAAAGTTCATCATTCTCTCTCAAAAGAAAAAAACCCTAGTTTCAAAATTCAAGAACAAGGCTTAAGAATTCCTCCAAGAATATTTAAAGATCTATGTTCTAAGGTATGTTAGATGTTTATTCATGGGTCCCTTTCACCCATGAAGCCCACGAATCTCTTTTCAAATTACAAAGATTATGTATTTTTGAGTTTTCATGATTTACTTGAATTGAAGTTCATGTACATGTTGTTGTTGGGTTTTGATTCATGTTTTAAACACAAGTTACAAGAATTAATCCTAGTATGTGAAGATTTACATGATATTCATGAGAAACCCTTCAATTTGCAAGCTAATTGATGCAGTCATAATACTTAGATATGTTGATTGTTGTGTGACCAAAAGAATGCTCTCCATGTGTTTGATAATATGTCTATGAGACTGAAATAGTTTCATTATAGCATGTTGACAAGAAATCCCCATCCATGTAAAAGCTAATGCATACTCAGTGTTTGGTAAAAGGCCTTAGTGAATGAATTGTGATACACTAATATGTATTTCCTACTTATGTACAAGTTCATGACTTTCAAGTGCTTGATGGAATGCCTTGAGTGAATTATGAACATATAGTCATTGTTGAGCTTTCAAGATTGTGTTATGATTTAATTTTCCATAATATCAAGTCCTGGGGTATTTAATACCTGACAATTTAATTGTGTGCCTAGAGCCAGTGTCAGTTATAAAGAAATCTCAGTCATGTCACGATCAGTAGTACTCTTAGTCAGTTTTAGAACTCAGTAAAACTCAATTAGTTACAAAAATCAGAAAAGTGCAGTAATTTCAGTGAACTCAGTCCAGTTCAATTCAGCATACTCAGTACTATGTCCATTCAGATAAGAGTGAGATTTAGCACCGAGTGAACCCAAGGATGGGAACTCATCTGCTAGTAGAGGGTGTGATTCTTAGAAGTAGTCCTTGCTTTCTAGAACTACGTAGCTAGCATAGGTTGAGACATCAAATCTTTCAGTTGAGGTTTGGTGAGGTGGCTTAACCTTTCATATGAGGGTTCCACCATTCTTCTTAGGACACATATCAGATGAGGTTCACTCACAGCTTGTCCTTACCCATGGAACAGTATTATCACCCTTTTAATTGGGGTTATAGATTGGACCCCAATTCAGTTATCTTATTTGGGGCATATTGATTAGATGATTACCTGCCATGGTCTTAGTCTTCAGAATAGAACTCAGATAGTTTCATATATTTCAGGACTGTCAGATACAGTCACCTAGCTCAGTACGAAACTTAACTAGTTCTATCAGAATCGGACTTTTATAAACAGTCACTTAGTTATCAGTATTTCAGTTATCATAAATGCATGTTATTAGTATACTCAGTATTCAGTAGCACGATAACTTCGATTACGGTCTATATATTCATGTATATATTCTCACTCAGTCATATTCATGTTACTCAGTTATAATTCATGCATGTGAACCCTTGTATTTGGCCTTACCTCATCTAGAATACCAGTATATTCCCACGTACTGATACATACTTTTCTCTTATGCTATGGTATTTTATACCATAGGTTCGAACGCTCAGGTTCCTAATCATACTTAGCAGCTTAGATTTCTGCAGTCAAAGTAAGTAATGAGTCCTCATTATTCTAGGACATGGTGATTTCATTACTTCATTATTTCAGCACTTAGTAATTATAGCAATCAGAGTTAGTTGGGGGCTTTTTCCATCATCTCCATAGTTCAGACAGTTTAGAGGTTTTTCAAACTATAGCAAGTTCAGACAGTTATTTTAGTTTTGGTATTGATATACCTTATTTGCTATTATTTTAGTTTTGAACCTTATGCCAGATTTTCGCTTCTATCTCAGTTGTATTATTATTGTAGTATTACTATTATCCAGTGCTTATAGCAGTTACCAGTGATGAGTTAGCTAGTAGTCCTTCGGAATTATTAACACTATATAGTGTTCGGTGTACCAGACTTAGGGCGTTATAGTAACGGTTTTAATTAGGCTTAAATGAGGGATGTGTAGCAAATCATGAAAGGTGGAGGTCTCGAGGTGGCCAAAACTATTTACCGATGTGAGTTTTGGTCTAAGTAACTGAGTGCATGATGTCACACTTTATTGGAAGATGTACTAGTCATCCTAGGCTTTTTATCCAATCATGCGGCTTGATACATCGTGACCCTTTCAGTAGGGGACTGAACCCATATAGCCTATGGGTGTTTTAGGATGGCAAAGCTACACAGCCCAAGTAAAGGTTTTAAAGGCATGCTAAACTCTATTCCCTTTCCCGATATGGTTAGATATATATATATATATAGTTGTATGAATTATGGATTGTTTTACTTGGTTTTATAAATGTTATTATTTTATCCTTATCATAAGTTCATGCTAGCGTTCACCTACTAAACTTTCTTTGGGAAGTTGTATACCCACGCTATGGTGGAACCAGCCATTCTACTCCTCTTGCTTAGCATTTGGATATCCGAGGAAAGTTGTTGGATTGAAGTGGTGAGCTTTTATTTTTTCAAAAGGCTCTATTTCATGGATGTTATTTCATAGTTTGGATTACTTATGGATTCTTATTTTGGCTATGGTTGGGGGCATGTCCCAACCAAATATTCTTACTCTTTTGGTTATAGTCTTTGTGTTACTGCTATGGGTTGGTATGGGAGGGTCGGTACGGGTGTCAGCCTTAGTTTTTGCATTGGTATTGGAGCGAACATTATTGAACATAATTTCTCATTGTTCCATCATATTTCATTTTGGGATTAATCATACTATGTTTTGAAACTTATTTGGTTATGGCCTGATTTATGGCCCTTAATTCCGTATTGGTTCGTCTTGGTGGTTTAGTTGGTATGGTTTGATAGACGGGATGACTTGGTAGGGTTGGTCTAGGAATAGACTTATCCCAAAGTCAGTCCTTTCCCAGTTACGCTATCTTATAATATACTCAAAATTCATCTCAATAAGGTAGGTGTGTAGTTGTTAGGTTGGGTAACAGGGGGTGGTCCCCAGTCTAGTTTAGAATTAGGATGCCCATTATGACAAAGCCCTAATTCGTGTCATGTTACCATAAAGAATAAATATCATCTTCCTAGGATTGATGATTTTTTATTAAGTGAAAGTTGTGAAGTATTTCTCTAAGATTAATCTTAGATTTGGTTATCATCAACTTAAGATTAGGGAAGTGGATATGCCTTTAGAACCTAATATGGTCGCTATGAGTTCCTATTCATGTCCTTTGGGTTGACCAATGCCCCGATGTCATTCATGGATCTGATGAATAGGGTCTTCCATTCATTTTTGTACTAATTTGTCATTGTCTTCTTTGATGATATCTTAGTCTATTCTATGAGTGAGGCGAATCATGTTGATCATCTCCGTGTCGTATTATAAACTTTGAGGGATCATTATTTGTATGTCAAGCTCTCCAAGTGTGAGTTTGGGTTGAAAGTTGTAATACCCTGAAGTGTTACAAGTTAAGTTTCATTCCTCAAAGTATAATGATTTAAAGTTATCCTATGTGGAATTCCTTAGATTTCAGCTTTCCATTATGTAGATTATTGAATAAAATTTCCATCGATATAAGATTTGTCCAAAAAGGACATTGGTGAAGAAGTTAGAGCGATTTTTATGCCTAGTTTTCCTAACAAATAGGCCACCGCGACGCGATGAGGCCTTAATTCATAATTGTCACATTCCAACAACTCATCGAGATTAGGCCGTGGTGCAGTGAGTATAGAGATGGGGATGTTGGTGCATCGCGATGAAAGCCAAATCTATAATTGTCCATTTCCAGGGGTCATCACGATAAGGCCGCATCGCGATGAACCCACTATCAGCAATTGTCTAAACCAGTGGCCCATCGCAATGGGAATAGTGATGAGCCCATTGCCGCGTGCGATGAGGCCTTAAACGGCGCTCCAGTTGCAAAATTAAAAACCCAAGAGCAGTCTAGTCTTTCTGCCCACATCCCAAGTGGTGGAAACAGATGATTAAGGTCATTTTAGTGCCTCTTATGCTCATTTTTCACAAAATTGACTCAACAAAAAACCCTAAACATCTAAAGCCAACTCCAATAACCAACTCCAATAATCTTCTAGATTCTCCATTGTTTTTCTAAGGTGAGTAAAGATTTGAAGTTCCCACTCCAAGACCTTCAAGAAGCACCTATTAATTACGTGGATAGAGTCCCCGAGTTGAAAATTCATTCCAAACTTCAATTTCAAGGTATGTGGGGCTTGAACAAGAATATCCTTTCATTCTTGTGCCCAAAAATTTTATTGATTCTTAAAGAATTTTGTATTTTCAAGATGAATTCATGTTATTTTGTTATATTTCAAGTTTAAGAGATTTTTGGGAATTGTTTAAGTCTTGAGATGCATGAATTCCTTATAAAATTATGATTTAAGTTGAAACTTCATGATATTAATTCCATATTTCCCTATTGACATCATGTTTCAAGTATTTCTAAGATTTATTATCTTGAATTGAGCCCTATTGAGAAATTTTGAGTTTTTAAGAATGAATTATTGATACTCTTTGAAGGGTTGCAAGAATTATACTTATATCTCTTTATTGTTGAGATTTTAAAATCTTTGATGATAAGTCTACCAATATTCCAAGAGAAAGAATTGAGTTTTGAGCCTAAGCTAAGAAAGAAATCGATATCTCTTGCTTTAAAATAAAGGGGATGCATATTAACTTCCATTGCATAATGTTGAATTGTTTAAGGTGGAATTTCTTTAAAAGTTCTGAGCTAAGTAAGGGAGTAGTATTTAGCACCGAGTTGGGCTTGATTCTAAGGTCTCATGCCCCAGAAATACGTGCCCCCATAGGTTTCTGATATATCCCAAGTAGGTCAAGACAGTGATCACTAAAGTTAAGGTCCTATTTTGATGGAAAGGGTAGGGAAGCTCTCCCCATCGTGGTCAAGACGTTGGACTCCATGTAGCTCACATGGTTTATGTCGGTTAAGAGAAACTCCCTAAGTTTCAAAGTCTATTGTCTCTAAGTTGCAAAAGAATTTTCTTATTTTCATAAGACTGAAGCATATGTTTTGAAATTTGTTGTTTTAAGGTTTTATCTATCTTACAAGTTTGAGAATAAAGAAAGAAATATAGATTTAGAATGAAGTGAAATGGCTCACGTGATTTATATTTTATGCTTTATTATTCATGATTTTGATAATTTTATTCAAGCAAAGTGAGTCATCTATGAAAGCATGCATGTCTTTGATAAAGATTGATGATATTGATTATTGAAATTGCATACACCCCCATATACTCAGTACATTCCCATGGTACTCCATATACTTGTCTGTGTGCTACATTTTCTCGTAATGTAGGTTCAGGTGCTCAGTCTTAGTTTCATTAGTGATCCCCGAGCACCTCTACTTGCATTCCTTCAATGGCGAGTCCTCATGGTTCGAGGGCCAATTATCTTCAGACATTCAATATTATTTATTAGTTGTTTACTTCCTTCAGTTGAGTATGAGCCAGTTGGGGACTTGCCCCAATGGCTCTCTAGTTCCTAAGTAATAGAGGCATTGTCAGACTATTTTGTTAGTTACATTTTAGATTATCACTACTTCATTATTCAAATAGTATTTCCTGATATTACAATTTGAGATATGATATGATTATATTCTGGTTTTGATCAATTTTATCTCGAAGTATGTATTAGAAGCAATAACAGGCTCAAAGGGTTAGCTTGGGGCTATTTGTAGTGTTAAGCACCGTGTGATGTTCAGGGACCTATTTTTGGGGCGTTATAAAAGTTGTGACCTTCTTGGTCATGTTATCTCTAGTGAAGGGATTATGGTAGATCCTCAAAAGGTTGTGACGGTTAAAAAGTGGCCTAGACCTTTGACTCCAACTGATATTCGAGCTTCTTAGGTCTATCCAGTTACTATAGTTGGTTTGTGGAGAGTTTTTTTACCATAGCTTCCCCATTGACTAAGTCGACCCAAAAAAAGGTGAAGTTCATATTGTTGGATGCGTGTGAGAGTAGTTTTGAGAAGTTAAAAGATGAAATGACTCCGACTCTAATTTTGACTTTGACATAAGGTAATGTTGGTTTTGTAGTGTGTTGTAACGTTACTCATATTGGACTTGGTTGTGTAGTGATACAACATGGCAGGGTGGTCGCCTATGCTTCCAAACAATTGAAACTTCATGAGAAGAACTACCCTACTCATGACTTAGAATTGTTATCCATAGTTTATGCATTGAAGATTTGGTGAAATTATCTCTATAGGGTTTATGTTGTCATCTTTTTTTATCATAAGAGTCTTCAGTATGTGTTTACTCAGCAGAAGTTGAATCTCAGGAAAAGGACGTGGCTTGAGTTATTGAAAGACTATAATATGAGTCTTCATTACCATCCGAGTAAAGCTAATGTAGCCGTTGATACTCTTAGTAGATTATCCATGGGAAGTTTAGCCCATATGGAAGAGGATAAAAGGTATGGTGAAGTACATTCACCATTTGGTTAATCTTAGATTTTGTCTCATGGACTCCGAGGATGGTGGTGTATTTATGCATCCGGTATCTAAATCGTCTCTTGTTGTTGAGATAAAACAAAAGCAAGTGTTGTATACCAATTTGATGAAGATTAAGAGTAATATGGGTCATCACAAGGTTATGGACTTTGTGATTGGTGATGATGGTATTTTGTGTTACCAAGGTAGGCTATGTCTTCCCGACGTTGATGGATTGAGGGAAAGGGTCATGGTCGAGGCTCACAAATCTCGATATTCTATTTATCGGCTATACAAAAATGTATCATGATATTAGAGAGTTATATTGGTGTGGTAACATTAAATGTGATATGGCTATATATGTGGCTAAGTGTAAGGTGTGTCAACAAGTGAAAGTTAAGCACATGAGGCTCGGAACCTTGTACCAAGAAATTATGTTATCCAAATAAAAGTGGGGAGTAATTACTATGGATTTAATTACTAGTTTTCCCCGACCTTGAAGTCAATGTGATTATATTTAGGTCATTATGGATAGGATGACCAAGTCTGCTCACTTTTTTCCCTTGAGGACAAATTACTCAACAGAAGAATATGCCAAGTTGTATCTTACTAAGATTGTGAAATTGCATGGCAATTTGATTTCTATCATTTTAGATCATAGTACTCCATTTTCATCCCACTTTTGGAAGTTATTCCAAAAAAATTTGGGGACTAAGGTGTGGCATTGTACCTTTTCCACCCTCAAACGGATGGGCAGGCGAAAAAGACCATCCAAACATTGGAAGATATGTTGTGGGATTGTGTGACTGAGTATGGTGGTAACTGTTATGACAATTTTCCTTTGAATAAGTTGTCCTACAACATTAGTTATTACTCTAGCATTAGCATAGCCCCTTTTGAGGAATTGTATGGTAGGAGATGTCATTCTCCTATTGGGTGTTATAAAGTTGGCGAGGATTACTTGGCCTCAATTTAGTTCACCAAGCCTTAGAAAAGGTGAAGGTAATTCATGAGAGGTTGAATACCTCCCTAAATTGCCAAAAGTCTTGTGCGAACGTAAGGCATAGGAATTTAGAGTTTAATATTGGCGATTGGGTATTCTTATATGTGTCGCCTATGAAGGGAGTGATGCGATTTGGTAAAAAGAAGAAACTTAGTCCCCGATATGTTGGTCCTTATTTGATTTTAAAAAGGTTTGGCAATGTTGCCTATGAATTGGAGTTGTCTTCTAGTTTGAATTCAATTCACCCAATTTTTCATGTCTTTATGTTACGAAAATATATGGGTGACCCTTCCTTAGTTTTTCCATTGAGAATGTTGGTATTTCAAAATATTTATCCTTGGAGAAGGTCCCGGTGAAGATTTTGGATCATAAAGTTTGTCGGTTAAATGAAAGAGGTAGCTTTAGTGAAGGTTATATATAGGAACCAAAAGTTCTAGGAAGCTACTTTGGAAGCGGAAGAAGACATGAAGTCCAAGTATCCTCATTTATTTTTCATCCCGAAAACTTATGATTGAGGTATGTGTTTATCTTTTTATCTTGACTTATATATTTGTTAGACAGTGGGTTCAAGTCCCTAATGATTTAAGTTGATTTATGTCTTAATAGATAATGGGTTTAAGTCCCTAAGCTTTGAATTGATCAGGTGTCTTGGTAAATGATGGGTTTGAGTCTAATTTTCAATGAAATGAATGGTTGATTGATAATGATCATGATGTGTGTCTAATCCTTATTGTGTTCCTTATGTTCTAACTTGGCTAAAGGTTATTTGATGTTTAATAATGTGTTAATCGTGTTTATGCTTGCCTTACCCTTCATTCGAGGATGAAAGATCCAAGTGATGGAGAATTGAAACACCTAGGCTTTGGACCTTTAGAAAATTCCCTTAATTGGAGGCTTTGACTAGGTACAACTCAGGCTACTAGTCATACCCATTGGATAAGACTTAGTGACCCCTATTGTACACTAAACAGTGTGGTGGGGGTGACACACTGTCTAAGGTACGACTTGGCCTCCCCATAGTCATATCTTAGTGCATGATTCGTACTAAGCTAAGTCGTATAGTTCTTGGCACTTGGCCTAGTTGACACTGTTGTGAGTATAGATTGTGGTATGGTTTAGGGTACCATTCATATCCTTGGGTATGAGTCAAGGGTGTATGGTTGTACCCTGGTTAGTGTAGGGGTCCTTGGTGAAGCCTTGGGTATGAGTTAGGGTACCACTCTACCTTAGGGTACGATTGACTTAAGTGACTCATACCCATATGGAAAGTCACTTTTTAGCTTTTAATCCAAGGGCTTTATGGATATTTCCCCACCCCAAAACCCTTAAAACCCTTGGTATATAACATCTTTTGGCTCTTCATTCTTTACATTTACAAGATCAGAACACAAAAAAATCCTCTCAAAGGCTTCTCCCTCAAGATTGAAGCTAGGGTTTCAGGAGGTGACCTTCTAGGGGCTTGGAGACCAAGAATCGTTCCTTGAAGCAACTTGTATAAGGCATGTGACTCTTTCCCTCATTTATTAACTCAAAAACCATGTGTTTTAGACGTATTAATGCTTGTAAATGATGATTTTGAAACTAAAAAAGAAGGGTTTTGTTGTCTAATGATGAATAATGTTTGCTCTTGTTTATACTTATGCTTTTTTAAATGCTATTGGTGGTGACTTTCACATGTGGGTGTTTTTTATATGTGGTCTAACAAATTGGTCTTGATAAACTCTAATCTTAATGATTTCTCCTTTGATTTTTTGCCTTGGTAAAGGCATGTCCACAAGGTGTTTGTGAAAATGTCTAAGTGAAATGTCTTGTCAAATGTTGATGATGTTATAAACTATAGAAATGTTCTAATGAGTATGGTTGGTAAATGATATTGTAAAGGAATTGTAGCCATGTAATTAGGTAATGTATGACCTTGTTGGTTGATGGATAATATGGGGTTAAAGTCTCTAATCATAAAATGGAAATGTGTGTGGTTTATGATAGCTAGTGAAGAATGAATTTTTTGTAAGGGTCTTGATGAACATAGATTGAATTGATTGATGAATTCAATTGAGGAAATATCCTAGTAACACGTTTGACTGATAAATATTCCCATGAAGACCTCATGGTCATATAAGTGTTGAATTGGTTAAATGGGTTAGAGTCCCTAAGTGTTGAATTGAATGAATGTTGATGAATGGACAAAGGGTTAGAGTCCCGATGTCGACTAATGGTAGTCACCAATGGCTTGAGGTTGAAGTTCTTTCCTCATAGGTTGGCTTGTTTAGTCCATTTCCTTATGAATAATCTTGAGGTTAAAGTCCCTTTCTTAATAAAATTGTGAGTGGTTAGATGTAACACCCCGAGAGTACACCCTGGGTGCTACACGGTGATTACAGCTAGGGCTGGGCATTCGGATTGTTTGGATTGAGTATTTAATATCGGTTTGGTTTTTCAATTTTCAGATTGACAAAAATGACAACCATATCCAAACCGAAATAAATTTTTTTTGGTTCGATTTTTATAAATTCAGTTCGGTTATTTTGAATTTCTATTTTGGTTTTAAAGATAAAAGTAGTGAGCATTTAAAATTAGTGATTTTTCTAGAAAAATGATTTCTTTTCAAACCTATTTTTCATTCTCAAATATAATTAATTCAACACGCATGAAATCACCATAAAAAGATTCATATACACCGAACAACTTCATTTCAAACTCACATTCACAGGTCACAGGTTGCCGGAAATCACACACTTATAGGTTACAGTCACCGGAAAACATACTTTTACAAGTTATAGTCGCTAAAAATCACACTCTTACAGGTTACAGTAATATATTATTTATATATATATGTATATGTATATTATAATATATTATTTATATATTTTTGGATTATCCGAATTTTTTTTTTTGAAAATCTGAACACCGAACCGAATAACCGAATTTCTAAAATTTAAAACCGAATCCAATCCAAAAAATCAAACTAAAATAAAATTTTGGTTTGGTTTTTCGGTTTTTTTGGTTTAAACCAAATTGTGCTCAGCCCTGATTACAGTTTCGAAGGACTATAAGCTAACCCCTGAGTTGGTACCTGTTGTGAACACTGAATAAAGTAACAAAGAAACATGTGTAAAATTTAATTAGAAATGCCATAAGATTTTAGCAACTGAAATTAAAACTGAATCATGACTTTAAACATCTGAAAATATATTGTCAATACTGATAAAACAATTGAAAACTGACTAATTGTCTGTACTAATTTGAAAGCCTCTAAATTGATTGACTGTGGAGTTAATGGGACAAGCCTCCAACTAACTCCGACTGCTAAATAACTAAACAACTAACATAGTTGAATATAATATAACTTGTCCTCGAAGGATGAGGACTCATCACTGATGTTGCTGATACACTGGAAAATCTAAGTGCGGTCGGGAATTTGAGCATTCGAACCTATGATATAAGACATCATAGTGCAAGAAACGAGTATGTGATTAGTACTTTGAACGTTCTACTATGCTAAATGAGGTTAGGATAATATGCATGGGTTTATGAGCATGGAATGATAAGTGGTTGAATAATATCAGGTAACTATATGATAGTACAGCGAAACTAAAAATACTGAACATGCAAGACCAAGCATATATCCTGTATCTAAAATAGTCTGAAACTAAAATACTGAATTTTGATAACTAATTAACTGATAATTGAATGTTATGGCCGAGCAAAATTAAACTGAGTTTTATACTAAATTCTAAAATTGAGACTGTAGGAGCTATCATCTAACTGATATTCCCTAATATGAGTTGATTGGGGTCTTACCTATAACCCCAGTTGGAAGGGTATCAGTACCATTCCATAGGTATAGAAAATAGTTGTGTCAACCCTAAACTAGCAGGAACACACTTTGTCAACCCTAAACTGACAAGAAGACTCATGAGATATGTGTTAACCCTAATCTAGAAAACACCTCAACTTACACTAGCTACGTATTTTTGTAACTCAAGGATTGCTACTACGGGTCAAACCCTATCCTAACAGGAATGCCCCCATCCCTGGGTTTGTTCGATGTTGAATCCTACTCCTAACTGAACTAACACTAATCACTAGACTGTACTAAGCTTGACTGAACTGGCAACTGACCATATTAGCTAGCTGAATGATATTGTTCATGGTGTAACTGAATTCATTCTGTAGATTTTGGAAGATTGGGTATAAAGATAAATTTTGGGTATTCATAACCCCTAGGACTCGATAGCATTGACAATATGACCATACTATAACTTTAGAAACATAATAAGTAGGCACTATTCCAAAACTCATTAATCTAGACATTTTATTAAACACATGGGAGGCATAAACTTGTACATGGGAATGGATAACATGCGAACATACCATGGCTATAACATTTAATTCACAACTTAAGGGTTTGACATGCGAATTACATCATTCAAAATACACATTAGTTACTCTACTTGAAAAATCATATATTTTTAACTTAAAACCAAAATAACAATGAATTCATGGAAATAAATCAATTCAATCATGTACAACTCATAACTTAAGTTTAAAATGAGTTTCTTGGACTCCAAGGATGAAAAGGACCCAAGGATGAACATCTAACATATCGCAATTGAAGAATCCTTGGAAGTTCTTGAGATTTGACCTTGAGGATTGAAGGGGCTAGGGTTTGTTCTTGAGAGATAATAATTACAATTTGAGGTAATTATGAATTATGAGGAAAAAAATACTATTTTGAGACCTAAATCCTGTGTTTTGGCTGAGCTAAAATTAATGCAAATACCCCTCTGGACCCAGAATTTATTTAAATCAAACTGGGCTCCGATGTGTCTCGTGATACGCTGTGTCACTCTCATGATGCAATAAGTGATGTGTCGTCTTATTGCTGCCAACGATGTACCTAATGCGACGTTGCCATACAGTGTTGGTCCAATATTTTGTCCATCTAACATGCTTCAAACTTTGATCGAGAAACCTGAAACTCACTTAAGGTGGACTATTGATAACCCTAATCATGAATTAACTTAACAACCAACTTTTTAAAGTTGGGAAGGTTGAGAATAAAATCATCAAATTTAGAGGTTAAAAATAAGACTAAGTCTCCAACACTTGGCTAAATTTTCAGGCCTTAAGCCCCTCATGCAAACATTATGAGCTGAAACGAACTAGGAAGAGTACAAGGTATTACATTAGAGTCCCTCGCCAAATGAGCTCACTTGGGGTTAGAGTCCCTTATCTAATATGACTTGAGGTTAGAGTCCCTTGCCCAATAAAAATGCATAAGGTTAGGATCTCATGCCCAATGAAATAGTTATGGTTAAATTCCCTTACCCAATGAATGTATATGTATGGCTAAAGTCCCTTGTCTTATAAGAAATGTTCAAATCTATAAGTGTGGAAGGTCGAAGTCCTCCACTTCATAACATATTAATGAGTAAAATAAGAAATAGTTATTAAGCCTTGTTTACTTGGTGGCATGTTATGAACATGTTATATATTGTTACATGTATTTCTATGTATACGAATGTAATTTAATATGATCCTTTAACTTGGTTTTGAATGTTGACTCTGTTTTATCATTATCCTTGAGTTAAATTCTAGTGCTCCAACCACTAACCATCTTCGGATTCCATGTACCCACACGACATAGAGGCCAGAGTATCTTCTTCTCTTCCTGCATAGTGACACGTGTTTAAGAAGTTCATGAGATTGATGTTAAAATGGTGAGCTTCCATACTCTAGAAGTCATACATTTCATAGTATTTAGCTTATGATTATAGACTTGTCTTGGATTTGGTTTTGGCTATTGTCAGGGGCATGTCCAAACATATACTTATAGAGACTTCGAATTTATATAAAGTCATTATGAAAGATTGTGGACTTGGGTATATTGGTTAGAATGTTGACATTAATGAAATGTTAGATATTGTCTAAGTATTGAATATTAGCCTTAATTTTCACTACCTTGATATATATTTAGATATCATCTAACACTTGTGGTTCGATATGATGATTAGGTTAGGTTAACGTGGCTATTTTTGGTCTAAGTTGGGATTGAGATGCCTAAAAGACATGGCCTGATTTTAGGGCGTGTCATGGCCATGCTTTTAATCGAGTGGCCTTTACTTCTTTTGGACGCTTTAAAAGTGGGGTCCATGCTATGTTATTTATTATGCTTTAAAAGTGTAGTCTTTTGTTTGTTATTAGCTACGCATTAAAAGTGTGACCTTTGCTTTGTTAAAAGCACAACCTTTTATACCTCTTATACAATACCTGGATCAATAAGCCACACTCCATGTTGTCTGGAATTTTATATCCATACTTTCTATTGGAAAATAATGATTTTGATTTGTATATATTCACCGATCATATTACTATCTATCTCCACACTAGATACTGATGGCCCGTGCTAGCACCGGCCCAATGAAAATTATTGTTTTATCTCAATTTATGTGACACAAATAGAATTTAAATAATTAATCATATTTTTAATATGTTTTTAGATATTTTAAGTTGTTAACTATTGTAATTTTTAATGCTTCTTATGTAATTTTTAAATAATATATGTTATACTCTTTGTTCAAACTTTTATGACATTGATAGTCAATTATACTTTTTAAATAATTTAAATTTTAAATTATTATAATTTATAATATTTTTTCTTCTATTCTACTAGTTGAAAGTTACATAGTAAAATTGTTATAAAAAAATACCTATCAGAAAAAAAAAATTAAGTGGGTTCATATAAGACGCCAAGTTAATTTAAAAAATCGAGACTTAATTTATCATTTTATATTTATTTTATTTTTTATTTAGTATTATTAATTTTTAATACTTAGATGACTTATAATAATTAATTATGGGTGATATAGTAAAATCACGATTGAAGCAGCTGAAGCATTCATGTCATTAATGTCTATTTTACTTTATTTGTTAAATATTATTATTTTTTAATATATAAATAACTTGTAATAATTAATTAGGGTAATAGTAAAATAACGGTTAAAGAAGCTGGAGCACACATATCGACCATGAGTAGCCTACTTCAGCGGCTTTATTGTCACGTATTATATAGGAGAATTACTTTTAAAAAATACTTGTGAAAATACTTTAAGAGGGTCTCATATAAGTCGTTAAGTTAATTTAAAATATCAAGAATTAATTTTTATTTTATGTCTATCTTGGATTTTGTATTCAATATTATTGACTTTTTAATTCTCAAATGACATAATAATTAATTAAGGATGATATGGTTAAATTACGGTTGAAGCAGTTGAAACAGACATGTCATAAATGTCTATTTTTTTCTAATTAAATATTATTAATGTTCTGATATGTAAATGACCTATAATATTTAATTAGGAATATAATAATTAATTAAGAGTGATATAGTAAAATTACGGTAGAAGCAACTGAAGCAGACATATCATAAATATCTATTTTTTATTAAATATTATTAATTTTCTAATAAATAAATGAGTTATAATAATTAATTATTATGGGTGATATAGTAAAATCACAGATGAAGCAGGCGTGAGGTCAAATTAGGGATGATATAGTAAAATTACAATTGAAACAACGGAAGCGAACATGTTATAAATATCTATTTTAATTTTTTATTAAATATTATTAATTTTCTAATACATAAATGGTTTATAATAATTAATTAGTGGTGATACAATAAAATCACAATTGAAGCAGCTTAAGCAGACATGTCGACTCGTGCCTGCTTCAGCTGCTTATTCCCTCTTATTTTATACTAGTGGTGATAGGACCGTGCTGAGCATGGGCCCAATATGCTAAGATTAATTTTTTAAAAAAATTATTACGAAAGCAGTGAAATAAATTGTCATAATTAATTATTGATATATTTGCGTATAATATGAGTGTATTTAGAAATTTAATCGTGGCTTACATTCTTCAGGCAATTTTACTACCTAAAGTTTAGATCTTTCATTAAGTGTTTAGGAAATATATTTATGCATGAAGTGGCGTAAAAAGATAAATAGTTTTAAATTATTTAAGTTTTTAATTATATTTATTTATAATACTTTTTCTTTTATTCAATTTAAGTCACACCGATATAACTTCGAGAGTTAAGCAAATATCAAGATTGAAGTAGTGAAACAAATATGTCTTAAATGCCTCGTAATAACTAATTAAAAGTGATATAGAAAAGTTGCTATAAAAATACTTGTGAAAATACTTTAAGTGGATCTCATATAAGATATCAAGTTAATTTAAAATGTCAAGAGTTAATTTATCATGTTATGTCTACTTTACCTTTTTTATTAATTTTTAATACTTAGATGACTTATAATAATTAATTAAAGGCAATATAGTCAAATTAAGGTTGAAACAACTGAAGCATACATGTCATAAATGTCTATTTTTATTTTTTTTAACATTAAGTATTATTAATTTTGTAATACATAAATGACATATAATACTTAATAAGGGTATGATATAGTAAAATAACAAAACAAGCAGTGGTCGGCAAGCACGTCGACCACTAAAATGAAAAAATAGTTTAAAAAAATTAGTTTTTGTTTCTTTATTTATGTATTTGATGCTTCATTTAGTTGTACGTAATAAAAATTAATATTTTGATTATTCAGATCTTAGCTCGTAACTATGTATATATTTTATATTTTATATTTTAATTGAATCATTTAGATCTTAGCAGGTGTACTACTTTCATATTTATTTTTGACACAGATATTACTATTACAAAGTACTTCATCCAATCATTTTTAATTTATAATTTCTTATCAATTTTATCCTTATTATTAAACATTATTTATAAGCTAATACTTAAATGACCTATAATAACTATTTAGAGGTGATATAATAAAATTACTATAAAAAGGAGGACTTGTGAAAAAAAGTAAGTGAACTCTTTATAAATCATCAAGTTAATTTAAAACATCAATGATTAACTAATTAGAAGAATATAATGAAATTACTATAAAAAAAATACTTGTAAAAGAATTTAAATGGATCATATATAAGTCATCAAATTAATTTAAAACATCAAGAGTTAACTTATAATTTTGTGTCTATTTTACCTTTTTTAATGAAATATTATCAATTTTCTAATGCTTAGATGATCTATAATAATTAATTAAGGTGATATAATAAAATTACGATTGAAGCAGTTAAAGTAAGCATATCATAAAAGTCTATTGTATTTTTAATTAAATATTATTAATTTTTAAATTCATAATTGTCTTATAATAATTAATTAGGGACGATATAGTAAAATCACGATTGCAGCAGTTGAAGTAAGCATGCCATAAATATCCATTTTATTTTTTTACTTAATTATTATTAATTTTTTAATACATAAATGATCTATAATAATTAATGAGGGATGATATAGTAAAATCACAGTTGAAGCAGCTGAAACAGATATGTCATAAATATTTATTTTACTTTTTTAAAATTAAATATCATTAATTTTCTAATACGTAAATGACTTATAATAATTAATTAGAGATGATATAGTAAAATAACGATTGAAGCAGCTGAAGCAAGCATGTCGTTCACAAATTGCCTATGCATTTAATTTTTTTTATTTGAATCCAATCATTTAGATCTCAATAAGGCTACCATTCCCATACTCCCTTTTTGACATATATGTTATGATTGCAGAGTACTTCATCTAATCATTTTTAATTTATCATTTTGTATCTATTTTATCCCTGTTATTAAATATTATTTATTATCTAATACTTAAATGAATTATAATATATAACAACTAACTACTAAAATTACCATAAAAAATGGTTGTAAAATATTTAAATGGACTCCATATAAGTTTTTTTTTTATGAAATATTATCAATTTTTTAATGCTTAGATGATCTATAATAATTAATTTGGGGTGATATAATAAAATTACAATTGAAATAGTTGCAGCAGACGTGTCATAAAATATTTATTGTACTTTTTTTTATTAAATATTGTTATTTTCAAAAATATAAATAATTTATAATAATTAATTAGGAATGATATAGTAAAAATTATAATTAAAGCAACTGAATAAGATATGTCAAAAATATTTATTTTACTTTTTCAATTAAGTATTATTAATTTTCTAATATCTAAATGACTTATAAGAATTAATTAGGGATTATATAGTAAAATCACCGTTGAAGAAGCTGATGCAGGCTTATCATAAATATCTATTTTACTTTTTAAATTAGATATAATTAATAATTTAATGCATAAATGATCCATAATAATTAATAAAGGCTGATATAGTAAAATCACGATTGAAGTTGCTGACGCAGGCATGTCGACCATAAGATGTCTGCTTCAACAGCTTATCCTCACTTATATATATACTATCGGCTTACACCGTGCTATGCACAATCCAATGTTGATTCTTAAAAATTCAATGTTATGTATAATTCTATCATTAAATTAAAATCGTTATTTATTTGGTTGATAAATTCTAAGTTAGGAATATTATTATATTTAGATTGATGAAATTCGTATAACAATATTTTAAGTTGTTCAAACTTTCGTGACATTGATAGTCAATTATATTTTTAAAATAATTTATTTTTTAATTATTGTAAATTATAGTAATATCTTTCTTCTATTCTACTTATTAGAAGTGACATAGTAAAATTATTATAACAAATATTTGTGAATTTTTTTTAAGTGGTCCATATATGATGTCAAGTGAATTTAAAATATCAAAAATTAATTTATCATTTACTAATTAGAAGTGACATAGTAAAATTATTATAACAAATACTTGTGAATTTTCTTTTAAGTGGTCAAATATAAAACGTCAACTTAATTTAAAACATCAAATAATAATTTTTAATTTTATGTTTATTTTATCTTTTTATTAAATATTATTAATATTTAATACTTAAATGACTTATAAAAACATCAAACAATAATTTATTATTTTATGTCTATTTTTGGTTTTTTATTAAATATTATTAATTTTTTAATACTTAAATGACTTATACTAATTAATTATGAGTGATATAATAAAATCATTGTTGAAGCAGCTGAAGCAGGCATGTCATAAATATTTATTTTAAATTTTTATTAAACATTTTTAATTTTTCAATACGTAAATGACTTATAATAATTTATTTTGATAATATAGTAAAATCACAATTGAAGTATATGAAGCATGCATATCGACTAAGTTAGGCATATATTATTATATTTAAATTGATGAAATTTGTAAAATAATATTTTTAAGTTGTTCAAACTTCTGTGGCAATGATAGCCAGTTATATTTTTTAAATAATTTATTTTTTTAATTATTGTGATTTATAGTAATAATTTTCTTCTATTCTACTAATTAGAACTGAAATAGTAAAATTATTATAACAAGTATTTGTGAAATTTTTTCAAGTGGTCCCATATAAGATGTCAAGTTAATTTAAAACATCAAAAAAAATTATCATTTACTAATTAGAAGTGACATAGTAAAATTATTATGAAAAATACTTGTAAAAATTATTTTATGTGATCAAATATAAAACGTTAACTTAATTTAAAACATCAAATAATAATTTCTCATTTTATGTCTATTTTATATTTTTATTAAATATTATTAATTTTAATACATAAATTACTTATAAAAACATCAAAAATTAATTTATTATTTTATGATTATTTTATATTTTTTATTAAACATTATTAACTTTTTAATAGCTAAATGATTTATAATAATATATTATGAGTGATATAGTAAAATTATGATTGAAACAGCTGAAGCAGTCATGTCATAAGTGTCTATTTTGAATTTTTTATTAAATATTTTTAATTTTTTAATAAGCAATTGACTTATAATAATTAATTAGGGATAATATAGTAAAATCACGATTGAAGCAGCTAAAGTAGGCATGTCGACCATGAGCAGCTTGCTTCAGCTGCTTCTTTGCCACTTTTTATATAAGACTAGCGGGGATGGGCCTATGCTGAGCATGGCCCCATGTAAGACCCCGTGAAGTTCCCTCGTGGTTTAAGCCTTTCGAGCAGTTCGAAAGAAGCCTTACACTTAGAAAATTTGGCTAAGTGTTCCAACACTTAGTTTTATTTGGAACCCTTAACTTCGATGAATTATTTCGTGACCTTTCCGGCATTCGTTTTTTTATTTTCAAGTTGCATTATGATGGGGCAAGTCAATACTACATCTCGGGTGAGTTTCAAAATTTTTGGACCTCGTTTAGAGCGTGTTTAGATTTCAAACCAGTAGCTCTTCGCAAAGTTGAGGCGTCGCCCAGGTTACCCCCGTAGCTAAGCAGGGCGCTGCCCCACTTTCACCCCTCTCCAGCCAGGGCGCTGCCCTGGGTTCTCCCAAGGCCTAAGCAAGGTGCCGCCCTGGGTTCCCCAAGGGCCTAAGCAAGGCGCCGTCCTGGTACTTCTGTGGTGCCAAAAATGTTAACTTCTCTAATCAGAACACGGATAAACATTTGTAATTGGCCAGTGTAGTATCTTCTCCAGTTTTCTCTCCAGAAAACACACAGCAGCTCCGAAACAAAATCAAGATCCCTTAATATTCGTCCATTAAATTCCAAAAATAATCCGATAATCATAATCCCCAAGTCGAGATCTTCAAAGAGCACCTATTATTTTGCGAGTAGAGTTCCGGAATCGCAAGTTCATCCAAAGTCACAAATTTGAGGTATGTGGGGTTTGAACAAAGATAATCTTTCCATTCTTGTGCGCAAAACTTGAATTTAACAAAGATTACGTGAATTTTTGTGTTGAAGTTTATATCAATTTATCTTATGTTGAGTTTACATAATTATCCATGAATTGAGTATTTGAAGGCATGATATTTTATCTTGATATGATTTGAATTGAGATATACATATTTTGATTTATATTTTCCTATTAAGAATTTATGTCATTGAATTTACTTAAGATGAGTATTGAGAATGAATTTACGGAAATTATGTTATGGGATTTTGAGTTGTTAAAATTATGATAATTATGTCATGAATTAGTTTTCAATATTTGGATTGAGATAATTGAAGATTTTGAGAAAATCGTGAAGTATAAGATTTGAATAAAAACTTGTTGTATTGAACCCTTATATTTTGGGTCCTAAATATATGTGATGAAATTATAAGGAGATTTTGATCTTGAATCATTGACAAGATTTTATAAGTATTTTTCACAAGCAAAGATTGTTTGATATTGAGTTAAGGCAAGAAATCCACATTTGATTGATTTATGATAAAAGGGTAGCATATTGGCTCCCGATGCAAAGTATTGAATTGTTTAAAGTGGATTGTATTTTAAAGTTCTGAGCTAACTCCGGGAGTAGTATTTAGCACCGAGCGGGGAGTGTGGTACTTTCCTAAAACTACGTGCCCTCGTAGGATGTGAGCCTGAGGCTGATATAGTGATCACTAATGAATTTGAATTAAAGATTAAGGTCCTACTCCGATGGCAAGGATAGGACAGCTCTCCCCAACGTGGGTTGGACATTGAATTCCATGTGGCTCACATGGTTTATGTCGGTTAAAAGAAACTCCCAAAGTTGTCCCCTACTCTGAATTAAGTTAAAAGTATGAGTTTTGAAAATATTGTTTACAAATTTCTTTAGCTTTCGAGTTTTGAGAATAAAAGAAGAAAGTCAGATTTTGAGCTAAGTGTAATGACTCACGTGATTTATGATATACGTTTCATCATTTATGATTTATAGAAATGATATTTCAGATTTGTTCAGGCACTGTAAGTCATTATTGTCAGCATGCAGGATTTATATAAATATAAATGATATTATTTATTTAACTGCATACACCCCCATATGCTCAGTACTTTCCCAAGGTGCTGACCCACATATTCGTATGTGGGCTACATGTTCTTATGATGTAGGTTCAGGTACTCAGTCTCAGCAGCGTCCGTGATTTTTGAGTGCTTTTATCTACATCTCTGCAGTGGTGAGTCCTCATAGTTCGAAGAATAAATTGTCAGATGTTCTGTATCATTAGTTGTATTTATTTTCTTTCATTTGAGTATAAGTCAGTTGGGGATTTATCCTAGTGGCTTCCTATTCTCGAGTTGTAGAGGCTTGTCAGACTGTTATTTGTATTATCAGATTGTTTTGTATCTTGAGACTTCGACATTTTATATTCATGGTGTGGATTGATGAGGGTTAAACCTTGATTATTTGATTTAAATTTCTAAAATGAGTATAAAGTACGGTAATAGGCTCAAACAGTTAGCTTGGGGCTACGTGTAGCCTTAAGCATCGTGTGACGTCTTGGGGTGAGATTTCGGGGCGTTACACCCCAACATGCTAAGCTTAAATTTTTAAAATTATTATGAAAGCAGTGATATAAATTGTCAGTATTAAATAGTTTTAAATTTTTAATTATTCTAATTTATAATTTTTTTTTTCTTTCATTTCAATTTAAGTGACACTGATGCTAAAGAAGACATGTCATAAATATTTGTTTTACTTTTTTATTATATAGTATTGATTTTTAATATGTAAATGACTTATATAATTAATTAGGGATGATATAGTAAAATCATGATTGAAGCAGCTGAAGAAGACATGTCATAAATATCTATTTTACTTTTATTAATTAAATAATATTAATTTTATAATACGTAAATGACTTATAATAATTAATTATCTAATTCTTAAATGACTTATAATAACTATTTAGAAGTGACATAATAAAAGTACTATAAAAGTTACTTGTGAATTTGTTTTTAAGTGGACCATATATAAGTCGTCAAGTTAATTTAAAACATCAATGATTAACTAAATAGAAGCGATGTAATAAAATTACTATAAAAAAATACTTGTGAAAAAAAATTTAAGTGGACTCTATATAAGTCGTCAAGTTTATTTAAAACATCAAAGTTAACTTATAATTTTGTTTCTATTTTTTCTTTTCTTGATGAAATATTATCAATTTTCTAATGCTTAGATAATTTATAATAATTAATTAGGGGGTGATATAATAAAATCACGATTGAAGTAGTTGAAGCATGCATGTCATAAATGTCTACTATACTTTTTTAATAGATATTATTAATTTTATAATATGCAAATGACTTATAATGATTAATTAGGAATATAGTAAAATCACGACCGAAACAACTAAAGCAAGCATGTCATAAATATCTCTATTGCTTTTTAAATTATGTGTTGTTATTATTCTAATACGTAAATGACTTATATAATGAATTAGGCGCGATATAGTATAATCACGGTTGAAGCAACTGAAGCAGGCATGCCATAAATATCTATTTTACTTTTTTTAGTTATAATATTGATTTTCTAACACATTTAGGGCCATCAAAATAAACCAATAAGCCATAACCTGCCCAAAGTTTTTAGGCTGGGTACAAACTAATTTAAAATTGGGTGAATTTGAGCCCATTACACCTAACCCGTTAAAAAAAAGGATAAATTACTTAAAACCACACATTAGCTTTTCATTATTACTTAAAAATCCATATCACTAAATTAATTACAAAAATCTCTTCTAACTCATAAAACCCTAATATTTGCTGATACATTACAACCCACCCTAGTTTTGCACCTCCTGCTCCTCAAAACTCGCCCAAAATCATGGTAATATATCTGAAAAATTCATCAATTCAACAATTTTAAATTACAATCGTGTTATCAACTTATCATCCACTATTTCAACATATTCAAGTTTCAACTTCCAATTACAACCTCCATTAACTTTTTTCTTCAAATTTATTTGGAGGTTAATTTATTTTCATAATTTTTTTTAAAGTTTAATAGTTGAGAAATTGAAGTCAATCTATTGTCGATTTTCTATTTTTTTTAAATATTTTAAGATTATTAATGGAGCAAGGACCATTCTTTAGTGTTGGTCCTACTCAATTAGATCTTAAAACTCCAATTGAATTTGTTGTTGGATTTGTGCAGGGGCATTTTAAGCATTATAATAATCCGAATATGAAGAAGAAATCACGGGAGGCTACTGGTAGTAGCCATAAAAGTCTATTGTTGTATCTACAAAGTAGAAAAGAAAGCAAGTTACAAAAAAAAATCATTTATCAAAGATATGAATTGCATGTTTTGAAGTGAATCTGATACATAAGGATAATGCACTGAGACATTGCATGCTTTCCAACACATACTGAAATTTACATGTGATTTAGGTTCTTCTTTAACATTTGATACATTCACTTTACTAAGTTTGATACTTAATTCTAAGGTTTCTGATACATAAGACATTGTAGGCTTTCTGATACATACTAATATTTATATGTGTTTTGGTTCTTGTAATACCTGATACATTAATATCCCGAGTATGTATCTCTGATTTTAACAACATATTGCATTATTTATGATACATAATAAGAAATTGCATGTAATTTGGATTAATTTACACCTGATACATTCAACATACTTATTATGATTCATAGATCAATTTTTAAGAGATATTTCATTATATCTGATACATACTAAATTTTGAAATTGTTATGAATTATTTTGCAACTGATATATTCAAAATGTTAAGTACAACTATTACATATGTATTGTATTTATAGTTCATCTAAAACTACACGTTGTATCTTATGTATCATCATCAATTATATATTTTGGATTAGGTACGTATAAGTTTTTTTGACATTTTTTTGTTGATTTATTTTGTATTTTATGCACATTTTAATATTAGTGCATTTGGGAGAATTATGATTGGAGAATGTTAATTATGGTGATTCAAATTTTAATTATGAAGTTGTTACTAATTTTTAGGGATTCAAGAGACATATCGTAATCAAAATCTCATTAATTTCTCTGTCATTTAATTCCATATCATTATTTTCCTTTTTTATAGTCAATTAGTTTGGTAGTTATGTATCTGTCGATTATGTATTCGGGAAAAATTTATGTATCATAGTCGGAATATTAAGTAATCTATATCTATATCTATATCTATAATATACTAAAAGTGTGAAGCCCCTTAGAAAAGTGATTTGAACTTTTTACCCTTCATTAAAACTCTTCACAATAGATAAAATCGTCATTTCACTTATATTTTATTTAAGGATATTTTCTTATTCTTATTCTTATTAAATAAAGGGAATTAAAGTTCAATTAGAAAAAAGAAAACACAAAACGTGAAAAAAAAAGTCTAGAAAATGGAAAGAGTCCTAAATCCTATGATATTTGTTAATTCTTATAGTATATTAATAAATAAAGAGAAGTATGTTATAAAATATAATTAATGAACAACAAGAATAAATAAAGGGATAAGATGGAGACATTCTTATTTCTCTTCATAGATAAGAGATCATAATATTGTTGATGTGTGTTTTACAATGAAGGAAGCCCTTTTATTTACAGGGGAAATTTACTCCTAGTCTGAGTAAAAGATAGATGCTTCAAATCCTAATAAATATCAAAGTAGATCTTGATAGATTTTGATAGACATTCACTATAATGTAAATACATTTATAACACTCCCCCTTGAATGTCTAATTGGTAGATAATGTGCCTCATCAAAACCTTACTAGAAAAAATCCAGTAGAAAACAAATTCAGTGAAGGAAAAAGAGTATACATCTCTAACAATATGTATTTCAGCTGTCTCATTAAAAACCTTACAAGGAAAACCGGATGAGACAAAACCTTGAAAGGAAAAAATAGTACAACGCATATTAATTTCCCCAAATGAGAGCAATATTTGAACCTTTGCATCTGATCTTGTGCACAATCTTCCTGAAAGTTGCAATTGGAGAAGATTTGGTGAATAAATTAGCCACATTGTCACTTGAACGAATCTATTGCAAGTTAATATAACCATTATTTTGTAGCTCATGTATGTAGAAAAACTATGATGAAGTGTGTTTCATTCTATCTCCTTTTATGAATCCTCCATTAAGATGTGTTATACATGCTGCATTATCTCTGTATAAAACTGTGGGTACATTATCGCATTTCAAGACATATTTTTCTCGAATGAGATGTATCATGGACTTCAACCATAGACATTCTTGGATCGTTTCATGAATAGCTATTATCTGACCATGATTCGATAAAGTGGATACGATAGACTACTTTATATATCTCCAAGATATGACAGTATCCCCACATATGAATATATTATATATTTGAAATCGAGATTTATGCGGGTTAAATAAATACCAAGCATCGACATAATTAACAAGATTGAAATGGCAATCTTTAGAATAAAACAAACTCATGTAATTTATCTTATTTTGATGTCTCCCAGTAGGAGCAGAAATATACCTTGCTAACGAATTGAATGAAAAGGCTATATCAGGCCTTGTGGTATTTGCAAGATACATTAGTATGTCAGTTGTACTAAGATATGGTACTTCATAACCAATTCAATTCGGTATATTTCTCATGTCAGTAAATAAACTATTACTTTTGAAAACTCTCCAAGAGTTTCAATATACAATATAAGGATTATCAATAAGTTTCCCAAAAACTTTTATATTTTGAATCCTTAAACAGTTTTGATATAAATTTGGTCAAGCGACAATATTCAGCATATCATGTGCGACATTTTTAAGTGTCTGGACTATAAATCAAATAAGTTTTATGCTTATCAAGATGCATTCTATCATATCACTTGATAAATGTTTTTACGTCAGCATGCTTAAATAAATGTAGAATTTAGATCCTGTTAATCTCTCACAATTTGTGTCAATATTGTATCAAAGATATTAATGATATATCATTTCGTATCGGTTCACAATGCGACATAACATTTTGAGATCTCATCACTTCATTATTTTCAGGTATCTTAACCTTTCATAAGGTTTCATGAAGTATTATGCCGTAGGCTCTTCAAGAGCACATTGCCTTCTTATTCTGATTATTTACTCCTTATCCTTTTCGATGATTATTTTATTTATAACCGATTAGTCTGTCAGGCTTCACGCATGCATAGACTTTATCCTTTAGGAACACAAAATAGGAGCACCTGCAGCCTAAGCATGAGATGCTTTCGCCATTTACTTGAATTATCTTTTGAAGGAGGATCTGATGATAATTCCTAACATATTTCATAACTGTTTATAATCTCCCTCTTATGTTAGGAAAACTAACATACACCCTCTATCTTCTTTGAAGAATCCATTTTTGTGCATCATGGTATATTTATTAATCTATACCGCATATCAAAACTATTAGATGAAATAATTGGTGACCTTAAACCAATTGAGAGGGAAGGAATAATCATAATTTATTGGTCTAATGCATACAAGTGCTATTGTATGCAACATATCATATTTCATATCAACACATAAAGCTTTGTTCTCATTAACAGTAGTTTCAATGTCAAACCATCATCATCAAGATAAACTATCTTGATTACATAATCTGAAAGTTATGCTCTTAACTCAATTTTATTGAGCAAACAACTTTATGAATGTCAAACTGCAGGTTGACAATAAATTTACAAGTGATCATCTTATATCGATGTATCTTAATAGATCACATGACCAGTGAACGGGCCCATATTAACCTTTTATACTTTTTCAGATTTTGAGGGATCCAATGTCAAAATTAGTTGGTCCAACCAACTTATCACGAGAACAAGCAACATTAAAAGTAATATTGAAGAATTTTTTAATTCTTTAATAAATGTTCAATACTCAATATGCACATCTTTGAGATGTTACAATCAATCATGTCAATTTATGAACTTTTATACTAGTAAACTCCAAGTTTACCATGACATGTATTTTTCACTTTAGTAAATTTTAGATTTACTATTGCATGAATAAATTTCAAATTTACTACTTTAGAAGTAGATTTTGAAATAACTCTTCTCGGTTATTCTGGCTTATTCGGAGGTGAGTTGTGATACCATCACAATCAAGTGCACGTTTGCATTAATAAGGTTCTCATTCCCCAGGAATGGAATATAATTGCTCCTTAAGCCTATCAAATTATGATAGATTATAATCTTTTTCATGAAAAGTCGAGGCATAAATATGATAGAGAGAATTTCTTTATATTGCTACCACATTCACTTCAAGAATGGGGCAAATTGTCGTCTTTTACACTTATCATATCTTACTACCACATTCACTTCTTGGAATGGAGCACATTCGATGGACAAGTTTCATGACTTTTCATCAAAAATATATTATTTTGCCTTAGCCATCATAATTCATTAGTATGGTGCATTGAGATTCAAACTCAACATCTTACCCATATAAATACGTCTTAGGCATAAATCAATGGGATTTGAACCCAACATACTATCATTCCTTTTGATAATATTGTTCTTGAGGAATAAATTTAAAACATAAATGGTTCCAAAGCAATTATGTTTCCTCAAATCCAACAATAGTTATATTATTAGTAGCAAAAGACAGATAACATAAGGAATTACTAACCTTGAAATTACCTTTAGATTTATAATCTCATCTTGTTTGGCAGAGTCTCGTGCTGATAACGTGTTATAAAATATAAATAAAGAACAACAAGAATAAATAAAGGGAGAAGATGAAAACTTCTTTATTTCTCTTCATGGATGAGAGATCATAATATTGTTGATGTATGTTTTACAATGAAGGAAGTCTTTCTATTTACAGGAAAAATTTACTTCTAATTTGAGTAAAAGACAGATGCTTCAAATCATAATAGATAACAAAGTATATCTTGATATATTTTGATAGTCATTCACTATAATGCAAATACATTTACAGCAGAGTAGAGGTTTATTTAATTATTAGAAAAAGAAAAACACAAAACGTGGGGAAAAAAGGCAAAAACATCTGGACAAGGAAAAAAGAGTTTAAATCCTAATAAACTTGTGGACCCCCAAAAAAAAAAAGAATCACTAAATAGGTATCAGAAAAAACTTAAGGAAAAAAGTTTAATTTATAGGAAAAAATTAAATATTTATTTTTGAATATTAGGAAAATAATTGATTTTCCTTTTAAGTGCAGAATATTTTTAAATATTAAATTCATATTGACTTATTACTTTACCTTGTATAAAATTACCTTTCTTTAGCTACAAATCAAATTTTCTTTTTCAACAGAAATCAAATTCTAATTACACACATTTATGATGTCAAATATTATATATAATATATATATCCTCAAACTCATGATATTGTCTTTCATGCCTTTTTGCAATGTCTCCTTTATTGGAGTAGTTTGTTTTGACATTTTATCTTTGTATATATACATGATCTTTTATTTGTTTTACATTTTAATTACTTACATTATTTTCAATCATGTGAATAATCATAAGATTTAGCATATAATAATATGCTCTAATAATTGTCTTCTTTTTTTTTTATGCAGGCTTCGATTGTTATCGTGCACACAAAATATGATCAATAAGTTTTTTAGAGGTAATTTAATTTCTTTTATTTATTTTTCTCCTTAATGATCAAATTTTTTCAATGGAGTGTTACATACATATGCTTTGGATAATGCTATAACTCATGATACAAATGATTGATGTTATCATATTACAGTTCACCAAAAATTTGGTCATATTGATGGTATCTATGCCTCCAACTTTTACAACTGAGTCGTTAAGAAGAGTTTGATTTATGAAAGATTAAATTCTTTTTGATTTATGAATCATACTTTTGTGATTTGTAATTTTTATGTGCAATTTAATTCTAATGCATGCCCACAGTATGTTTGTTTCCCAAAAATTATGATTTTTTAATACACGTGCATTAGATAGGAGGATGTGAAGGTCATAAATTAGGATAAAAGGTTAGTAGGTAGTTATATTTTGACTTGTCTTTTGACAGGTTTAGGTTTAGTGGGAGTCTATCAGGAGTTTGAGAGCATTGTATCTGTCGTAATTTTAACTTTATACATGTATTTTCTTACTTTTGATGTCTATTACCCTCTATTATATATATCGTATTTCAGTTACCACATTATTTCCTGCGTTATTTCTCTGAATGTTATCCATTATTTTTCTTATTAATTGACATATTTTCTTCATTGCCATATTTTCTTTTTAGAATATTTTCTTAATATGGGATGCTAACTTTGATATCTTCATTGTAGTGATTTCTTGAAGCAAAGCAAAGAATCGTTTTATTGTTAGGAATTGTCATAAATCATCCACCATATTGTTGCCTATATTTTTCAAGAACAACAGTTTCTTTAATTTTATTCGCCAACTTAAAACATATGTAAGTATCTTTTACTTCTAATCCGTATCTAATAATGCTATCCCGTTCTAGATTATGCATATCTATTGATATTTTTGAGAATTTTCCTTTGATTTTAAAAAATCTTTATGGGTCAGGTTTTTTTTTAAAGGGTAGTTCTGATTTTATCTAAAATCTTAATATAAACTGGCTTTGATAATTTGACCGGTCTCTCTATCCTACGGAGATAGTGATAAAGTGTGTATTCTATCCTTCAAAGATGCCATATTTGATATTATATTAAAAATTATCTTGAGATTGAAGGCATAATTATTGAACCCTAATTTTGTAAGTGTGCTGAGGATCTATCTGAAACACTACCACTATCCTATAAAGATAGTTATACAGTATACATACATCAATAATTTTGTTTACGAAGAGATATATCATAGTAACATATGGTATCACGTTTATTTATCGTTTAAATGAATCTTGCATTTCTTTTAATGCTAATTGCTGTATAAGTTCATATAATTTATTGTTTTCATACGATATTTATTCACATCATTAAATAGATATATCATTTAAGTTAACATTTTATTTGTATTTTTTAATATACTTCTTTTTTATATATAATTTTATTAATAGATGTGAGATATACGTGCAAATTACGTAAACTAAATTAGTACTAGTGTAAACAAGTGTAATTTGAATGTGTACCGTTGATTTGGTCCTTCCAACTAGTTCTTGATATTTTAGCATGTTAATCTTACAAACAAGGAAATTATTTTGAACCTGTAAAACGTACATGCAGAAACCATAGTACATACATGTAGCTAGTGCAAGGAGTGGGGCTTGGATATCTTTTGAACCAGTAAAACATCAATTAAAGTTGTTTGATTGGTGGATTCACATTTTTTCTGTACGCTATATCACTTCTTATGGATCGTTTGGATGAAGCTTCTATTAGAGAGGCTCAAGAGAGCTTTTCAAGTTCATCAAAACGAAAAAAAATCTGAAGCGTAGAAATTTTTTGAGCAACTGCCACAAAATGACAATGAAGATAATATATTACGAGCAAAATGTAATAAATGTGGACTTATCATGTTGGTTGACTCAACTTTGGAAACTTCAAATTTAAATCGCCATCACTTGAAACACCTAAAAGATGAATCCTAACAAGGTACGCCAGTAGATCACAAAGCTTATTGTGAAAAGATAGCCAAGGCTATAGTTAGACATAGCTGTCCATTTAACTTTGTGGAGCACGAGGGGATTAGAGATATCATTCTTTTTTAAATCCTTGTGTCAAAATCCTTTCAAGAAACACAACAAGAGCTGATGTTTGTAAATTGTATGATATTCATAAAGAGATAATCAAAGATGAACGCTGGTATTCCTAGTAGAATATGTTTGACATCTGATTTATGGATTTCAACCACTACTGATGGTTATATGTGTGTCACTGCACATTATTTTGATACAAATTGAATTTTGCAAAAGAAAATTTTGATATTTCATCATGTACCTCCTCCACATAGTGGTGCCATTCTAGGTCCAAAATTGATCAACATGCTTACAGAGTGGGGAATTGAGAAGAAGATTTTTTCGATAACTTTCGATAATGCACGATATAATGAAGGTGTTGTGGATAGGTTGACTGACCATTTTAAGTTGTTGGATTCTATACTTGCTTGGGATGGTTTAAAGCGAGGTAGGGGTAGATCGAAGAAATATTGGAGGGAGGTGATTAGACATGACATGGATCAGCTTCAACTTACCGAGGACATGGCCCCGGATGGAAGTTGTGGAGGAGGCGGATTAAAGTAGAAGGTTAGTCTGAGTTAGGATGTTGTATGTTGTGGTGTATACTTGAAGTACCTTTCTTTCGGTATTATTGAGTATGTTAATTTATATTATATCTTGTTTTATTACTATTTCTTATCTTATCTTGGATTGTTTTATTCTGTTTTATTACTATTCCTTATCTTGGATTGCTTTATTTTGAGCCGGGGGTCTATCGGATACAACCTCTCTATCTCACATTTGAGGTTGTGGTATGGAATGCGTACACTTACCCTCCCCAGACCGCACTCTATGGGAATATACTGGGTATGTTGTTGTTGTTGGATTTGTACTTGCTGATGGAATTTTTGTGCATATTCGATGTACAAACCACATTTTGAATTTGATTGCCAATGCAGGTTTGAAGACAATTGAAACTTGCGTTAAGTAACATTAGGGAAAGTATAAAGTATGTTAAAGGTTCTGTGGGAAGGAAAATTAAATTTGTAGAGAGTATTAAGAATCTCGGTTTAAAATTGAATTGGAAGGTGCGTCAAGATGTGCCGACGAGATGGAAGTCCATTTGTTGCCTCCTTTTTGTAACATTTTGATGAATCTTCCACTTAACTCCCACATCCAAAAGATGAGGGTGGCAGAAATGCGGATGTTGCGCTGGATGTGTGGGCTGACTAGAGGGGATAGAGTTCGGAATGAGAACATCCGGGAGAAGGTTGGTGTGACACCAGTGGAGTGCAAGATGCGGGAAGCCCGATTGAGATGGTTCGGACACGTGAAGAGGAGGGGCATGGATGCCCCGGTCCGTAGGTGTGAGAGGCTAGCGTTGGATGGGTTTAAGCGGGGTAGGGGTAGGCCGAAGAAGTACTGGGGTGAGGTGATTAGGCGAGACATGGAGCAGTTACAGCTCACCGAGGACATGACCCTAGATAGGAAGGTCTGGAGGACGCGAATCAGGGCAGAGGACTAGGGCCAGCCTGAGTCGCTAGTGTAGGGAACTACTTGGTGGGGGTTTATGCATGTTAGGAGCCCGTGTCCCATGTTTTATTATGGATCTGTGTGTTTTCCTTTGTTTTAGATTACTTATGGGTGCCGTATTTATGTTATGTAATCTTGTAACCTTGTGCTGTGCTTTACTATGTGTTTGTGTGGTACCGCGTGTCTTGAGCCGGGGGTCTATCGGAAACAGCCTTTCTACTTCTTCAGAGGTAGAGGTATGGACTGCGTACATCCTACCCCCAGACCCCACCAGGTGGGAATACACTGGGTTTGTTGTTGTTGTTGTTGTTCCACTTAACCAGTCTAAGAGAAAAGGTGTATGCAATACATTGTATCCATGAATGTAGTATCATCTTAAAATGAACTTACATTTCTCCTTTTAGTTCCAGTGACAGAAACTGCAGGATATGAATATGCTGAACTATCAACTTTTTTTCTTTTCTTGCTTTCATTAATATTGTCATTTCTTGGAAGAATTTCCAAGGCATTGATATTGGCATCACCTTGTTGAAAATTTCCTTGAAAAATTTCTTGTAAATTTCCTGGAAACTCAGCTACTTGAGTGAAAATATTCTCATGGGAAAATTCTAATGAGCTATGTAAATTGAAACTTGACATGTCTGATGAACATAGAATGGACATCATATCTGGAAACTGGTTCATTAAATTGATACTCGAATCGAAGTTTAATAAAGGAAATGGTGAATCAGTAATACAATTTTGTATGTCTGAGGAGAATTGATGATCAACCATGGTCCTTAAAAGGTTTGCTAGTTGTGTGTGTATTTTGCTGATGTGTTTTGTGATGATCAACCTCCTTTTTAACACTTGCTAATTAAAAATGACATCAACATTGAATTAGATGCCTTGTTAGTTGTTACAAGGACTTCACTCTCCTTAACATATCTCTAGATTCACAGGAAGTTATTAACTTGTTAGTTGTTCATAAGGTGATATAACCAAATTATGTTTCTCTGCATTTCAGTTTAAGACAGTCTAAAGGAGACGTTCTTCATAGATAATCCAATCCGTTGTTTCAAAGCTACTGCATTATTGAAGGTGCTGGCTTGGTATTGCTGTTATCTAATCAACTCTATTGCCGTGGTCTAGCAGCAGGGAGTTTTCACAAAGAATATCAATACAGCACACATTTGACTTGAGCATTGGGAGCTGAAACGGCGTGGATTAACTGCTATGATGTATTTAATGCTGTGATTCCTACTGCTAGTTTTATGTTTTTCGGGTTGAAAGTTTTTGAAATATTGTACATCTTATTAACCCTGAGAAGCAGCATCATAAACATATAACAGAGTTATCACTTAAGACTTATGTCTTCCACTATGTATTTAAATTTGGATTTTGGATGTAAACTGTTGCCTTTGCCATGGCAGCACTAAATTGATGAAGAGGTTATTTCATTCCTGTTTCTTCATTTCGTGTATATATTGTGTAGTTGATCTTTGAAAATTGATTATACCAATTATTTAATGAGTATATATTGTGTAGTTGATCTTTGAAAATTGATTATACCAATTATTTAATTAAAATTTGGGCGGATGAAAATTCATTATAGCAATTATTGAGCGGGCCAAGACCCAAACTAATATTTTACCCATTTCAACCCGAAGCAAATTTGAGCGGGTCATGACCCAACCCAATATCTAATTAAACCCGTTTCATTTTTTCATTCTCAACTCAATCCGTCCATTTGACATTCCTACATAAATGACTCACAATAATTAATTAGAGATAATATAATAAAATCACGATTGAAGAGGCTGAAGCAGGCATGTCGTCTACAAGCTGCCTACTTTAGCGGCTTCTTTCATACTTCTATAATAGATTTTAATTATTATTAATTTTCTAATACATAAATGACTTATAGTAATTAATTAAGAATCATATGATAAAATCACGATCGAATTAGCTGAAACATGCATGTCATAAATATCTATTTTACCTTTTTCCCGATTAAAGCAGCTGAAATAGACATGTCATAAATATCTGTTTTATGTTTTTTAATTAAATAATATTAATTTTTTAATACATAAATTACTTATATTAATTAATTAGGGATGATATAGTAAAATCACGATTGAAGTAACTGAAGCAGACATGTCGTGCTTCAGCTTCTTCTTTCACACTTTCTCAAGTACCAAATTATCTATAAATAATTCAAATGTTATGTTTGTAATAAACTTCAAAAAAATAAGTCTTACTACTATACATAATTAGAATTCAATGTCTTAATGATTTGCACTAGCAATAAGTTCCATACAACCAAATGTACTCAAGCATAACAATAGTTCAAAAACTCTATCATTCACTTCATTAGATCGAGTTTACTTGTGTAAACAATTGAAATTTGATCACCTACATATTCCTACACTTCCAAAATGATAACTGCAGACATTACTCCACAGGTGCTAAACAATGCCATCATTGTTACTGCAGACATTACTCCACAGGTGCTAAACAATGCCATCATTGTCTTTGTTAAGGTCCAGAACATGAAGACCCTCAGCTGACAAACAAGTTGGACCAATTCCACCCTGAGATGGATAATAATAGAACATCTTAAGAGGAGGAACGACATCATCATACACGAAGCAAACAAAGCTATCAGCCAAGTACAAACCTGAATAACAACCATAGTTCACACAACTGTATGTAGCAGCATGTGCCGCCCTTGGTATGGGTTGCTCTCCAATGGAAGTGATCCTTTGTAGTTCATCACATATGAAGCCACTCCTTGATAGATGCATTTCAATACAGATACACGTACAATATTGGGGTATTGAATACGACACCTATTGAGTGGCAGTTCAACTTCACTTGTCTCACACTCATCTAGTAACCTGTAGTCTTCAAGATATTGGACAGCCACATCACTTCCGTTCCTACTGAAGATGAACCAAATTGCTGGAAGCATATCCTTTGCCTTTAGATGCCACAGTGTGTCAATAAATAGAGCTACCCGAGTATATGAAACGTGTAACTAAATTTTGTCAAGATAGTCATATCTTTAAGTTACTTGTCAGGAAAATTTCAGGAAATAAAATAAATTGACAGTTCTTTATAAAAATGACAATTTTTTGATAAATTACATAAAAATTATAATGCTGTAAAAAAATTATTTGAAAAAGAAAAGTGTGATAGCACAGTAAAACAAAGTTCATGCTGAATAAGCTTCTATGTATACCTTTGAGCGGCGAATATTACTTATATCATTATTTGATAAGGGATAAACATCATTTTAATGCCTTCTAGATTTTCTTCTTTTAGATCCTTCTTTCTTGTATAGTTCGCTTCCAGATTCGTCATACGGTAAGTAGTTGAGTGACAACTTCTTGCACTATCATACATACAATCGGATCAAGATAATTAGAAATGAGAACATCAAATCTTCTTGGGCAACTAATTCATTCTTGTCCTCCAAATGCTACACAAAAAAATTCAAGTCAATATGATTTGTTTTTCCCTATGCCATCACTGTTTTTTTTTCTCTACCAGTCCATCATATGTAGCTGATAGCTCTTTGAAATTTTGTAGATACAATTTTTTGAAGTTCAGAATGAATGTTCTAATTTCTCAAAGAAAAAAAATTGAACTTCAGAATGTTGCATGCTTCAGAAAACATATAATTAATTTAATAATATACAGTAAGAGAGATCATGAGGTCAATTTCTTAAACTAAATAAACAAATAATTGAAAATCAATAGTTCACCAAGATAATAATTTTGAATCATGCATATATTATGACATTTAGAAAATGTTAGAACAAGTAAAGCAATACATAGTACAAGTCATTCCAATGTAATAAATGAAATCAAGTGTAAATTCAGTGAGTAATATATGTTCCAATAACAAAAGATTATGTAAGACATTGTCACTGATAAACATGTTGGGTACAATGCTATTGTTAATTTCACTGATAAACATAAGACAAGAAGATCAATGAAAGAGTTAAGTAGTAGAAGTGGAAAGGTAAAAAGTAAAATAAATATTTCCCCTAGAAGTAAATCAAGAAATTCCCTTTGTTGAGCAAAATACAGCTTATGATGACATAATTAATAACCTTTGAGAGAATACCACCTGCAAAGATCTTTTCACAAATAATACAAGTTCCCAGATTTTAAAATAATTCATTTTTTCCACATGTTGTTACAAAAACCAGATCGGACTTTACAACCTTTGAGAGAAAACTCGCAAATTCTATATAATAGAGAAAGACTAAATCATAGACAATCATTGATAACCAAAACATCATATAATGATTAACTAATTTGCTGCTCAGATTTTGACAATATGTGGCAACATAATTTATGCCAAATTAGAAGGGTAAAGAATATTAAGCTGCAGATCAAGATCTCTAAGAAAACTATTTTGGTTCCTAAAAAAAAACTAGTTCTCATAGTAAGACCACCTTCTATCTGTCCCGAATTCTTGCTATAAATGCAAGAGACGTGTAAAACATTCCTTGGCAAAGTCGACTATTACGTGCACATTAAGCATTTGAGCATTTGGTAAAGTTTAAAGTAAAGCTACCAAATGAAACCTCTAACTAACTTGGATTAGCTATATAGCAATGGCATACACTTAACATAAAAATTACCTAAAACCTAAGTTGTTCAGACTCTTCAAAAATGTGGTCGCACCCGTGTTGGATCCTTCAATAGTGCACAACTTTTGAAGGTTCCAACATATACCCAATGACATTTTGAAGAGCCCGAGGAACATAACCTAAAACCTTCATAAGTTAGTTCATTCGTCATTCCAGAAGACCATATACTTGCGAAAAGACTATCGAGACAGGTAATGATTCTACAATACAAAAGTAATAATTACAAAGTCATTGTAACCTTTGTAGCCAAATTTGGAAAAACATTATAAAGTGAAGATTTCAAGATTTTATGGGATAAAAAATAGAATTAAAAAGCAGACTATTATCTGATGGTTTTTAAAACGGGGTACAAGATCTGTTCATGTATATGTTTTATGATTGCTACTTTTGTAGGAGAAATTGCCTCGTGAATCCATGAAACTAAAGGTACAAGTGTATTGAACTAACGTTGACAAGGCATATGATTCAAGGCGTGCTCTATCATCGTTTAGTTTCATAAACAAATACCCATCAACACAATTTTGGCAAAGTAAGATGAGCTACAGGTCAAAATTTACCCTTTCTAGCTAACCTGTATAATTATCATCTCTAGAAACATCAAAACTCAATTCAAAATGGATTTCACCCATCTTAAAAAATGTACAACACTTTCGATACACAATGTACCTAGAAAGCTTATCATTCTTGATAAAAATAGACATGAAATAAACCTATATGCAATAATAAAGTTCTACCTAATAATCTTTATTCCAGCAAAACCCTTCCGTGTGATGAAGCTTCAGGGAAATTTCAATGACTGAAACTGACGAGAACTGAAATACGTGTAAAATTCCCAACTAAAGCGTCAAAATTTCCAATTGTAACATCATAGATTGTTGTAACAAAGAGGAATTAGGGAGAAATTGTGAGCTCTATTGAAAGAAGAAACAGGTACCTAGGCTATATTGAACCGTTAGCTATTCAATGAATTGGAACCCATCTTCAAGCCTCTCAATCTTTGTATGGAGTCTGATGTTACCCTCACCATCAATTACGTTTTAATTAGATTAGAGATTAGTAAGGATAGAATAAATAGGTACCTGAGTTGATCTTATTGCAAGCTTGCGAGGGATTTGGGCAGTGACGAGGGATTAAAGCTGAGTATATTTGTGAAATTAGAGCTGAGTATATCGGTTTACTATTTTTTTCCATCTAATTAGAAATTGGGGGGAGAGTTTAATACGTCGGAGAGAATATAATGTTTTAATGAAAATTTTAGAAAAATATAAAGCAACACTTGTGAAGTGTTTTTTTTTTTTAGAATTATAAAAATAATACGCTTTAAAAGCATAGTCACATGTGTAATTAAGTATTGCAAATTACAGTATGATAAGATATTTTATAAAGTGTGGTCTATATTATTAAAGACCACACTTTACAAGCGTTGTCAATATAAACTGGACAAAAGCTAATAACTAAAGCTACACTTTAAAAGTGTAGTCAAAAATACTTTTAGATAACACTTTGAAAGTGTTGTCCAAATTTAGTGTGGCCAAAAGTCTAAAATATTATAGTGTAGTTTCTCAATTCATGATGATACGTACCATAATCCACTAGTAGGCAAGCCAACCCATAGTCCCAAACAGCTAGTAACGGACTACCCAAAATATAAGGAAAAGAATACGGAATAAATGAGATAAAAATTATTACATAAGTGAATCCCAAACCCCAGTGGTATCAATACAAGAACTTCTAATATATTAAGAATACAAGGGAGAAATGTCAAGGGAATTATACTAATACAACTTATCTCTGAATACAATGTAGAGACTTGTATAATACATAAGAGAGAGATAAGTAATACCCCAAACGTCAGGAGCTCACTCTAAGTATCTGAACTATGGCTGCTCTGCATGATACACACATCAGTAATGATAATCCGTACTATGATCTACAGACTACACAAGTGTAGTATGAGTATCATACGAGTGGTATTCAGCAGTCAACTTCCAACTGAGCTCCAAAGAAAAAGTAGATATATACAACATATAAACAAAATAAAAACTATACCCCAGAGTTCAAAAATCATATCACAAGTCAATAAGATAATAAGGAACAACTATCCTATTTGGGTCCTAGAAGGTAACATAATAAGACTAAGGAAGCATCAAGGGTGAACTATTCTATTCCAGCTACATTCGATGCTATACTATATATCCCAAGCCAATGTATGAATAATGAATATATAACAATATATAAGGCGAAGAAATGAATATACAATAAGAACAAATGAAGGGAGAGATATACGATAATTCCATAGCTTCATATAGCTATATATATACATACATATATATACATATACATTAGACGTGATGTCATCTCAAAGCATAACCTAGATCATCATATTCTCATATTAAGACCTCATTAGAATACTATTAGGATTAAATTCCATTATACTCAGGGTTTCAAATCCACATGGTTAGACATGATATAATCGTGAATAATAATGCAATCATAAGATAGAAGAGGTTGAATACATATCTTAAATCTCAATAGCGGATCAAGATCAATCTATCATAAGCTAGACATATTAATGATCATAACAATGATAATAGCGATACCAATATTAGCGTTAATAACTGGCTACTCTGGAAAACTAACTATCCAACCGAGAATATTCGTTCTCCCACTGCCCCAGACTAAAAAGGATAAATCAAAACACAAGAACACAAGGCTTATTTTTATGCAATCGTCCCATACTGGCTGATAGACTTAGACGCATATTGGTGATACGTAATACGCATGTAGGAATAAATGTAAAGTACATAAGCAATATCACAACTCATCATAACTATTATCATCATGACCATCATCATAATCAACCTCCAGTCTTGCCGAGAGTCAATATCTCATCATAGTATCCTCCGACCTTACAGGGTATCAATATATCATAACATGATCCTCCGACTTTGCCAGGTATCAATATATTATCATAGAATCCTATGAATTTTTTAAGTATCAATATATTATCATAGTATCCTCTGGCCTTGTCGTGTATCAATATATCATCATAGTATCCGCCGACCTTGTCGAGTATCAATCTATCATTATCAATTAACGTAAAAGAATAACATAAATCAAGTACTCATAACCATAAACATAACACCATAAAGATAACTATCTCATCAATATATTCTATTTAGCCATTGTTTACTACCTATTAATCATTACACCGCTAATTCACTAGTCATCATATTACCTCTCATTATTAGCCTAACCAATTTTTCACATAAACATTATTAACTATCACATCTAATATCTAACACTTAGACAAGATTCACCACTAGACCTTAATCGCCAGTTAACCTTTAACCATTTCTAACTATCATATTCTCACTAGTTATCATCTAGCAAAAGACCACTATCCTTAATTTGGACACTTATCAACCTATATCCATTAATTATTATTAACTAGTAATCTCTTATAACTAACCTCTTTTACTATCTAACCTCATTAATACACAAATCTTATTTAACAACTAAGCGACATCATAAACTTAGTTATTAGTAACAACTAATTTCCACCTATGCTAAACTTAACAACACCATTAACCACATATCAACTATTATTAGGTATCATAATTCAACTAAGTAAGGTTTATTAACTAGTTCATTAGGCTCCTAGTCATCAAGTGCTATAGTCATCTATAATAGGCAACTAATTACCACGTAGCTTAACGCTTAATTAGGAAGAACAATCATAAGATCGCATCTTATATAAAGTGATATCAATTACCGTTATAATAATCATGAATATATCGAATCTATGCATTCCATCACCAGCATTCAATCAGTGGAATAATAAGTATCATACCACATCTTCCTCCATCCCATATAGGAGAAATTTATATACGTGCATACATATAAATTATAAACTATAACTATATCCTGTATAAGGATAAGAACTTCTCGAATATCCAACCAATATCTTAACATGGCCTTCGACCCAATAGTACATTAAATATAATAACAATGAAATAATCACAGCCTTTGGTCTATGTATATATTCGAAACTCATATCCATAAACATATTTATAAGCCATAGCATATCTCTAATCATCTCACGTATAGGAGATATCTAGCATATAGGAGGTATGATCTCAATAAGAATAATCATCTTTCACATAAGAGGTATGTCATATCTATATAATATCAATAAGCATAAAAAATTTATGTCTCACATAGGAGGCATCTCACATCTAGGAGGTATAATATCAATAAACATGTAACTATCTATAAGATATCTTATATCAATAGGTCATATATCATGATTATAAGAAATATCACCAATCTAGGTCAATCATCATATCTAAGAGGAATATCGTCTCTATAAGCCATATATAGTATCAAGAGAAAATAGTATCTCTATAGGCCAAATAACATGCTTAAGAGGAAATAACATCGCTAAGGTTCCAACATCATGTCTAAGAGGAAATAACATCTCTAAGGGCCCAACATCATGTCTAAGAGAAAATAGCATCTTTAGAGGCCCAATATCGTATCTAAGAGGAATTAACATCTCTACAGGCCATTAATCATAATCCAAAAAAAGTCATCATAATTTTTTAATACACCAAGTAAATCTTATAAATAAGGATCATTAGTCTCAACTGGGCCTAACATCCGCAACTAAGTCCACAAGAGCTAATACAAGTCTTGGCCTAAGTGGGCCGAACAAACTCGTTTTTAATCCTCAATTTCCAATTTAGGCAATCTATACCCCCAAACTAGGCTAAGGTATCTAATTCACTTCTAGATGTCAATTAAGACATAACCAATCATAAGATAGGAACTTTATTTGAAAACATGAGCATTTAAGTGAAATCTACCGAATTTACGATTTCAAGACCACTAGACTAGCCCAACTAAGATTAATCATACTAATCATGATTTCAACACTTAAACCACATCCCAAATATAGCACCATATCATATTCATGCTAAAAATCAGTCCAATCTTGGGAGAAGATAATAAGATTCTAAAAGACCGTAAATATTCAACCATACGGGTCCGAAACCCTCATCTAATTACCAAAATTTCAATATTCAATAACAAGTCATTCTATATATAATCAAACTTAACATTTACATTCACACGCAATATGTATCACAAATCATCTACGAAAAAGAGTAGATAGAAGCCTACCTCAAGGACGAACCACAAAACCTCAAATCACTCTCCAAGCACCCATCTTCACTTCACAATACCAAAATGACATCACATTATTAAAATAGTAATATACTCATCCATACGACTTTAACAATATCCATATTGACTATTCAGGTCAAAACGGACCCCCGAAATGGGGTACCGAAAAAGAAGGGCAAAATTAAGAATTCACTTCAAAAATGTATTTTTCATATTTTTAGGAACCTACATATGAAAACCCAAGACAAATCAAGTCAATAACAAGGTTCAAATTGAAGCAAAACTATTTTTGAGCTTTATCAAGTAAAATCTTTAAAATTCGGATTAAAATCAAGAATCAGAGTTGTTTTAAAGGTTAAATTGATGAAAACTAGTAATTCTAAGAAAACATTATTCAAGTGAAAAAGAGTGAAATTGGGGTTTGAAATCAAGCCCTAAGATTTTCAGGGTTTTGAGAAATAAAAAATTACTATTAAAAGAGTGAATTCTTACCTTAAATCCGTAATAAAAACAAGAATAGATGTTAATCTAGCTTCCCAAGCTCCCACAAGCTTCACTTTTAAGCTTCCATACTATTTTAGGGTTTAATACTCAAGAGGAAAGATGAAAAATGAGCAAAATGGGCAAATAATGCTTCAAATTATGCAAAACAAATCTACACCAGCTTTTTCCTATCAGGACGGACTTCGACGGGGTTCCTGAAATTTATTTGGAGTTTGATATATGTAAACGAAATCTATAATCACACTAAATTCGATGCTCTACACTTAATGACGATATCATATTTTTTAAAAAATATCATTTTCACAAAGTTGATCTTCGAAACAAGAAATTACAATGTCCAAACATGTTATCATACTAAAATAGATATTTCGGATATGCTGGCAAATTTGGATTTTGCATCCGGGGTTGTTTCAACCAAATATAGGTCCTATATCCATATTCTCGATTTCTCAACTTTTTGACCAATAGGTCGAAATGAGTTAGGGTGCATTGGGACCCGAACCAAAGGTCTACCTAGCCTAAAATTGAGTTGGTGCAGTTAAAATTTGCATTCGAGATTGTTTCATTGAAATTTTTGCCCAGTAGCCATTTGAAACCAATGAAGAATTAAAAATAGAGAATTGACTCTCCAAATCAATGGAATTTCCCAATAACAGAACTGTCAGTCCTAACAAGTAATAAATGACTTAGGGTAGCTATGGAGAAGCTCAAACAACAAAAATAAGTAAAAATATGGAAAACGGACTAAAGGGTCATTACATTATCCACAACTAAAAGGACTTTCGCCTCGAAAGTCAACAGATAGTAAGAATTTGAAAATTTCAAAAGGATGAAGTACTGGGCCTGCATACTCTGGGCATGACTTCTCAGGTAACCTGCACTAGAAGGGAACACTTTCAAGGAATTTTTCCATAGGTACCCCTTTTTAACAGCACCCTCACCTTACTTCAAAACATCCAAAACTCAACTTCGACCGCTAACTGGCCTCCAACTGAACTAAAAAGACTGATGCATACAAACTGAACCATGACATACTGATACAATCTCTAAATCCACATAAATCAACAAAGGCTCAACCAAACCAAAACCAGCTCAACTCATGATTCAACACCAACTCTAAATCCGAATATATACTTTTTTAATCCTTTTGCACTTGATATCCACTCTAATAAAGGAGGAAAATCACCTAAGCCTCAAATACACAGTCTCATCAAAGAGAGTTCAAGGAACTAAAGTTGATCAGCTAAAAGTCCATACAACAAACATAAGAATAAGCTCACAAGGCACTGTCTAGGCATGCAAATAGAGATAATCAAGGAATGCAATCCGTGCCAATACTGCAATGTAATGCCTTGATTTTCTATTATCAAAATGCCACACAATGCTAACAATCTCTAAGGAACACTAGCTAATTCATGACTGATATCTGTAACTAAGAACTATATAATATACTATAATTATGCGGAATATAAACTATAAGGACATAAGGTTCAAATCCAAAATACAACTATAATAAATCTAAAATAAGGTATATCAATACCCAAAACTGAAAAAAAATTATCTGAAATAATCTAGTCAGAAAGCCTATAACTGAACTGTCTGAATAAGGAGTAGATGGGACAATTCCCCAACTAACTCCATCTACTGAATTATCTAAGTACTGAAATAATGAAATAATCATGTCCTCGACCTATAAGGACTCACCTTTGACTCTGACTGCTGAAATATGAAATGCTACGAATGCTCTGGAGCTCGTGCTTCAGAGCCTATGGTATAAAACACCATATCACAAATGCGTTGTATGTTTAAATGTACTGGTATGCAAGTGAGGTAAGTTGATATGGAGGGGTTCACTTGTATGAAATATAACATAACTAGATAACATGAACATGTCTGCATGAGAATACATGCATAAAAGCATAAACTATAACTAAGATCATGAAATTGCAAAGTATTGAGTCTGACTACTAATTTACTAATACGTGAGTTACTGATAATTGATTTACTGAGTGACTGTACTGATAGTCCTAATTCTGATGGAACTAGCTGAGTTTCATACTGAGCTGAGTGACTATATCTAATAGTCCTGAATTTGTAGAACTATCTGAGTTCTTTACTGAGCTGAGTGACTGTAGCTGGCAGTCCTGAATCTAAGATTAAAACTGTGGGAGAATTCATCTAATCAATATGCCTTAAATAATATATTATAGCTAAGTTGGGGTTCAGTCTGTAACCCCAATTGGAAGGGTGTCAATACCACGCCACTGGTAAGGACAAAATATGAGTGACCCTCATCCAGCAATGTCCCCAAAGAAGAATAGTAGGACCCTCATTTGTCAGTGTTAATCCACCTCATCACCCCTCAACTGTTAGTGTTGATGTCTCAACCTATGTTGGCTACATAGTTTTAGAATGCAAGGATTGCTTCTAAGAATCACACTCTCTACTAGCAATGTGCGTTCTCATCCTTGTGTTCACTCGATGCTGGATACTACTCCCAACTGAATAGATACTAAACTGATTATACTGTGCTGAACTTGACTGAGTTCATTAGATTTCGTTATCTGACAAAATATTACTAAGATTACTGGGTAGAATTGGACTAATACTGAATTTACTGAGTTTTCCTGAGTCATATAATTGACCGAGTTCTTCTAATTTTTGAAACTGAATACTATTGAGTTTTGAACTGAATACTAAACTGATCATGGCATGACTGAGATTATCATGAAACTGACATTGGTTCTAGATAAGTAGCTAAATTATCAGGTATTAAATACCCCCAGGAATTGATAACATGAATATAAATAGGACATGATATTTCTTGAACACATGATCATAGTCAACAATTTATAATACAATCATTGGGGATTTTCATGAGGCACGCACTTGATAATCATATTCTTGTACATGAATAGGAATGCATATAAGCATGTCATAATTTCATCAACCTAATCTCATGAGCATTCCATCAAATAGTGATAATGCACCACAATAGCAAGAAAGTCACTTTTGAACATGATAGTATAGCATGGATTCACCATTTAGGTTACGATTGAGTTATAATGCATAATCTTGCTCACTTAGGCATTTTGGCAAATATATAGGATGCATAACTTTTCGGCTTAGGCATGAATGTTAAAATTTTATATCATGACAATATTATACAACTCAAATTCAAGAATTCCAACCACATGCTAACTCAATTTCATGATATATATTAAAGATTCTAACTTGGGAATCATACCACAACACCAAAATGTAAACAACCAACCCACAACATGAAAATCAACATTTATGATTTTAAAAAGAGATTCTTGGGCTCCAAGGATGAAAAGGATCCTTGGATGAACATTGTGCATACCTTATTGCTTGAATTTAGGATGATTGATGGTGAAATCTCTTAGATTTGATTCTTGACTTGATAGCCCTATGGTTTTTCCTGGAGAATTTTGTGAATAAAAATTGTAATATGCCTCTAAAAGGGCTAAATTTCATGTTATGAGGGATGAAGGTTGTGAGAAAAATACTGAAATGACTCTGAGGATACGGTCATTTAATGACTAAAAACTGAGCAGCGATGCTATAGCCAAAGTGACGCATTATGAGTGCCAATGCGATACTTTATGAGGCATGCCATGATCACGTCGGTTCACTGGAAATTGCCTTGATCTGGGGAAAACTTTATCTGTCAACGTGATAGATGATGCGGTGTGCCAATATCACGTCGAATCACAATTTTGGTCGATGGATCATGGTTTAAATGAGGTCCAAAAAATCCAAAACTCATCCGAGAATCCCTATTGACATTTCTGATCATGAAATAACTTAAATATCGACATTTAACGGACTTGAAGGTCGCGAAATAGGATTTTCATCTAATGAAGGCCAAAATGATGCTAAGTATAAATACCTAGCCAAAATATTTCTAAGTCTAGGACTCCTTAATAAGCGTTAATGGACTGAATTAAGCTATGAATTTTATGGTTTCTTACAATATCTCCCCTTTAGGAACATTCGTCCTTGAATGAGACTGACTAAGAGGAGAGAACTTAACAACTGAAAGTGAATACTGGACATGCATATCTGATGCATGATTTCATGACTTAAGTTATTGATATACTGAGTTATCATACCGAACATTCATATCTAATGTATGAGTACACGACTGAGCTAATTTATGAATGCATGACTGGGATTTTTGAGAAGCTGAGCTTTCTCTCATATTGAACATGCATATCTGATGCATGAATACCAGACTGAACTGACACATGGATGCATGATTTTATAGGCAATGGTAATTGATACCAAGTTCATAATGGAAATCTGAGCATGAAACTGAGTAAGCTTAAGGAAAATTGATACCTTGAGCTAAATCTGAGTTCGCGGAGAAGAGGTGAGGATACTTGGTCTACATATTTGCTTCTTCTTCCCAAGTAACTCCCTGAATAGACTGATTCCACCAAAGAACTTTAACTATAGGAACTTCTTTGTTCCTCAGTCTGCGAATTGATAGTTAAGAATTTCAACTAGGATTCCTCATAAGAGAGGCTATTCTAGACATCTAGGCCCTCTATAGGGACTACAACTGCTAGGTAACCTATGCATTTCTTAAGTAAGGAGATGTGGAATACTGGATGAATTGGGGATAGATCTGGTGGTAATTCAAGATCTGGTGACAACTCAAGCTCATAAGCTACCCTGTCGAAGCGACTGAAAATTTTTAAGGGACCCACATATCGGGGACTAAATTTTTCCTTGTTGCCTAACCTCTTCACTCCCTTCATAGAAGAGATCTTTAGATAGACAAAGTCAAAATTTGAGATCCTTTCTGCGCACATCTACATACAATTTCTGACGGCTCTGAGCTATCTTGAGCGTTTCTCTGATCGACTGAACTTTTTCTAAGGTATCAAATATCAAGTCAGGACCTACAACTTTGGCCTCACCAACTTCGAACCAAATGATTAGAGATCTGCATCTTATACCATAGAGAGCTTTGAATAGAGCCATATAAATACTGGAATAATAGTTGTTGTTGTATGCAAACTCAAATCCCAAATTTCCTTAAAATCAATTGCGCACGCCCTTAGCATATCTTCTAAGGTCTGAATAGTCCTTTCTGCTTGACCATTTGTCTGAGAATGAAAGGCTGTACTAAGGTGGACTTGGATTCCAAGACTCTTTTCGAATGTCTTCCAGAAATGAGAGGTAAATTGTACCATGTAATCTGACCAACTCCATGATATAGAGTTTGGCATAATCCTCGGCTGAGTAGGAGGTATGAACTGGAAAAAAATGAGCTGATTTCTTCATCTTATCTACAATGACCCAAACTAAATCATGCCAATGATGAGTATGGGGCAAACCCATTACAAAGTCCATGTTCACTTCCTACCACTTCCAAGTGGGAATACTGAACTCCATGGACCCACTAGGCTTCTGATGATCTATTTTAACCTGATTACATATAGAGAATTTAGCCACAAACTCTGCAACATCTTTTTTTATTCCACTCCACCAATAGATTTTTCGTAAGTTGTCGTATATCTTAGTGGCCCCTGGATGAATAGAGTAACACACACCAAGTGCTTCAGCAAGAATTTGGTGCTTTAAGTCATCTACACTTGGGACACACAGACGACCCTGACAACGTAAAACACCATCTATCCCTTGGGAGAAAACCTAAACTTTCTAATCTCTGACTGACTCTTTCAACTTGACTAGACTGAGATCTTTATCCTTCTTTTCTTTTACCTCAGAAACTAGAGATGATTCTGAACTATTTTGAACCCATACACTACCTTTTGCATAATCAACTAAGCAGACGCCTAGTTGAGCAAGTTGGTGAACTTCCTAAACCAAATTTTTTTATCTTTCTCAATATAAGCAACACTACCTATATACATTTTACTAAGAGCATCATCCACTACATTGTCCTTTCCTAAATGATAAAGGACACTCATGTCATAATCTTTCAAGAGCTCTAACCACTTTTTCTGACGGAGGTTAAGATCTTTTTGAAATAATACATACTGAAGGCTCTTGTGATTGGTGAACAAATCTAAGTGTACCCCATATAAATAATGCCTCTAATTCCTTCAAATCTTTAAGGAAAATACCACAACCGCTAACTCAAGATCATTAGTCGGATAATTCTTCTCATGGGGCTTAAGTTGCCTGGAGGCATAGGCTATGACCTTACCATGCTGCATGAGGACATAAGCCAAACCTACTCTGAATATATCACAGTACAAGACAAAGTTGTCTGAACCATCTAGAAGAGTCAAAACTAGGGCTGAGGTGAGTTGAGTCTTCAACTCCTAAAAACTCTTCTTGCATGATTCTGACCACTGAAACTGGACTTTCTTCTGATTTAATCTGGACATAGGGGATGGAATAGAAGAGAATCCATCAACGAATTGTCTGTAATAGTCAGCCAGGCCCAAGAAACTCCTGATGTCTGATGGAGAAGTGTGTCTGGGCTAGTTTCTCATTTTGGTCATTTCCGAATCAACTCTAATGCCATCATCAGAAATGATATGACCAAAAAACAGTACTAACCTTAGATGAAATTTGAACTTACTAAACTTGGTGAATAATTGATGATTTCTAAGAGTCTGAGTACTATTCTGAGATGGTCTGCATGATCATGCTCACTACAGGAATAAACAAGAATGTCATCAATAAAAACTATGACGAATATGTCCAAGTACTGCTTGAACACACGATTCATCAAGTCCATGAAAAATACTGGGGCATTAATCAGACCAAAGGATATGACTAAGAATTCAAAGTGACCTTACCGAGTTCTGAAAGCTATCTTCAGGATGTCACATTCTTTGACATTGAGTTGATGATAGCCCGATCTGAGGTCTATCTTGAAGAAGTAACTGGCACCTTGAAGTTAGTCAAATAAGTCATCGATTTTGGAAAGTGAATACTTATTCTTGATCATAACTTTATTGAGCTAATGGTAATCTATACACATTCTAATAGAACCATCTTTCTTGCACCCCATGGAGATAAGCTGGGCCTGATGAATCCCTTATCTAGGAGATCTCTTAATTGATCTTTTAAATCTTTAATTTTTGCTGGTGCTATTCTGTATGGCATAACAGATATAGGCTGAGTATCTAGAAGAAAGTTAGTGTCGAAGTTTATTTTCCTTTCAGGATGAATTCAAAGAAAATCTTTGAGAAAGTCATCTGAGTATTCATTCATTGTAGGGATTGATTCAAGACTGGGAGTTTCAAAACTAGAGTCTTTAAATCGAACAAGATGACAAATACATCCCTTATATATCATCTTCCTCTCCGAAAGGTAGGAAATAAACTGACCCTTAAATACTGAAGTACTACCCCTCCACTCTAGGATGGGTTTATTCGAAAACTGAAACTGGACAATTTTTTTCTACAGTCGACTATAGCATAGCATGAAAAAAGCCAATCCATGTCGAGAGTGACACCAAAACCATTCATCTCTAATTCAACTAAGTCTACTGAAGTAGCTTTCTGAGCTATCATAATCGGGTAGTTCTTGTATACTCACCAGGCTATGATGATTTTACCTACTGGGTTAGATACTAGGAAAGTCTCTAATAGAATTTTGAGACTGACTTTGAAATCAACTTCTATATAAGGAGTAAGAAAAAATAAGAAAGCTCCTGGATCTAGCAAAGCGTAAACATGCAAGTGAAAGATCTTTAACATACCAGTGAACACATCAGGGAATTTTCCTGATACCGTCAGGACTAAAAAGCATAGAGTTTTTTTAGGTATTGCCCACTAGTGGCATTGGATGAGGCACCCTACTGGTTCGGGCGACCGAACTGAGTTGGAGGACGATTATGCTGACCCTAAAAATCTAGCTGAGGACAATATCTGACTCTGTAGCCTAGCTTGGCACATCCAAATCAAACATCACTACTAGCTTTGTAGATGCCCTTGTGGTTCTTACCACAAGTCTGACAAAGAAGATTGGTTCGGGCACTGCTAACATTGCCCTGAGGTTTAGGGCCTGTGCCCTATCTCTATTGTCATCTCTGAATTTCGACACTAGAGCACTAGCTGGGGAAGAAGCTGGAACTAAAGACTTTGGGTGACATTGAGAACGGTTTCCACCCTCCGACCTAGGCTGATTGAAGTTGAAGCTACCTGTTCTAGCTCTCTTATTCTGCTTCTCTTTCTCTTTATTCTTCTGCTCTTCTATCAGTTGAGCATGGACCATAAGTCTGGCTATGTCTATCTCACTAATCAACATTATGGTCTGACACTCTTTGACCACACTATTATTCACCCCAAAAACAAACTCATATTAGATCTACTATCTGCAACTGCATGAAGAGCATATCCAGCTAATTGAGTAAACTTGAGAGAATACACTTTCACTGTCATTTTTCCCTGCTTATGGTTGATAAAGTATAACATCTTAGCTTCTCTTGGCTCTAGGGGAAAGAATCTATCTAGAAAAAATAATGGCAAACTCCTCTCATTCTATGGGCCCTGAACCTGTGGCCCTTTCTTCTTTCTATTATTTATACCAAGTGTGAGCCCCATCCTACAACTTATATACAGCTAGCTCAGCACACTCATTAACAGTCACCCCATGATATCTATAACGTTCTGAACCTGGTCAAGGAATTCTTGAGGATCCTCATCTGACTTAGACCCTGTAAAATATGGAGGACTTATTTGAGTGAAGTCTCGAATCCTGGATGCAGCAGTATTGGCCATTGGATTAGCCAGAACGACGGTTGGTTATTCATTCGAGGCTGCGATTGAGTTAGCAAGAGTAGTGAATACAACTATGAATTTTGTATGGGAGATATTTTCGTCTAGGGAATCTGGTTGGGCGGGCTGAGTAGCTAACTAATTCTTGATTCTCCTTAAGTTAGTCCTTTTGGGAGGCATGTTCTGAAAATGAAAGAAAGAAATAGATTAGACTGAGAATTTAATTTGAACTTATGCTCACTGGCACGACATGAATACTGAAAGAAGGGAGACTATTCCTAAAGCATCTTATAGCCTCTTGTACATAAATATGGCGCGCAACACACCCATTTACAAGACTTTACTAGATATGGATTTCAGACTTCCTATGACACTATTGAACCTTAGGCTCTGATACCAAGTTTGTAATGCCTCAATTTTCTGTAGCCAGAACACCACACGGTTCTACCAATACCTAAGGACCACTAGCTAACACATGACTGATATCTGTAACTAGGGGTGTACAGACCAAACCGTCAAGTCAAATCAAACCGACAAACCAAACCAAATCGAGAAAAAACCCGACTTATGGTTTAGTTTGGTTGGTTTGGTGTTAGAAAAAAAACCGACGATTCTTGGTTGGGTTTGGTGTTGACCAAAAAATTCAAACCACACCCGAATCAAACCGACATAATATATATATATATATATAATTCTAACTTTTTATACGTAAAATATTAAGGATAATCTACTTTTTAAATATTTTTTCAACTAGTTTCAGTAATTTTCAATAATTTTAAAGTAGATGTAGATATATATTCAGATTTGGGCCTTTAAGTTGTAATATTTGTCCATTAATTACTAATTAAATAATCCAAAACTCAATATAAATTTAAAACCTAAATTTTTCATTCTTCATCTTACTTTTTAGTTTCAAGAGAGTTTTCCGCTCCTCATTTTTTTTATAATTGTGGTTTCTCATTAGTACATGAGTGAAAATATATGTTTGATCTAGTCTTCGATCATAATATAATTGTAAAAATTTAAGATTATAAAAAAACCAAAAAAAGGACTAAAACCTAAACTAAAAAAACCAATTTTATGTTGGTTTGATTTGGTTTATAGTTTTAATAAACCAACATGATCGGTTTGATTTTTATTTTAATAAAAACCAAACCAATTCGACCTATTACACCCCTATTTGTAACTGAGCACTGTATAATATGCTGTAATTATGCGAACTATAAGTTGTAAGGTCGTAAGGTTCAAAACTGAAATACAACTATAATAAATCTGATATAAGGTATATTAATACCCAAAATTGAAAAAAACTATCTGAAATACTTTAGTCTGAAAGCCTCTAACTAAACTGTCTGAATAAGGAGTTGATGGGACAATTCCTTAACTAACTCCATGTACTGAAATATCTAAGTACTGAAATAATGAAATAATCATGTCCTCAAACTATAAGGACACACCGCTGACTCTGACTACTGAAATCTGAAATGCTACGGATGCTCTGGAGCTCATGCTTCGGAACCTATGGTATAAAACACCATAACAAACGTACTGGTATGCAAGTGAGGTATGCTGATATGCATGGGTTCACATGCATAAACTATAACATGACTAGAATATGAGCATGTCTGCGTGAGAATACATGCATGAAAGCGTAAACTATAACTAAGATCATGAACAAAGTACAGAGTTTGACTACTGATTTACTGAATACATGAGTTACTGATAACTAATATATTGAGTGACTGCATCTGAAAATCCTGATTTTGATGGAACTAGCTGAGTTTCATACTGAGTTGAGTGACTATATCTGGCAGTCCTGAATTTGTAAAACTATCTGAGTTTTTTATTGAGCTGAGTAAGTATAGTTGACAATCCTAAATCTGAGACTAAAACTGTGGGAGAATTCATCTAACCGACATGCCCCAAATAAGATATTATAGCTGAGTTGGGGTCCATTCTGTAACCCCAATTGGAAGGGTGTCAATACCGTGCCACTGGTAAGGACAAGCTATAAGTGACCCTCATATGGCGATGTCTCCAAAGGAGAACGGTGATACCCTCATCTATCAGTATTAATTGACCTCATCAACCCTCAATTGTTACTGTTGATGTCTCAACCTATGATGGCTATATAGTTCTAGAATGCAAGGATTGCTTCTAAGAATCACACACTCTACTAGCAGTATGTGTTCCCATCCTCTGGTTTACTCGGTGCTGAATCCTACTCCCAACTGAATAGAAACTGAACTGATTATACTGAGCTAAATTGGACCGAGTTCACTGGATTCTGTTGACTGACTGATTATACTGAGCTAAATTGGACCGAGTTCACTGGATTCTGTTGACTGATGGAATATTACTATCAAAGGGGCTTGGTATTATTAACATTCATGATATTTAGAAACTTTTGTTCTGTTGCATTTCACTGTCTGCATATTTTTTGTGTATTATTTCTTTTATTATGTCAAATGGAGAGAAAGACAGACACATAAGAGTAGTCTACCAGTCAGGGAAAGCAAAACAAGCTCAAATGTTAGCTAATACTTACACATCAGGGGGAGCAATACTTACAAGTTAGGGGGAGAAAGTTGGTAATAGGGAAGTTAATTGATGTTTACTTTTGTTGTCATTATAAAAAAGGGAGAGATTGCTGGCCTCCCAAGTTTATGTTTTAATAATGACAAACTCACAAGTGTATCCTTGAAGCTAGTAATAATAGAAGTCGGCTCTAGAAATAGAAATACCTCAAGGATGGAAAGACATCCATGGTATCAAAATAAAATCAATTATGAGAAAACAAATGGAAGGAGCATCATAGTCCAAAATACTATGGAAAATCGAATCACAATATCTTGCTAAAGATGTGGAGGTTTAATCAAGAATCATGAAAATAGAAGAAGGATCAACTTTCCCATAATTACAGTTGCAATCCACAGATTAACGGCAGACCAAATCAATCAAGAATGAAGATCACAAGTACATTGGCAAGGCATCAATCCCTGCAAAATTAAAAAAAATGTAGATCACAGACATATATGATATGGATGTGATTCAAAATCATATATGGACATATCTGATATGGACATTATACTCGACTACATTGTCCAATCAAGGAATCAATTCACATCCTTGATTGAGAAGAAAACTCTTGGGTTTTCTTATGAAGAATAGCAGCAGAAGACTATAAAAAAAGAAAACCAAAGACAGACACTTTTTTTGTAACTTTAAGCAAAAACCTCAAACTGTCTCAATCTTAGTCTAACAAGTCTTTGGAACTATAGTTTACAATTGTTATACAAAGAGTAGGATTGAGTCAATTTTGTAACATCAACTGAAGTTGTGTCACAAGATCTAAAGAGCAAAATAAGTCTTAAAAACCTGTTTCCTATCATTGTACTCAAATCAAACTTTCAACGATCTAAAGAAAACTTGAAAACCAAGGGGACTGGACATAGTCACTGGAAAAGTGTGTTGAACCAGGATAAATTGTGTTGTTTACTTTATGCTTAATTATTTACATACATAAGTTTAAGTTTAATCTTTTTGAGAAGTGTTTTTAATTAGCAGGCGAGTTGAATATGAGGAGTCAATGGTCGACTCACAGAAGAAAATTTCAATTCAACCCCCCCTCCCCCCTTGAATTTTAGTAATAATATTTTGCATGTATAGAGATAATAGCTTAAAATATGGTAATCCGATGCTCCAAAGAGAAAAAACATATTATATATAAATATATATATATATATATATATATATATATATATATATATATATATATATAACACTAAAAACATTAGTATAGTTCATAAAATATATCAAACAGCCAATATTCCAATGTAAACAACTATTGGATTCAACATGGGCAAATTTAGGCAAAACATTACTGCAAACTCAAACAATACATCCACAAAAGGTTCATTTTTCAATAAGAAACTACATTATTAGGATCAAATCAACCAACTGCATACAAGGACTTGATGCAGAAAACATATATCAAAATCAAGATATATCATAAACAAAACTTATGGTTCATATAGGCAGAGATAAAGGTACTCCAAGAACATTCACACATTTTAAGGACTGAGACTCCCATGAAATATCCTTATGTAATCATAGGGAAAATGATAAGTTATCCAAAATATTACCTTTTAGAAGCATGAATCGGGACTAATAAGCTTATAACGATAAAGTTTTCACCACTGGAGTTTCACTCGATTTTGACAAAACTAAAATTAATTTCCTCAAAACTTGTATGATTTCACTAGAATCAAGAATTTTTTGTAATGAATTTTCGGTTACGTGAGATTAGAGGAATGGTCCTCTAAAATTCCTAATTTTTCCCAAAAATTCTCCCCCTTTTTGGGTGAGGGAAGGCTATATTTATAGATGGATTTTGAATTTTAAAATCTAGATTTGAAATAAGAGTTTTGCAAAAACACGTGGATGGATTTTGAATTCAAATTCAAAAAAAGAGTTTCTTGCGTATCTCAAATTAATAACGAATTCAGATCAATTTTCTGTTGTATCAGTTATTGGGGACTATTTTCCTGCCATTATCAATTTCACGAGATAAAGGAGCTAAAATGTCATAACCCAAGACAAGGCCTTAGCTGCGATGAGCATCCCAAACCATGAAGGCCCGAGTGCCCCTTTTCCAACTAACAATTATATACACAATTCATACACTCTAAAGAAATATGGAAAACATATCAAAACGAAAATATGGTCATTCTCTTATTTTAACTAATCATTATGAATATGAGTTCATAATTATTTAGAAACATCTTACAGCAGTCTGCAAAATCTCTAATAATACGAAAACAACATTTGTCTGAAAGTTGGGGCAAGTACCCTAGTCGGACCATAAACTAAAACCAAATAACAATATTCCATAAATAAGGCCTTACAAAATAAAGGAGGCTCACCAACTGTAAATGTCTGACAAACCAATCTACTGCTTAGCAGGACCCTGGTATTGAGCCTCAGATCTTGAAATATAGGGGGTCAATACAATTGTACTGGTACATAGAACAATCCAAAAATAAAATACTGATATATAACGTAAGTGAGAGCATTTTATAGAAAGACATGTCATCACAAAACATTTGAAAATACATGGGCATAATTAATAGGCTTTAAAACATTTTTGTAAATCTCAACTAAACTCTTTGTCTTACTTTTGAGCTAAGTGGCCAAACCCCAACCCAAGTTTGGGGCAAGGGACTGAGTCTCTATATATAATATGCCAAAGGGCACAAGTCCAGCGTATAATCCCTATCTTGGGACATCATAAATCCGTATTGGCAAAACACAATTACCAACAATGAGCTCTTACACTCAAATGCCTTCTTGGGGTAACCGCCTGACTCTCTTTAAGCTTATTTTTAACCTCTTTATAACATGCATCTTTTTGAACTCAAAATCAGAAAATCTAATCCTATTACGGCATTTATCAGTTTAGTATCGTCATACCAAGACTTGCAAATCACATATCTAAGCCATACAATATCATGTTACAGTACTTTCTTTCAAAACAAAATATTTGAACTACCAAATCATTCAAACTGTACAAGAGAGTTTGTATATCAAAGTACATAAAAACTTACGCAAAGATTCTCTCTTTAAATTCACAAACATATGGTAGTAAATTATTTGTAGTAAACCATGAATTTCTTTCAATAATCATCTTTAACATTTACAAACAAGTAAACACCCTCTCTTTAGTTCACAACCAAACTCAAGTCATTTAACAATAGCCAAAAACGTTTATATCATGCTTCTAAATACGAAATTTAACAATTTATAACATGTGAAATAGATATAATAACAAGAGAGGGAGTATAACTATTCATGCTCTCAATTCAACTTTCAAACTCAAAACGCATACTTACATATATACGAGTATAATAAAATTTAAAGGAAGGCCTTAAGACCTAAACATTATGATCAAAAAGGGTTCACAATGTATACTTGTTAATGTAAGTTCAAAAACTCTTCATAACTGTATGCTTTCTTAACACTAAAACTTACTCAAAATGATTTCAATATGCCTATGAAGTTTAGGAAAGCCCCACGTAACTTAATGATGGAGAAATCGTGAAAAGATTGACCCTTTAAGCTTGAGTGTGCAAACCCTAAGTTGTTTATCTCCTCTTGTGTTTTTGAAAGATAAACTATGGATTTGATAGAGTTAAAACATATTTAGGGGCTTTGATTTCGTGTAATTATGTTTAGGGATGATTATTGGATGCAAAAAGCCTTTGTTTCCCTTGAATTAACTCAAAAATGAAGTACCTACACTGCCAAAAATATAGGGTAGGCGGTGCATAAGCCATTGCCAAATCCAAGGTTGGCGGTGCCTAAGTCATTGCCAAACCCAAGGTTGGCGGTGTCTAAGCAATCTCCAAACACAAGGTTGGTGGCGGTTAAGCGATCGCCAAACCTTTCCACTGAAGGTAGGCGATGGTAATATGATGCCTAGCTATCGCCTAAGCCCTATTTTTTGACGCCTACTTAGTTTTGCGGTGATTAAACACCCCAACACCTCATACAATGTCAATACATGATCTACCATCACTACAGGGGTCCTAAAGATCATTTTAAAAGAATCAAAAGAGTGTTACGACTACTGGATATTACATTACCCCCCTTTGGGATCATTTGTCCTTGAATGATGACTCTAAACATAGTAAGCATGATTTCAAGTACTACATCGAAAGGAAAGAGTAATATAGGATTTCTATCTTCTATATCATTATACACGGTTTCAAAGAGAGTTGGATATCTAATACGCATGTCACTCTTTGACTCCTAGGTCGCTTCCTCCACTTTTTGATTCTTCCACAACACCTTGACTGAAGTTATCTCCTTACTTCTCAACTTTTGGACTTGGTGATCTAAAATAGCAATGAGCTCTTCTTCATATGACAAGGAGTCTTTTACATTAATCTCTTCTACAAGCAAAACAAGAGAATGGTCTTCAATGCATTTCTTTAACATCGATACATGAAATACAGGATACACAGAAGCTAATCTAGTTGGCAAATCCAACTCATAAGTAACCCCGCCAATCCTTCTTACAATCTAATAACAGCCTATGTAACGAGGACTAAGTTTTTCTTTTTTTGAATTATATAACTCTATTTTTAGGGGATACCTTTAGAAATACCCAATCACTAACCTCAAACTCCAACTCCCTTCTTCTAACATCTACGTTGGACTTTTGGTGACTCTGAGCTATCTTAAGTCGCTCTCTAATATCCTTCACTTTCTCTATAGCTTGATGAACAAGATCAGTGCTAAACAAATGGGTTTCACCTACTTCATACCACCCAATCAGAGACCTACATCTCCTTCCATAAAGAGCCTCAAAAGAAGTCATTTGTATGCTGGAGTGATAGCTATTATTAGAGGCAGATTCTATCAACGGCTAGTGATCCACCCAAATACCCTTAAAATCAATCACACAAGCCCTCAACATATCTTCTAAGATCTGAATGGTGCATTCTACTCACCTATCCATTTGAGGGTGAAAGGCAGTATTAAGGTTTACTTGGGTCACTAGACCCCTATAAAAAGGCCACCAAAACCAAGAAGAGAATTACATATCTCGATTGGATATAATAGACACAGGATCCCTATGTAAACGAACTATCTCTTGAATGTACAGCTTAGCATAATCATCCCCCGCATAGTTGGTTCGTACTGGAAGAAAATGAGTGGACTGGATCATCCTATATACAATCACCCAAATAGAGTCATATTGGTTTTGGGATTTTGGAAGTCCTGTAATAAAGTCTATGTTGATCATCTCCCATTTCCACATAGGCAAAGATATCTCTTGGGAAGTGCCACCTGGTCGTAAATGCTCTACCTTGACTTGTTGACAGTTCAAATACTTAGACACAAAGTTAGCAACTTAACATTTCATATTGTTCCACCAGTAAATCGTCTTAAGATCATGATACATTTTTGTAGATCCTGGGTGAACAACATACCTTGAAGTGTAAGATTCGTCGAGAATTTTTTCTCACAATCCATCCATGTTCGGCACACACAGCCTACCTTGATACTCAAAATCCCATAACCTCCAATTTCAAATGCCATAACCTTTTGCTGACCAACATCATTCTTAATCTGGAACAAGATGGGGTCTTTGACCTGTTTTTCCATAACTTCATCACGTAGGGAGGATTTAGCTATCTCATAAACAATTATTCCTCCATCTTTGAAATCCAGAGGTCAAACTCCCCAATTTGTAAGCTGGTGAATATCCTTCACCATCTACCTTTTTTTTTCCTCAACGTGAAAAAGACTGCCCATTAACAACCTGCTAAGGGCGTCGACCACCGTATTGGCCTTGCCTGGATGATAATACAGGCATATATCGTAGTTCTTCAATAATTATAACCACCGCCTATACCTAAGATTAAGTTCTTTCTACGAGAAAACATACTGCAAACTTTTGTGGTCAGTAAATATATCAACATGTATCCCATATAGATAATGACACCAAATCTTTAATGTGAATACCACTGCTTCTAACTCCAGGTCGTGAGTGGGGTAATACTTTTTTTGCACCTTTAATTGTATAGATGCATAAGCCACCACTTTACCATGATTTATAAGACCATACCCAGTCCCACCTAGGATGCATCAAAGTACACCACAAAACCCTATGTATGTGTAGTAGTCAACTTGGCTTTCAGTTTCTCAAAACTATTCTCACAAGAGTCAGACCACAAGAATTTTACCTTTTTGAGTCAATTTAGTAAGTGAAGCAGCTATGGAGGAAAAAATCTCTGCAAACTTTTTGTAATACCCGTCAAACACAAGAAGTTTTGGATATCGCTTAGAGTCGTGGGTTCGGGCCACTTTCTTACTACCTCAACCTTTTGGTGGTCAACTTTAATTCCCCCACTAGAAATAATTTTCCCCAAGAAATCTATAGAACTAAGCCGAAATTCACACTTCTAAAACTTGGCATAAAACTCATGATATTTAAGAGTTCGAAGGACGATTCGGAGGTGATTACATGATCCTTCTCATTCATGGAATAAACCAAGTTTTTGTCAATAAAGACTATGACAAAAAGATCTACAAACTAATGAAACACCATATTCATTAGGTCCATAAAAGTTACAGGGGCATTAGTCAGTCTAAAGGGCATACTAAGAATTCATAGTGTCCATATCTAGTTCGAAAAGTTGTTTTAGGGATATCAACTTCCTAACCTTCACCTAATGATACCCCGAACTAAGGTCTATCTTAAAGAAAAATTTAGCACCCTAAAGTTGGTCAAAAAGATTATTGATTCTGGGAAGAGGGTATTTATTCTTGATTGTGACTTTGTTTAGCGGAAGATAATCTATACACATATAGAGGGAGCTGGCTTTCTTACGCACAAAGAGTATGGGTGCACCATAGGGAAAAATACCATGATGGATAAAGCCCTTATCAAGAAGATCTTTTAATTGTTCTTTTAACTCTTTCAATTCTGTAAGTGCCATTTTGTATGGCAGAATAGAAATAGGATGAGTGTCTGGCAACAAATCAATGCCAAAACCTATTTTCTTATCAAGCAATATCCTAGGGAGATCATTAGAAAAGACTTCTAGGAACTCATTAGCTACGGGAACAGATTGGATGGAAGAAATTTCAGTGCTAAAATCTTTGACCTGAAAAAAATGGTAGAAACACTCCTTCAACATAACTTTACAGGCTCTGAGATAAGATATGAAATTTCCCTAAGCGCAAAAAAGTACCCCTCCCACTCTATCACTGGCTCATTTGGAAAGGAGAATGTGACTTTTGGGGTTCTACAGTAAAATATGACATAACATGAATGGGGCCAATCCATTCCTAAAATAACATCAAAGTCAATCATATCAAGCTCTAGAAGATCCGCTACAGTATCACTATGACAAACCGACACAACACAATTTCTATGCACCCTTCTAGCCACACTAGAGTCGCCAACATGAGTGGAAACAGAGAAAGGTTCTAGAATATTTTCAGGCTCAAAACCAAAACTAACTGCCACATAAGGGGTCACAAAAGACAAGGTATACCTGGGATCAAGTAACACATACATAACACGGGAGAAAATTATAATGTACCTATAATAATATCTAGTAAAGCCTCTGCATCCTCGCGGTTAGATTAAGCATATAACCGGTTGCGATCACCTCTGATAGCTAAAGTAGTACCCTTGGGTGTTGGTAGGGCTGTGGAATTAGTTTGACACTTAGAACCCTAAGATTTTCTCTAGATGACGGACAGTCTCTTTGAATATGGCCTGGCTGACCATAAGCATAGCACACTATCATGCTAAAATTACACTTCCCCGAGTATCTTATATCGCAAGTCCCACATCATAGGAATGGCATATACGACTGAGCTACACTACCTTGAGACTGAGTACTCTACATTCTTAATCTATTTTTAGGTCGAAAATTTTAAAATCGCCGAACAACTGGAGGTCTGGGTGTTGTGGCGCTAGCTGAATACTGAGCATTACTCCAAAAAATTTTCTTAGACCACCTATTACCCCAGTTACTACCTTGGTGCAAACTATTATTCTAGTCTGCAGACTTAGCTATGTTATCTTGCCTTTCTTATTCCCTTACCTCAGCCAACCTTTTTTTCTATTTTTCAACCTGCTGCATATGATTTCTCTATTCAACATTGCTCTCTTGTATTCCAACACTAGATCATCTGAGAGATTGGATGCAAACTTCCTCAGGTGAGCTCTCATATTACCCACCAATTCTGTAGCATAACGGGACAGTTGGGTGAACTTCAATGTATACTCTTTGACACTCATTTTTCCTTGTTTCAAGTTTATAAATTCTTTGGCTTTTGATTCCCTCAATTCCTCCTGGAAAGCTTCCATAAACTTACCCCACATAATAGGCTCAGTATCTCTACCCTTCGAATATTTCCACTCATTATACCACGGATTGGCCACATCCTTCAACTGATAGGCTGTCAACTTAACCCCTTCAACCTCATTCATATGCATAACTTTGAAAATTTTCTCTAGTTTATAAATTAACCCGTGAGGGTATTCCTCAACCTTCGTACCGGTAAACATAGGTGGGTTCAGTCTCATGAATTGACCAACCCGTGTGATCTCATATGAACAAGAAATAGATCCTACATCTTCAGACCAAGGGTCTAAGAAGCCACAAGCTAAGCTATCATATGTATAGACTGTCAGAATTCAGCATTAGAGACTTCCCTCTGGGAAGTCTAAGTAGGGTTAACTCTATTGAGGAGCCCTTGGCAAACTAGTTTGAGTTGGAGGAACTCGTGAAGCAGTAACAAACTCTGGAGTACGTTCTCTATTATGGGTCCACATCCCATGAATAGGGCGAATATCCTAAGCTTGAGTATTCTGTTCGTTAGATCTACGGAGAGACATGATCAATTTTTAAAATATAGGAAACCACTTGTTAGAGTACATTCAGACTCTATATCACGAACTAAATCATGAAAGAGAAAGGAGACATTCCTAAACACCTAATAGCCTCCTCCTTATAAGTGTGGTACGCTACACATTAATAAAAAGGACTCTACCTGATGCGACTTCATACACACCCTTGAACCATGAACCGTTCTTTGATACCAAGTTTGTCACGACTAGAGCTGAGGCCCTGGTCGTGATGAGTATCTTGAACCATGAAGGTACAAGAGCTCCTTTTCCAACTAGCAATCATATACACAGTTTATACACTCTAAAGAAATACGGAAAACATAGAAAAATGGAAACATGGTTATTCTCTTATTTTAACTAATCATTCAGAAATATCTAACATAAGTCTGTGAAATCTCTAATAATACAAAAACAACATTTGTCTGAAAGTTGGGATGAAGCCCCCAGTCAGACCATGAACTAAAACCAAATAACAATATTCCATAAACAAGGACATCCAAAATAAGAGAGGCTCACCAATTGCAAACGTCAGACAAATCAATCTACTGCTTAGCAGAACCCCGATACTAAGCCTCAGATCCTGAAATATAGGGGGTCAATACAATTGTAATGGTACGTAGAACAATCCAAAAATAAAATATTGATATATAACATAAGTGAGGGTATTTTATAGAAAGACATGTCATCATAAAATATTTGAAAATACATGGGCATAATCAATAGGCTTTAAAATATTTTTGTAAATCTCAACTCTTTGTCTTACTTCTGAGCTAGGTGGTACACCCTGCATCTCTATAATTCCATGGGTTATATGGAATGCGCCCTTAACTCGATGGCCAAGCCCTCAACCCAAGTTTGTCACAAGGGTCGGATTCTTTATATATAATATGCCAAAGGGCACAATGCTAGCGTATAATCCCTATCTTAGGACATCATAAACCTGTATCGATATAACACGATTTTCGGCAATGAGCCATTACACTCAAATCCCTTCTTCGGGTAATTATCTAACTTTCTTTAAGCCCATTTTTAACCTCTTTAAAACATGCATCTTTTTGAACTCAAAATCTAAAAATCTTATTTTATTATGGCATTCATCAGTTTGGTATCCTCATACCAAGACTTACAAGTCACATATCTAAGCCATACAATATCATGTTACAGTTCTTTCATTCGAAACAAAATATTTGGACCACCAAATCATTCAATAGTACAAGAGATTTTGTGTATCGAAATACATAAAAACATACACAAAGATTCTCTTTTTCAATTCGCAAACATGTGGTGGTCAATTGTTTGTAATAAACCATGCAATTATTTTAATAATCATCTTTAACATTTTCAAACAACTAAACACCTTCTATTTAGTTCACAACTAAACTCAAGTCATTTAACAATAACCAAAACGTTTATATCATGCTTCTAAATACGAAATTCGACAGTTTATAACATGTGAAATTAAAAGATATCATAATAAGAAAGGGAGTATAAATATTCATGATCTAAATTCAACTTTCAAACTCAAAACGTATACTTACATATATACGAGCATAATCAAATTTAAGGGAAGGCCTTAAGACTAAAATATTATTATCAAAAAGGGTTCACAATGCATACTTGTTAATGTAAGTTCAAAAACTCTTCATAAATAAATGCTTTCTTAACTTTAAAACTTACTCAAAATGATTTCAATATTCCCATGAAGTTTAGGAAAGTCCCACATACCGCAGTGGAGGAGAAATCGTGAAAAGATTGACCCTTTAAGTTTGAGTGTGAAAATCCTAAGTTGTTTATCTTCTCTTGTGTTTTTGAAAGATGAAATAGGGATTTGATAAAGTTAAAACGTATTTAGGGCCTTTGATTTCGTGTAATTATGTTTAGGGACAGTTATTGGATGCAAAAAAAATCTATTGCCCTTGAATTAACTAAAAAACAGCCCCTACACTGCCAAAAATATAGGGTAGGCGGTGCCTAATCCATTGCCAAACCCAAGGTTGGCGGCGTCTAAGCAATTTCCAAACATAAGGTTGGCGGCGCCTAAGCCATCGCCAAACCTTTCCAATGAAGGTAGGTGATGGTAATGCGATGTCTAGCTATCTCCTAAGACCTAATTTGCGAGCCTACTTAGTTTTGAGGTCCTTAAACACCCCCAACACCTCCCAAAACGTCAATACATGATCTACCATACTACATGGGTCCTAAAGATCGTTTTAGAAGCATCGAAAGAGTGTTATGACTATGGAGTGTTACATAAAATAGGCGTGGCTAGGGCTTGATGTCGTTTGTTATGGTTGTTGCGGAGAATCAGGTATTGTAATTTTTTGATGCAGTTGTTGTGTTGTATGGACGTTGTTGTAGGTATTGTGTTTGTACGCTGTTGTACGTATTGGGAGAGATAAAATGATGGGTTAGGTCGGTGTTATATTGGGCTGGAGCTTGGGTCGGTGTTGGGCCTGGTCGGGTAGGCTGTTGTTATTGGTGGGTAGGTTGGGTGTGTTATTGGACTGGGGTGGTAGGGACCATTTGGGTGATATTTAAAAGAAAAAACAAATAGGTGTTAGGTCATTTAAAATATGGCCCAAATTGAAAGAGCATTTAGTTTATTTTTATTTATTTTGGATGAATTAAAGTTAATCGGACAATTGCATTATAATCATGGCCTAATTAATTTCAATTATAGCTAAATTCAATGAATTGACTAAGCTGAATCAAATTTGATATGAACTATAAATTTATTTAATTTTGAGTTTTTTGATTTATTAAAATCAAACAATTATTTTTCAAATATATTATTTTTGAGGATAAATTATTTTAAAATCAAGATTTTACCCATCTAAATTTTTTTTCGAGATAATGTCTGCTTAAAATTCAATTTTTCGTAGACTAACTATGTAAATAATAAAATTATATAATTCTGTTTATACGAATAAAAAAATATATAATCATTACTTAAAAATGATAAAATGACCTAAATAAATTAAAAAATAAATTCAAAGAAAATAATTTTTTGTAAATTTATTTAAAATCAAAAAACTCAAAATTAAACTTAATTGTGGAGGGCAAAATTAGGTGTCAACAATCATACCTTTTGTGTATTTGAAATGATTGTAATTTCTGTCATCTCCTAATCCCAAATCTTCTATCAATAATTTCACAAATCATGTCGAACTATTTTTATTCTTATACTCTACTAAATTTTAAGTAATAAACAACATTTAATTATTGTCATATTTAGTCACAACAATCAACAACTGTACTTGGTTACTCCCTTCAAAAAATATCCATTCAAATCAATGCATTTTCAACAATCATTCAAAAAACTTTTTTGCATGCATTAAAATAAATATAAAAGATTTGAAAAATCAGAATCATCAACTTTCACAACGCAAGTGGAATTAGGATTAGGCCTCAATAGTTTATCCCTATAGTCAAATATTTTTTTAAACTCTTTCACATGATCATTCATTAATCCTTGAAGTATTCTACTCTAGCTCTATTGACTATGGTCTCTCTAACATTTATTCCTATTTCTTTTCTAATTAGTTGTTGAAATTTAAATATCCTCGTGTTTGACTGCTCAGTAATTTTATCTTTATAGTGCTTACACAGGAACTTAGCTTTACATTTATAATTTCAAGTGGTCTTAATACACTTATTCTTAGGATTATAAGTTTTAATCTGAAAATCCTTGATAGACTTATTAAGACTTGCATATAATAGTCAATGATACATCTTATCCTAATTACTTTGGACTCATTAGTATATTTCTCTAAGTGAACACCTTTTTAAAGAGAATATTTTGTAGCGGCATCCCTAAACTCATTTACATCCTCAAAAATTATGACCAACTGCTACATAATTTTTAGCAGCTTACTGTTTTTTTTTGTCCGTAGCCCATCTTTTAAATTAGATTCTACACTATATTCATCAAAACTACATTACACAAGCTTATTCCCAAAAACTTTACCTTTCAAGCTTTTATCAACAACCTTTATCTCATCAAAATTCAAATCTGTACCAAATTTATCAAGAGAACCTTCTATAGGGTCATTTGATTTTTTTTCTCTTCTCTTTCTCTTTTGATATATCCTCCTTTCGACCCCTAAGTTTATGTCCTTATGCATACCACTTTAATATTCATTATCATTTTCAACAAATAGATCTTGGTGGTCTGAATATGAACTATTTTCAGTTGAGTGGGCAGAATTAAAAATTGATAACTTATCATCACAATCAGTAGTTGCAACCTCACCAACAGATGCAACACCTTGATTAGTTGCTTGTTGAGAAGGTCCAACAGTTTCAAGCTGAGCAGTAAATGAATCACCTTAATTAGTTGTTAGTTGAGTAGATGTAGTCTCATTTTTAAGCTCAGCATCTCCAACATTTTAATTAGCTGTTTGTCGAGTAGATGCAATATTAACAAGCTCCGCTTATCCAACATTTTCAATGGTTAATGCTTCATCAAAATGAGCACCCTCACCCGCTTCTTCAGCAATCCCATCCACTCCATGAACTCTTTTGTCCCCTTCTTTATTTAAAGCAATAAAAAACTCCTCATTAATATTATTGTATTCCGGAAAATTAGTGGGACTATCAATTTGATCAAGTTGATCAATTATGTGACCAACGTACGTCTAAACAATATCTCTATTTTCAAAGAATTCTGAAAGTTTATAAATCTCTCCATTGATTTAAATATCTAATAGAAAAAAAAGTTCGGTGGCTTAACATAAAATGTGCAGCTTGTTGTAGCATATCCTAACTCTTTTAAAAAGCTAATTAAAGATATCTCATTCATATTCACATCAAAATTATTTGTTACTTTTCCTCACCCTCACTCCTCTATTTTAATTTTCTATTCCTACTATTCAAAATTATACCATGATAATATCTCAAAGTTATATATATAAAATTATTTACTTTTGAAATTTAGTCACATTCACTTTGAAAAACAACTAGGTGCGTGATAAAAAAAATGAAAACAGTCGATATAATCATAGTACAACTTAAATGATTTGAGAAAAATTGAGTATTTAAATATTTATAATCAGTCATACTAGAAGAATTAGACTATGAAAAAAATCTAGTTTATCAACAAAATAAGAATCAACTTAGACTAACAAAAACCATCAATTTTTTGACAAATACTAAAATTTCAGATCAGACCATTAATAATAAAGTATTTTATAGCTAAATCCTAGATAAATTGTCATAAAATTAATTTAAACTTTATTCGTCATAAAAAACATGACTAACCTTCAAGTTGTGTTGAACACTATCTCATTCGCACTCAACCACTCAAAATCACACCTTCAAGAACACTAACAAATTTGTCAGCGCAAGCAACAATTTTAGAAAGAGAAGTGAAACTGAAAAATGAGAAAAATGATTGATGAGTAAATTTGTTTGATTGTGGGGAAAAAGAAAGGTCGTTTGTTTGTGGATAATTTTTTTATTAATTTGTGGATAATGAGGACTTAAAATAAAATTAAGAGACATATTAAAATCTTTTAGTTGATTTAGATGGAGCGTGTAAATTACCGAAGTTTGATGGACTAAATAAGTGATTCACCTAGAGAAATATATGCCACAAAAATATGATAATAAAAAATCGAGGGGTGTCATAAAACCTCGTAAACTTGAGGCATGTTACATAATTTTTTTCAAAGTTTGGGTATATTTCAGATCTTTTTTCTTTTTTTATTGTATTTATAATTTTTTTCACAATTTATGATATTTTCATGCTTATGAAAAAAAGCATACAACTTAAAAAGTTTAAATTACGTGTTTAAATATAACTTCAATTTCGTATCATAATTTTATATCACATGTACAAATGAATCCTTAGGGAGTGTTTGGTTGGGAAATAATTTATTCCCGAAATTAATTATCTCTGAATTAGCTATTGTGAGATTAGTTATGCCACCCTCAAATTGAGATAAAATTAAAACAATAATTCAGAATAACTTTCTTAAGATAACTTACTCATTCATTTTATTCCAGTCAAACATGAAATAGGTTTATCTTAAATTTAATTTCTAAATAAATTATCTCTTTATTCCCCGTAAAAAAATGAGCACATAATATACTTTCTCCGTTCGCTTTTACTTATCACTAATTTCCTAATTGAATTTTTACTTTTACTTGTCATTTTTGATATATCAAGAGAAGATAACTTTTTTTTCTATTTTATCCTTAACAGTAACTTTTTTTCTCAAATTAATTTTGAGACACAATATAAACATCATTTAATAGGAATATGATAAATTAATCATATTATTAATTATTTTTTTAGTAGATGTGTGAAATTAAAATGTAATAAGTAAAATCGATGAGACAATTTCATTTTCAAGCTCAATAGATCCAACACTTTGATTAGCTACTTATTGAGTAGATGCAGCATTAAAAATTTCAGCAAATCCTACATTTTCAGTGGTTGATGCTTCATTAAAATGAGCCCCCTCGGCCCCTTCTTCAGCAACCACATCCTCTCCATAGACCCTCTTGTTTCCTTCTTTATTAAAAGCAATAAAAGATTAATCATTCATATTAGTGTGTTTCAGCAAATTAGTGAGACTATCAAGTTGATCAACTATCAACCATGTGACAAACGTATGCCTAAACTATATCTCTATTTTTAAAGAATTGTGAAAGTTCATAAACCTTTCCATCAATTTGAATTTCTAATAGAAACAGGGGCGGATCCAAGAAGGCCGCGGTGGGTGCTCGAGCACCCATTACTTCCGAAGTGGAATCTGAGAATTTGTATAGAAAATTGGTAAAAGAGGGTCAAATATTAAAGAGAGCATCCAGTGAAACAAAGTTGTGTCGGGTGTTGATGGTTTGTAGGTCAATTGTAGAGTGTTATTCCTTCTCTTGATCAAAAGATTGAACTCACCCACTTGCAGCTCTCTTTTATCAAATTTTTTTTCCTACTCTTTTTGTTCTCTCTTTGCTTTTCCTCCTATTTATTTGGTTTCTTTTTTAACTTTTTTTTCTATTTTTATCTTCATAGTTATTTTACAAATAAAATTATGTGCTTGAGGTTACTATTATTATTTGTTGGTGATATTACAATAAATGTTACAATAATTACAACTGAAAATTATAAAATGAATAAAGAAAAAATATATTTCTTCTTCAATGACTGAGATGCGGATATCTCACTCTCTTTAAGGAGATTCAAGCCCGCTGCGGTAATTTCTCCGGTCTAGCAATAACACTCTTTGACTTGTCCCTTTCAGGATACAACATCCTATACACAACAACTCAATATTTTAGACTAATGTTAAGTTCAAAGCTCTCATAAATAAACATCTCTCTTTAACTAATAAACTCTCTTATAATTTTTTTTAATATTTTTCTTTCTCTGCACTATATTTGTTATTTCTTCTCCTTTCATCTCAAAATGAATATGCCTATTTATAGGCAAACTTACATAATATTTTATTATTTTAGTATCCGCCAAAAATGATTAAATTTTTTTTATTATTTTAGTAGCCACCAAAAATGATTAAAAATTTTTATTATTTTAGTAGCCACCAAAATTGATAAAAAAAAAAATTTATAGCCACCAAAAATGATTTAACAAATTCTTCCCTTTTTGAATTATATTTTTCAAAGCTTGAAAAATATTGTAAGACTAATTTAATACAAAATTTAAAAGAGTGGAATGAGAATGGATCCGGATAATGCCAATAGATATTATAATTTTCACAACGTAAAAAAATAATTTTGGCATTAAAAAAATATCATTTTTTACATTAATAATAATATTAAATGTCATTTATCTATCAATCCCCTACTCATTTTAATATTATCAAGAGAGTTCACTAGATAAAGGAAGATTAGTATGCATAATAAAGGTGTGCTCTACATTGAACTTTTACTTAGTAAAACAGTAATTTTTACTCCAGAGTCGTAGTGGTCTCAGACTTAAACTATAACTGCTTAGGGAAAATAAAAAAGTTACTGCTTACACATAATAGTCAAGGTGTTGAAAATGAGCTTTTTAGCCAGCACATTACGGCCTTGTGTTATCCCGATTTTAATGAGTGTCTTTTGAGAATGAGTCTAATTCTCATTAGGAAGCAGCCTACTTCCATACTCACATAGGTGAAATTCGTCTAGAGTGCTCCTATAATTTAGCACTCCACTCATCCGAGCTACAGATATTCATTAAGAGTTTAATAAAACTCAACCTCACAATCATTACAGGCAAATGCACTTACATCATAGGGAGAGATAAATAAATAAATAGTGCATTTTTCACAACAAGTCATCATGTGAATCATTTTTTCCATTGAACCTGGTTACAGGATCTCTAGTCCCCGGGTTGAGTTTCCTCACATATGACTGATGATTTAACAGGCTTTAATCACATCCCCCTCGATGTGTTCCAGACCTTTTCTTTTGCCAAGGCCTTGGTCAACGGATCTGCAAGATTATCACAAGATTTGACATAATCAATATTAATGGTACCATTTGTCAAATATGATCTCGCATTACTGTGTTTTCTCCGTATAGGTCTGGATTTACCATTGTAATAACGGTTTTGAACTCTACCAATTGCAGCGGTGCTATCACAATGAATTAATATTGGAGGAATTGATTTTTCAAAATAAGGTATTTGAAATAATAAATCTCTTAACCAATTCGCTTCCTCACTAGCTGAAGTTAAAGCAATTAGTTCAGCCTCCATGGTAGAGTTAGCAATTATTGTTTGCTTTTTAGACTTCCAACAAATAGCACCACCACCTACAGTAAAAACATAACCAGTAGTGGATAAGGAATCACCTGATAAAGTATTCTAATCTGCATCACAAAAGCCTTCAAGTACAGCAAGATATTTTGTATAGAATAAACCACAATTTTTTGTTCCAATTAAATATCTCATTACTCTGTTTATAGTATGTCAATGTTCATTACCTGGCTTGCTAGTAAACCTGCTAAGAACTCCAACTGCATATGCAATATCAGGCCTAGTGCAATCAGTCACATATCTCAAACTTCCAATTATTCTAGCATATTCCTTTTGATTTATTACTTCCGCTTCATTCTCAACAGTAAACAGGTGAATGCTAGAATCAAATGGAGTAACAACATGCTTGCAATCAAGGAAATTATATTTTTTCAATATTTTCTCAACATACTGTGACAGGTCAAGAAAAATTTCATTACATGTTCTAGTAATTTTTATTCCTAGAATAAAATTTGCCTCACCAAGATCTTTCATTTCAAAGTGGCTTCTAAGAATATTTTTAGTTTCATCAATAATATTCATGTTAGAACCAAAGATCAATAAATCATCAACATATAGGCAAATAATCACATGTGAATTATTCCAAGACTTATGATATATGCACTTATCACACTTATTTGTTTTAAACTCATTTTCAATCACGCAGGAATCAAACTTTTCATGCCATTGCTTCGGTGCCTGTTTCAAGCCATATAGGGATTTATTAAGTTTACACACTTTGCTTTCTTGACTAGTCTCAACAAAACCTTCGGGTTGTTCCATGTAAATTTTCTCATTTAGGTCTTCATTTAAAAAATCAGTTTTTACATCCATTTGATGAATTTGTAAATCAAAAATTGATGCAATAGCAACTAAAAGTCTAATGGATGTAATTCTTGTTAACAGTGAAAAAGTATCAAAAAATTCTAGGTCTTCTAATTGTTTAAAACCTTTAGCCACGAGCCTAGCTTTATGTTTATCAACTGATCCATCCGGTTTTAATTTTTTATGTAAGACCCATTTACAACCAATTGTTTTACAACCCGGTGGTAAATCAACCAACTTTCAAGTTTTATTAGAAATTAGTGATTCCATTTCATCATTTACAGCCTTTTTCCAGAAAATAGCATCATGTGATGACAAGCTTCTTTTAAAGTGAGTGGGTCATTTTCAACGTTAAAAACATAATAATCAGGACCAAAATCTTTTTCTACTCTAACTCGTTTACTTCTTCTTAACTCAAAATCATCGTTTTCATTATTATTTAAAGTAGAAATAGAAAAACTAGATAGTGACAAAATATTTTCTTTAGTCACATGACCCCCACTATTTTTAA
>NC_061116.1:189522827-189653560 GCF_002878395.1 Capsicum annuum | reverse complement strand
GTGAGTGGGTCATTTTCAACGTTAAAAACATAATAATCAGGACCAAAATCTTTTTCTACTCTAACTCGTTTACTTCTTCTTAACTCAAAATCATCGTTTTCATTATTATTTAAAGTAGAAATAGAAAAACTAGGTAGTGACAAAATATTTTCTTTAGTCACATGACCCCCACTATTTTTAAAATCAAAAGGGAATTTATCTTCATGAAAAATAACATCACCTGATTCTACTATCACATCATCTTCAAGATTAAAAAATCTATAGGTTGTACTATTTGAAGCATAACCAAGAAAAACACAAGTAGTAATTTTCTTACCCAATTTAGATATTTTGGGATCCATTGACCTTACATAGGCTAAGCAACCCCAAACACTTAAATATCCCAAATTTGGTTGATGACCTTTCCACAATTCAAAAGGTGTTAATTTGGTCTTTTTATGAGGCACTCGATTCAACACATAACAAGCAATCAAAAGAGTTTCACCCCTAAAACTCAAAGGTGCACAAGACTTAATTAACATGGCATTGTTAACTCAATCAAAGTTCTATTTTTCCTTTCTGCTACACCGTTAGATGCAGGAGAATAAGGAGGAGGAGTTTCATGAATTATACCCAATGATTTTACAAAAGAATTAAACTCAAGTGACTCATATCCATGGCCTCTATCACTTCTAATTCTTTTTATTTTTCTATTAAATTGATTTTCAACTTCATGAAGAAAATTTTTAAAATTCTCAAAAGCATCACTTTTATTTTTCATTAAGTAAACATATGTAAACTTAGAAAAATCATCAATGAAAGTGACAAAATATCTATTTCCTCCACGAGTTAAAATTTCACCAAGTTCACAAATATCAGTATGAATTAATTCTAATAATTCAGTTTTTCTTTCAACTTGATAATGAAGCCTTTTTGTGATTTTAGCTTTACTACAAGCTTCACATTTTTCAAAAATCTTTTTGATGATTGGAATTAATCCTAAACTACTCATGATTCCCACATAACGATTATTTATATGACACAAACGAGCATGCCAAAAATTAGTAGAAGAAAACATATAAACAAAAGTAGTTGCTTTATTCATTTCAACACTTAATTTAAGTATACCATCATACCTTTTCCCCACAAAAATATTATTTTTCATAATTACATACTAATTAGATTCAATCATCTGTTTGAAGCCTGCCTTATTAAGAAGAAAAGTAGACATCAAGTTTTTTCTCATGGAAGGAGTATAAAGTACATCTTTTAAGATTAATACACTTTCAGAAGTAAATTCGACATTCTCCATTCCAAGTGCTTGACTTGTGTGTGAATTTCCAAGCATGATGGTTTTGGCCTCCTCAAATTTTGTATAATTCTTAAATCAATCTTTGTCGTAACAGACATGACGGTTTGCACCAGAGTCAGCCCATCATCCATCAATATTCACCACCATTTTTATGTCTGTAATCACTGCCACAAAAGTTTCTTCGGTTACGTTTGCCTGAGGTGTAGGCCCATATTTTTTATATCTGCAAAATCGAATAATATACCCACTCTTACCACAGACAAAGCACGGTCCTTTTTCATGTACATGTTAATGTTTTGATTGGTTATTTCCACCATTATTATTATTGGAATGTCTACCATTATTTTTCTTAAATTTCTTCTTCTTAGGCTTCAAAAAAGTATTTTTGTTAGGTTCAGGGGTAGCATTACCTGAAGTTAAATTTACCTTCATTGTGATGTTGTTCTCTTCTGTTTGCGTGAGTGCATCTTGGCCCCTTGCTTCTTCTTCCATGCGGATTCTCATTATCAAAGTCTCAAGAGAAGTTTCCTTTTGCTTGTGGCACATAGTTTTTTGGAACTCCTTCCACGAAGGTGGAAGTTTATCAATTATGCCACAAACAATAAGGCTATCTCCAATTTTGACTTCTTCAGACCTGTGCTCGCCGACAATCATTATAAAATCTTGAACTTGGTCTATCACTGATTTGTTGTCCACCATTTGAAAATGAAAAAATCTGCTAGCCGCATATCTTTTTGCTCCCGCCTCCTCAGTGTCATATTTACTATGCAATGCTTTCCAAATTTTCTTTGCACTAGAGTAAGTTCTATCATAATAATCATAAAAATTATCAGACAGACAATTTAGTAAATAACACCGACACTTGTAGGAGTCACCGTCGTATTTTTTAATTTTCTCTTGAAGGGAAATAAGTTCATCGTCGGTCATTTTAGAATTATCTACTTTATTTGAATATTTCTCCGTTAACACATAAGAGACATGGAGAAGATTTAAGTAGAAAAGAACTTTACCCTTCCACCTTTTAAAGTGGGTACCGTTGAACCGGAATGGCTTGTTCAGATCTCTTAGCTTGACATCCGCGGTATTTTCAGTTGTTGCCACCGTTGAATCTCCTTAAAATTATTGGTGATATTTTAATAAAATTGCAATAAAACTACAATAAATATTACAATGATTACAACTGAAAATTACAAAATAAATAAAGAAGAAATATATTTCTTCTTCAATGGCTGAGGCGCGGATATCTCGCTCTCTTTAAGGAGATTCAAGTCCACTGCGGTAATTTCTCCGATCTAGCAGTAACACTCTTTGGTTTGTCCCCTCCAGTATATAACAGCCTATACACAACAACTCAATATTCTAGACTAATATTAAGTTCAAAGCTCTCATAAATAAATACCTCCCTTTAACTAATAAACTCTCTTATAATTTTTTTTTATATTTTTCTTTCTCTGTACTATATTTGTTATTTCTTCTCCTTTCATCTCAAAATGAATATGCCTATTTATAGGCAAACTTACATAATATTTTATTATTTTAGTAGCCACCAAAAATGATTAAATTTTTTTTATTATTTTAGTAGCCACCAAAAATGATTAAAAATTTTTATTATTTTAGTAACCACCAAAATTGATTGAAAAAAAAAAAATTATAGCCACCAAAAATGATTTAACAAATTCTTCCCTTTTTTGAATTATATTTCTTAAAGCTTGAAAAATATTGTAAGACTAATTTAATGCAAAATTTAAAAGAGTGGAATGGGAGTGGATCCGAATAATGCCAATAGATATTATAATTTTCACAACGTAAAAAAATAATTTTGGCATTAAAAAAATATCATTTTTGGCATTAATAATAATATTAAATTGCCATTTATCTATCATTATTTTTTAAACATAGAAAACATCGAGAATAATTGTGTATAGAATGACTAGTAATATTTATTACATTGATATTGAGATATTTTAACATTAGTTTAATTAATCGTTCAACTTCTATACCTATACTTGGTATATAGTGGTTTTGCATTATCAGTTGAATACAAGCTTTAAATTTGATGGATTCAAAAATATTTTGTAAAACAATTTTTGTGAAATAGCATTTATGTAATATCTATACTTTATATAAAATACATAGGATTAAGTTGAACGCCCTGACTATGTTTATAATATGTCATGTGCTATAACATAGTGAGCACCTATTACATTGAATTCCTGGATCCGTTCCTGAATAGAAATCTTTTTTCGATGGTCTAACCTAAAATATGTAGCTTGTTGTAGCATATTCTAAGTCTTTTAAAAAACTAATTAGCTCAAAATAATATATTCAATCCACATCTACATCAAAAATATTTGTTACTTTCCCCCACCTCTCTCCCTTCATATTTTGATTTTTCACTCCTACTATTAAAAATTCTGCCATGATAATGTCTCAAAGTTATATATGTAAAATCACCTACTTTTAAGTTTTAGTTGCATTTACTATGAAAAACAACTAAACACGTAATAAAAAATGGAAACAGTCGATATAATCATACAACTCAAATAATTTAGAAAAAAATTGAGCATTTAAATATATTGTAATTAGTCACACTTGAAGAATCAATTCAGACTACGAAAAAAAATTTAATTTTTGACAAATTCTAAAATTCAGACGACAGAAATAACAATAAAATATTATATAGGTAAACCCTAGAAAAATCATCATAAAGTTTCAATTTTAACCTTCAAGACTTGTTGAACACTAACCCGTTCACACCTCTACCAAGCAAAATCACATCTTCCACAATACTAACAAACTTGTTAATGCAAGTAATAATTTTAGAAAAAGAAGTAAAACTGGAAAATGAGAAAAATGGATGATGATTAAGTTTTTCTAATTACGAGGAAGAGGCAAGGTCGTTTGTTTGTGGATAATTCTTTTTTAAAAAAAAATTGTGGATAATGAGGACTTAAAATAAATTAAAAGACATATTAAAGTCTTTTATTGAATTTAAATGTCGCGTGTGAATCACAATTTGATGGACTAAATAAGTAATCCATCTAGATAAAATATATGCCACAGAAATACGTTAATAAAAAATCGAGGGTGTCATAAGACCCCCATAAATTTGAGGCGCGTTACAATAATTTTCTACAAAGTTTAGGTATATTTTGGATTATTTTTTTTTATTTTTTTAATTTATAATTTTCATAATTTATGAGATTTTCATGCTTATGAAAAAATCATACAACTTTAATAATTTAAATTAAGTGTATAGATATAACTTTAATTTCGTATGATAATTTTGTATCGCATGTATAAACAGATTTTTAAAGGCTATTTGGTTGAAAAATAATTTATCTCGATATTAATTATTTCTGAAATAGTTATTGTGAAATTAGTTATGTCACCCTCAAATTGAGATGCAACTAACCCTATAATCCCAAAATTAGTATTCTTAAGATAGCTTATTCATGTATTTTGATCCAATGGAGCATGAAATAAATTTATTCTAAATTTAATTTCGAAATTAAGTATTCTTCTATCTCTCTTAAAATAATATAATTAAATTGGTCTCGAGCCCCCCACCCCACACCCCACTCCACTCCAAAAAGTTTCTTTGCGTCAAGTCCAACTAACGAAATCTTCCTAAGGTAGGCGATTTCACATTTGCCAATTTTATTATCATCTCCTTCCTCCGTACCTTTCCCAACAATCGCCGATCTCAAAAAGAAAATTCTTCATTCAACATATGAGCCGAAAGAGTAATAATTTTTAGGTAAATTGCTCTCTCTTTATTGTGATTTATACACACAAAAAAAAAAAAACCATTAATTATGGAGGTTTTTAAACTAATTATAATCGGAATTTTTGGTCATTTGATTCGATTTACCGTTTCTGATCCGGGTTCGGATTCGGGTTGTCCGAAAACCCATAGTGCATCTCTGATGAACTTCACTTACCAATTTTCAATGGCACAGCATCAATTACGAGGTGTACTCAATGTAATTGATGATTGTTCGTTTAAGGTTAGTCAATTTGATATGCTAGAAGGTTCTGATGTGCGTTGGTGGGGTGCAGTTGGTGATAATTTGGAAAACCTTACAAAGGGTTTTGTGATTTCTGAGGACAAGTTGAATAAGACTTATAAGAGTGATGGGTTTGTTGTGAAATTGATGAACAATGTTACGTGGGATGATTTGAATGTTTTGGCAGTTTGGGATGTACCGATGGCTTCGGATTTTGGGCATGTTGTTTTGAGGAATTTGACTAATGGGACGGAGTTTTTAGCCCCATTGGAGAGTTGGATTAATGGGAGTGTGATTATGGGGAGTGGAATGCCTACAATGTTTAATAATTGTAAGGTGTTAGCGGATAATTATAGGGTTAGGTGGAGTTTGAATGAGGAAGAGGATGTTATTGAGATTGGATTAGAAGCAGCTATAGGTTTTTTGAGTTATATGGCGTTTGGATGGGCGAATCCGAGTGCTTCGAGTAGTTTTATGATGGGTGGTGATGTTACTGTCACGGGGTTTAAGGAGGATTTATCGCCTTTTGCTGATGATTATTTTATTACCAAGTATAGTGAGTGTATGATTAGTAAGGATGGGAAAGTTGAGGGGGTTTGTCCTGATAGTATATATGAAGGATCTGATCCGGTTGGGTTAGTGAATAATACGAGGTTGGTTTATGGGCATAGGAAGGATGGTGTATCGTTTATTAGGTTTAAGAAGCCGTTGAAGTCTATTGATACGAAGTATGATTTGCAAGTGAATCAAAACGCTACAATGAGAGTGATATGGGCTTTAGGTTTGATAAAACCTCCGGATAGTCTTAGCCCTTTTTATCTTCCACAAAACCATGGTGGTAGTTTTGGGCACTTGACTCTTAATGTATCCGAACATGTTAACGATTGCTTGGGGCCTCTGGATGCGGAGGATAAACAAGATCAAGACCTTGTCATTGCAGATAAAAAAGGACCACTTGTTGTATCAACAGGTCCAGCAGTGTTTTACCCAAATCCTCCTAACCCTTCAAAAGTTCTTTACATCAACAAGAAAGAGGCACCGCTTCTCAGGGTAGAGAGGGGTGTTCAAGTAAAGTTTTCAATCCAGGCTGGACACGATGTTGCCTTCTATATAACCTCAGATCCACTTGGTGGAAATGCTACATCGAGGAATATGTCAGAGACCATCTACTTTGGGGGCCCTGAAGCACAAGGAGTTCAAGCCACTCCCACAGAATTAGTTTGGGCTCCTGATAGGAACACGCCAGATTTAGTTTACTATCAGTCTCTGTATGCTCAGAAAATGGGGTGGAAAGTTCAAGTGGTTGATGCAGGCTTACCGGATATGTATAACAGCAGTGTAGTTCTGGATGATCAGCAGGTTACTTTCTTTTGGACGTTGGCTGAAAATTCAATCTCCATTGCAGCTCGAGGGGAGAAAAAGAGTGGTTATTTGGCACTTGGTTTTGGTCGTGGTATGGTGAATAGTTATGCATACGTGGGCTGGGTTGATGACACTGGTAAAGGGAAGGTAAGCACATACTGGATAGATGGAAGAGATGCTTCCAATATTCACCCAACTAATGAGAGTCTGACACACGTAAGATGCAAGTCGGAGAATGGCATTATTACTATGGAATTCACCCGTCCACTACGTCCATCTTGTGATCTGGATGATAAGCCGGAGTGCAATAATATTGTTGATCCTACGACACCACTCAAAGTCATCTGGGCCATGGGTGCTCAATGGTCAGATGACCATCTGAGTGTGAGAAATATGCACTCCGTCACAAGCAGCAGGCCTATCAGAGTGCTGCTCATGCGTGGTTCAGCAGAAGCAGAGGAGGATTTACGGCCTGTGCTAGCTGTACATGGGTTTATGATGTTTCTGGCTTGGGGAATATTGCTGCCAGGTGGTATTTTAGCAGCTAGATATTTGAAACATGTCAAGGGAGATGGGTGGTTTCAGATTCATGTTTATCTACAGTATTCTGGATTATCAATTGTCTTCCTTGGCTTTCTCTTTGCTGTAGCTGAACTTCGTGGTTTGAGTTTCAGCTCCCTTCACGTTAAGTTTGGAATGCTGGCCGTAGTTCTTGCTATTGCACAACCTATCAATGCATACCTACGACCTAAGAAACCTGGAGCAGGGGAGGAGGTTTCTTCAAAACGGCGTCTTTGGGAGTATGCCCATGTCATTGTTGGCAGGGGTGCCATTGTTGTTGGGATTGCAGCTCTTATAACTGGAATGAAGCATTTAGGAGAGAGGTATGATGAAGAAGTTAATAAGCTGATGTGGGCTTTAATTCTGTGGATTCTTGCTGGTGCTTTGACAGCAATATATCTGGAGTATCGTGAGAGGAAGAGAAGGCGAGATAGATTATCCGGCAGAAGTAATTGGGTTCTGGGTAGTGGTGAAGAGGAGGACATTGACCTCCTCAGTCCAAGCCAGGTAAGGGCAGACAAAGACTCAGGTTCCTCTGATCGCATGGAAGTTCAGCTAGAACCAATAAGCAGATAAAGATTCACATATAGGCATGTTTTGTAAATCTGTTATCACAAATTTTGGGTTTGTTGCTAGTCCTACAGTTCGCCTGTTTTGATGCAAGGATTATTGATGATAAAGATCTACATATTACTATATGCCTAGAGACAGGTTCTGTTCCCACTTTTGGGTCCTGCAGAGGAGATACTCAGCTGCCTGTATTAAAGACCAGCAACATTTATTGAGGTAGTTTAGGAAACAACAAATTGTTACATTTGTGTACATTAGCAATGAGCGGTTTAAGTTCATAGAATGGATTTGAAACCATGTTCCCCCCCCACTGTTTGTCGAAATTGGAAAAGGGAACGTCGAGAGGAAGGATTAAAAAAGAATTATGCAGGAAGGTACAAAACAATTTTCTATTGCAGTTCAGTTTTTCTTCATGCATTATACTAATTGTTAGTGCATTTTTTTCGCAATTTAAACAATCTTTGGATTCATGGTCCTTTCATGCATGGTTTCTCTATATCTGGCTGATCTTTGGATTCATGGTCCTTTCATGCACGGTTTCTCTATATCTGGCTAAGTGCTTGTTCAGAGATTACTATATGATTCAGATTTTTGTGCACACAAGTATGACAGAGAACAGTTCTGTTATGTTAGTTGTTCTGGAACATGAAACATATTAATGGCCAAAAACGTTGATGAGACTTATGTGAAAAATCTGGCCTTTGATACAAAGAGAGAGATGTGTTCTTGTTATAAATTTCATGTATAATCGGCAAACATGAAATTTGTTATAGGATTGCATCTCTGTTATTATCTATTGTATCATGTAGTTTGACTATAGTAGTACTATTCTATTTCTGCTGCTACTATCTGTTGATTTTGTTACGATTATTGTATCTTGTACTTTCATTACATCCTATCCTTTTCTTAGACTGTTTTTTGTCTTGAACCAATAGTCTTATCGTTAACAGCCTCTCTACTTCACCTTTTGAGTTAAAGGTAAGGTCCTGCGTACACACTACCAGTGACGGAGTCAGGATTTTCGCTAAGGGGTTCATAAGTTAATATAAAAACTAATCGAAGGGGGTTCAACATCTAATATATATATATAAAAATAATTTTAACCATGTATATATAAAAGAATTTTCCGCCGAAGGGGTTCGACCCCCTGACTATAGTGTAGATACGCCACTGCACTCTACCCTCCCCAGAGACCCCATTTTGTGGGACTACATTGGGTTTGTTATTGGGTATGTTTTTGTTATCGTCGCAATCAACATACTTGAATCTGTTGAACATGTATGCTTGTCGAATGGCCAAGAAGTGTAGCAGGTGTTTATTTACTTTCCTGATTAGAAACTGTTGTAGAAGGTACTCTTCATATATGCTTATGTACTAGATGGACAGCGCAGGCCCAACATTTAATATTTCAAGTGGTCGTCGACTTTTGAATTCCTTGCAAAATGATAAATAGTGAAGAAATTTAGCAAAAAATGAAGCATTGTATCATGGAAAAAGACAAAGGTAATTGCTCTCATTCATATGCCCTTTTTCAATGCAATCTTTGATAGTGGAACTTGTGATGCTTCCTCCAAGAACTAATGGTTTTTTCATTCCTTATTCACTTTTATTTTCATTAAATTAATTTAGAAAAAAATGTCTCTTGTTAATTTTACTTATTTATCTTTGACTTGACACGTAAATTTTAAAAAATAATTTTAGTTATCAACTCTATAAATTATAAGTCATTTTAATGTTGTAGTATTTAATAACAAATGAAAAACGTACACAAAATGATATTATTTCTTGTTTTTTTCAAATGGGACAAGCAAAAATTGGACAATTAATTTTAATATATTGCAACAATAATAATAGTATATGTAGTATATTTCTTCAAAGTAGGATATAGAAAAAATAAGGCATACGCAATTTATATCACTATTTTATACATGGGTACGTAACAAATAAATATAGACGAAAGAATATTGTTTATAGAAAAAGAAAAGAATCAAAATATATATATATATATATATATATATATATATATATATATATAAAGGAGACTCTAAGACAATCCTATGTGGCATGTCTTAGGGGCCTTCATTTCCATTTATCTTTTTTCTTCTTTTTTTGAATTTTTTTCTTCATTCTTTCACTAATTAATTTGTTTATTAATGAAAGAAAAACTCTATCATATTTACTATATGTAATTATATCTCATAAGTAATAAAAAAAACTTTCATTTATTTGTATTCTCCACTTAAATAACATGTTTTCTCAATTTCATTTTGCTTAGTTCTTATTAATCAATCTATAAATATCATTCATCTATGGAACTGTTGGATACTCATTTTCATTTTCTCTTTCTTCTTCTTTAATAGTATTTTTTGTCTTCTTTTTTTTTACATCTTTTTCATGTGATAATATTATAGTGACCATTTTGATAAAGATCATTAAATATTCTTTAGCATTTCTTCTTGTATAGTAATAGTCAAACATACACAAATTTATCAAGATTAAGAAGCAAGTTTGTTGTTGGTACAAAATTCATCAAAGGAAAAATTAACTTAATTTGATACAAGTTTATCATAACAAAGAAGAAAGTTCAATGGTCATGAAAGATTCATTAAGAGAGATTATGTCTTGAAAGATTCACCAAGAGAGATTATCAAATTAATTAGTATGGCGAAGTATAGATGTTTGAACGATCTATCTATATATATGTGTGTGTAAATAGATAGACACACATACATACATACATACATACATACATACATACATACATTTTTATTGCTTAATTTTATATTTTCAATTAGCTATTTCATTAAATGCAAGAAATGCACCCTTCAAGAACAAGATTTTATTACAAAGTTTAACACTATGTCAGCAACGAAAAATATTTTCAACTTATCCCTTTGTTGATGACATAGAACTTATTGATTCGTAGTTTTAATTTTTGGTCAATGATTCATTTATTATTTTTGGCTCTTTTCTTTACTTTTTGAATTTTTTTTTAATTCAATTCTATCTAATTCGAACTATATGTCACTCAACTTTCATAATTGAGCATCCCATTTTAGTATTTCTTTTTCTTCAAGTATCAACAATTAAAAAAAAAAAATCTAACATCTCACAACCTAACTTGAAAATATGTCAATTAATACAAAAAAGTGTGTGTGTGTGTGTGTGTGTGTGTGTGTGTATTGTCAAAATTACCTGACAAAAGTCTCACCGCATGGCAGATTTGTTTTTTGATCTTTAAGAGAAAAATGTTCTATTAGAAATTTTAAATGTAAAAATTGAGTTTTTGATTAAAAATAAAAAGGAAAATCAAGATAATTAGAGTGAATACCGAAAAGAAGAAAAATAGTGAAAAAAAGTCAAAAAAAAATGAATTCTTTTAATGTTCAATAAATTTTTGTCCACATTCAATGCTCAATTAAAGAGAAAGTATACTCTTCAAAGCTAGGATTTCTTTAATTTTTCTCATTTATTTACATTTTTTTGCTATTATATTTTATACTCCTCTTTCTCAATTGTTGAATTTAGAATGATGTTTTGTTTGCTTTTATTGTCTATTGATGATGTAAGTTTCAAAGTGTAAAGTTTAATTTTTATCTTACTCCTACATTAAATTAAAATATTATAAAATACTAATTAAATATTATATGGTAATCATATCATATTAGACTAAATACTAAATAAAGTATTTACTAAAACTAATATAAATTTGAATGAAAAATATAAATATTAATATATTCAAATGGTCATATGTGTCTTTAGGCTTCTACAAAAGTGATTATATTCTGGTATATTTATTCTTTTACATTTAAAGCCATAAATTTTTAAAATATAATGAATATAAATATCAATTATAATGAAACAATTGTTATTTATCATAAAAAAGTTTGTTTACTCTTTCAATTTTAATAGAAGTTTAATGTGTGCTAAGTCTCTTAACTGTTCGACCCCTTTATCTTTTTTTGGTTCCTTTTATGTTATTTTCTTTTGTTTTTTGCCATTAAACTTCTTTAATTTAAGTTTTTATAAATCTTTAATTACAGTAAATCTATATTTTTGTTCAGGCTCAAATTAGGCATTTTTGACTTTTTTGAGGGTTTGCTAATAACTAAAAAATTTCATTTCTTGGTTAAAATTATGAATTAATTTTAAACGTTAAAATGTACCTCTTATTTGGTGTTTTTATCATACTTAAAAAGATTTATTTATAGTTTTTACATTGCATTTCTCATTACACACGTATTTTTTTTTATAGAATTTTAATTGTTTTTATTAATCTATAAAAATTTACTACGTGAAACACATGTACAATGTACGTGTCTAGAGACTAATTAAATATAATCTAAAGGAGTTATTTATCATATACAATAAAGTCTAATTATACCATTGTTTCACCCACATAGTATCAATACTTATTTATATAGTATGTCTAAATAGTTTTTTTTAAAAATATAATTAATCACTCATAATTAAGTGCACAACTCATTTGTCCTGTCTATTTATATTTCAGTATATCTTCATATAATTTTGGAATCTCATGGTATGTTATTTTTTTTTTTTTCTCTTTTGTCTACTTTAATTTCTTTCCTTTTATTTTATTTTATATCTTTAATTTCTAAGTGTATTATCATCTCATAAAAGGATTGATATACATGAAGTTAGATATCCTTTCATTAAAAGAGGAGACTTCATTAGTTTTGATATCCTTTTATGTCACATAGAACGCTTTGTCCTTTTTAAAGTTTTATGTAGTTTGTTTCATTAGCTTCATGAATGTGGTGTATAAAACACATAGACCCAACTTTATAACTATAGAAGAGGATGAAAGAGAAGTAGATAGCAGCTAATGGAATTGTTATGTTTTCTTCTAAATATATTGCACAATTTTTAAAGTATTTTTTGTATTATTTAACTTTTCTAAACTTCTCAAATGAGCAGGGGAAGGGGGTTCCTTTTTACGTGAGCAACAATCAACAATGAAAGGTTAAGGATAACAATATTTGTTATTCATAGCCTCTTTCTTAGTGAGATAGAATTTGCAATCTTTCTTGTTGAGATAGAACTTTCAAACTCGAAGCAATGCTAATTTTTACTATATCAAATTCTTTAAACTATCGATAACTCGAGCTAACACTCAAGCATAATTATGAAATAATAGTTGACATAACTAATTACGAAGTACAAAACAATAACTATTTTTTTTTTTTAATTTGTATTCATTAATCATAATTTTTTTAAATTCGTATCTCATCTTTATTTTATTTAAATATATAAAATAAAAGTATAGAGAAACAAAAATTCTATTATCCAACAAAATACATAAACAAAAGGAAGAATTTATAATTTAACTAACTAAATATAATTAATTATCACAGGTGTAAGATAAAAATAAATACTTTTAAGATAAAAACAAATAATTTTCTGTATAATAATCTGAGATAATATGTATTATTAATATAAATTTACTAATGTTATTTTTAACCGTGCGAAACGTATCCATTATCACTAGTCTAAATATAATATTATATGTGTAACTTAGAATCTATCAACTAAACAAATAAAACTTTTAATCAAATGTTAGAATTATACATAGCATACGGCGCAAACCGGCTAGTACTATGTAGAAGAGGGAGTGGAGAACGACTAAGGGCATAATCGTTATTAATAGAATAATATAGCGGCAAACAAGTAATTTTAATTAACAATTTGGATGATTCTGGAGTCGTCTATTTTCTCTCTTCTTGAATAAGCAGATCTCTTCAGTCTTCACAAATTCATCTCCAAGTATTTCTCATCGGCAGCTCTTCATCTTCAATTCTCTGAGCACTGGTGCAACCTAAAGGTAGTTCTTTGTCATTCCTATTCACTCTAAACGTTATCTTCGTCTTCACTTTTTCCCTTACTCTCTCTTCATACATTCAATTTCTTAGATTTGATTTATAACGTTTTGATCAATATGTTTATTCTTCAATATTCTCTTCCATCTTCAATTTTTCTTCAAATTTTGGATTCGGATGAATAAATTTATAAAATTTGTTGTTAGATTTTGTTCTGTATGAATTTTTGAATTTTAGGTGTTTGAAATTTGATAAATTGCTTGCAGTAAAGAATATAAGAAATACTCCGTGACAATTGTTAATTCTTTGAATACGTTCTCATTCTCATTCTTTTGCTTAAATTTTTTGTTATTTTCCTTTCTCTGATTTTAGGTTAAACTTAGTTCTTCAGATTTTAGTTGTAGTTTATCCAATTATATTGGTGATTTAGCTAACTATTATCATCTAGATTCCTAATTCGTTATTTTCTTTTCTACACTGCCCAGGCCAAGTAAACACTCAAAACAGAAATTCATAAATTCATAGGCTAATATTGAAATAGGTTGAAGTCATCTTTATTGGTGTGAATTGAATTTTATGAATTTAAGAAGATAAACGGGTAAGTGAAAAAAAATATTTGACTATATAAGTGCAGCTTTCTTTGTGTCGTAAAGTAAAATCAGAAGTTATTCACAAAATATCAATTGCTGGTACAAATTTGTTTTGCTAAATTTTCTCTAAATATTGCCTCATTAGCCTTTTTGGACATTCAATGCCATCTGGTTATGGATGGACTTGTTAGCATCATTTCTTTGTTACTGAATGGATAAGAAAAGATTGAAGATCGTACGTCTCGAAGGATTCAGATATGGTTATATTTACTGCAATAATAGAGTGTCGGTGAAAATTCTGCGCACCAAGAAAGTTGCAAGGCTCAACGGAATTTTTTGACCTCTCATAAAGAAAAAATATTTAGGAGATTGGACAGATGAGCAGTTTCTACATAGGCCTTACTCTTTCGTACTTGAATTATGTAATGATATTCAAAATGATTGTATTTTAAAAAATGGTTACAAGAGTCGTTCTGCATTTGCGAAATACAATGTATTGTACGCCTAAAGATATGTAGATGCAAGGAGAACTCTCAGGGGTTCTAATAATTTGCTAATTGTAAGAAGTTAGTCAATCGTTTTGTTACTTTCTTTATGGTTATGATGATATGCTAACAGATGTTCATGCATCCACTTCTTTATGATTATTTTGGGTTTTTCAGATTTCTACAGTAGTGCCCAATTCTTGAATTTTCATCCAGTTTGTATGATAGTGTTGGTGATTATAATCTTTTAGTTACTGCTTCTCAACTGTACAGGACAAGTAAACCACATATATCCCACGTGTAAGCAGGCTTAGAGTTTCAAGATAGCTAATCAAACTTTTGAGGAACAAGCCTTTTAATTGTGTTATTGGTTGGAAGTTTGCGTACACTAATTGTGAGATGTGGTCTGGAGTTACTTTTTAGTCCTAAATTTCTAAATTTAGGTGAACAGTGGATATTGAAGGAAAGCCTTTGAGTAAGGTAAAGTTGTTGTAGATCACGGGTTCAAGTCGTGAAAAGAGCCTCTTGCAGAAATGTATGGTAAGTTTGATCTTTGTGGTTTGGCCCGGAGTCCGCACATAGCGAGAGCTTTAGTACAGAGGATTACAACTAAATAATGGATATATGGAAGAAGCCTACTACTAACATCATCAAAATTGATAAGATTAGAATGTTATTGCATATATTTTGTAGAGTTTGGTTAAAGCTGCAATACAGTAGAGGTCATAATTTCTCCTATGATTAAATCAATTAGTTACTTCTCATCCCCTTAACTAAATTATGTTCTGCTATGTTGGAGTATGAGTTTGAAAGATTGTTTCTTCACCCTGAACTTGATATGAAGTTGGTTGTACTTGGAACTGTACTTGATGTTGCTTGTTAAGTAGTACTTTGTATGTATATAGGGTTTCACATTAGGCAAAGGTATGCAAGATTTGCAACAAAAAATTTAGTGCGGTTGACAAATAAATCTTACTATGCCTTTTGTTCTATTTAATTTCTCTGTCCAAACTGATTATAAATTTCGTTCCTTATCTGAACAACGCTGGCAATTCACAACAAACTAGTATAATAATAAATAAAGAAGTGAAACTTGCATTCAATTTGGATTCGTTAAATTAGTTAAGATATATCATGCACAGTTTGTTCATTCACTTTAGTTATAAATTGCAACTACACAAATTAAGAATCGAAAAACTAAAATATGTCCTCCAAAGTACATTGGAGTGACGTTTCTATTCATCCAAGTACATCTTCCTTTTTGAGATCTCGAGTGATGAAAATCGTTGACTTTAACTCTCCATGGTAAAAGATTCTTGAGTAATGAAAAACCAGTAGTGATTATAAGAGTTCGACTTTCTCTGTTGTGAGAGATTCATCAATCTGCAAATATAAAATTTTCAGGTATCTTAGCAAACTTAAAACATAAAAGGCTATAAGTTCTGTTTGTTTGGAAAAATGTAAAAGACAAAAGTAGAAGCATATAAAAAATTCAAATTTTGAAACTTATATTACAGATAAAGAAAGTAACACAGGCAATTGGTAAAGCAAATGGCTCTGATTACAATAAGACAGCAGGAGAGAAAGAAATCGCACACTTCAAAAGAGCTAAGAAAAAGGAAAAACTCGTCAATTCAATACATTTGTTTTCTTCACAGTAAAAAAAAATTTGTGCAAGTCATATTCTATTACACAGCTTGGTTCGTTTAAGAACACTGTCCGGAGTATATATGCACATCCACTTGTATCACACATCCATGTATTTACAAAGACCCCTTGGCAATATCTGCTGCTACTGATGTTTCAGAGTTTCATCGATAACTCTTGATACTAAATCACCAACTATATGGTATAACTATTTACAAAGATCCCTTGGCAATTCCAACATGTCACGTTGGGTTTTGGAGGTTTTCCACGATTCTTCGATTTTGATCTGTCATGTGTATTCTGACCCGTTGATTGGTCTCTTCCCCTTCGGTCAATGCTAAGAGCATTACCAGATGACTCCCAATTTCTCATTTGCAATTGCTTTCGCTAAGAACAACATCTCGGATTTCATCAAACTTCAACTTCTTAGATCCACGGGAACTACTAATCGCAGCAACAATAGTATCCCAAGACTCGGGTAGAGATGACATCAAAATCAATGCTTTAATTTCATATTCAAAATTAATATCAACAGAACACAGTTGACTAACAATCATATTGAACTCGTTTATATGATCAGTTCGTACATATTTGATAGCGCCTTTAACAGATCTGACGTAGTCTTCTCCTTGGCGATGTTGAACGCCACATTTCTTGACAAATTCAATCGGATCTGCCCTAGAGCCTGCCGATCCTTGAGCTTCCACTCCTCCTCTTTCATGGATTCCGGCTTCACCCCACTCAAAGGTTCGTGAAGATCTTTCTGGTATAGATAGTCTTCGATCTACATCTTCCAGAAACCAAAATCGGATCCATCAAACTTCTCGATTTCAAGCTTCGATCCTTCCATCTTCAGTGATCGTGTGAATCCCCTAATCTCTGATACCAGTTGTTAGGATCGATTACCTTCCACACTCACTAGATCTAGTGGAAGAGATAAAGAAAAGAGAGATTTCTTGAGGAGAGAGAATGAACAGAGAGAAAATTATTTCGTCGTAACACCTCGTGTGTAAACTCCACGGCATGGTCATTAATATATAAACAGTGCATCATATATTAATCAGGCTCCGCACCTAACAAGAACTTCAGATTCCATGTCGAGTAGGCCATCAATCGATGCCATGTTTATTACACTTGGTAATTGTTCTTTTTGACAATTAAGTTGATAATTAGAAATATCATATATTTGTGTCAGCGTTTTTTATACTGGCATGCCATCCATTTTCACCTTGAGGGAATAATAATGGATCATAACAACTTTAACAATAATTGACTAATTGTGATTTGTCATTGTGAGTGTATATTCGAATATGGGGCGTATAAACTTTGTCATTTGATTATTCTTCTATCCATATTGCTCCAACTTCAGATGCAGATAGAAAATTGTATGTTCTTTGATCTAAACCAGAGTTTGATTTAAGGGCAATGTAGAATTCAGATAATTATGAAATGTCTGTTAACGACTTCAAAAAGATAGTATATGAATTAATTTTCATTATATGCATTAGCTTTGTCACAATTAATTCACTTAGATTTTTGGGTAAAGCAATTCGATTTGTTATTTCATTTTCATTATCGTAGAAGTATAATTGTAAGTTTTTTGGTCTTTTATTAGCAAGAACTAAATCTTCAATAAAATGGTACATTTGTCCTGCACTCTAAACGTGTATATTCCGTGGTCTCTTTTTGCTAAATTTTTATCATAATTTACTCCGAAAGAGGTAAATGCAAACATATTATTGTATGTTCTACTATAGGTTTAAAAAAATTGTTTACTTTATTCAATGTTGTCTTGAAATAAATTCTGTAATTCCTCAGGCATTTGGGAGAAAGTCACTTTATTCGAGCCCTTATCTCAACAAAAACTTGGCGGCTCATACTGAAATTTTTTGCGGCACAAAATTTACAGTCAGGTACCTTTTTAAATGCATATAGCTTTTGGAAATAGATTACCGTTTTGTAAATTTATTTTTAAACCTTTTTTACCTGTGGATTGCAAACTGTAATATCATTACAGGCAAATTAAGTCAACTACGATATTGTTATAACGTAAAGATGTTTACCTCTATTTGAAGCAGTTGATTCATTTGAATACTTTTCTGTTGCTTCAGAACTATGTGATGTTGATCCTAGCATTTCAAAGTCCATAATCAGAAATATAGAAAAAATAAAATTAGTCATAAACATCTCATTCTTCTCGACTTACCTACTTCGAAGATGGGGGTGCAGGCAATTGTTTGTGTAGTTGAAATCGAAGAAGCATGTCCTACAAAGTAGTGCACGACAAATTTGCATAAATGCCATTAAAGGAATAAACCTATAAAGATATATATATATATATGTATACTTGCCAAAACAGTAGTAATGCGAAATTTAGCTTCCTGACCTCCGTTGGTAGGTGATGTAGGAGTGAAAAAGACATTGTACAATTTTTCTGTTGTATAAGTCGACGCCTTTTTGATTCGGATCTTCTAGCTTCTTGTTGCAGCAAAAGTGATTGTTTTTTTTCTGGTGATATTTGCGTATATCTATTACGCCGTAACATATTTCTATGTAGACGTTGTTGGCACAATTGAACCCATATTTCCTTTACCTCAATAAAGGCATGAAAAACACCTTAAGTTTTGGGGAAAATATTTTAAAAGGTTATTCCGGCCACAATAAGCAGATGAAAGATAATATTGGCGGATGATTTAATTTCTTACTCCGTCGTACGATTGCTTCTAGATTAGGAAAATTCACAAATTTCAACATTTGATTCAAGGATGAACTTAACAAAGGCACAAATAAGTGAAAATGCCTCTGTGTCTTTTTGATAAGTTGGCCCTCAGTGAAAGTGATTTTCAATGACCTTTAATAAGTGTAGTTAATAATTCTAGGAACATGGACGTTAAAATTTGTACAAAAAAACAGTGAAAATTAAAAAATCTCCCTAGTTTTGTAATTTCGTGAACTGACAAGAATTTTTTAGCTAGAAAACTCATATATCTTATTTAAGATCCCAAGATTTAAAAGATTTTTTAATACTTCCTTAAATTCTAAGGGAGCATATACTTATTTTAAATTCCGAGTCAAAATTAAAATAGGCAAATATTAGTTATCACACGAAATTAATAATTTCAAGATTCAGCAATGGGAAGGATCAGTAGAGAGAACCCACCTTTGAGAGCTTCCGATACTTGCTTTCATTGATGTTTCTACCTGTGTGTGCTTTAGTGGTGTAAGAATATGGTGATACTATAGTCATAATGAGTAAAGCTTCTGGAATTTGTATTTTTACCAAATTATTTTGATCCACTCAATAGTTCGCTGGGCCTATTAAGTACTCTTTTGTTTTGTCTTCATTTATTTGATTTGGTTGGTTTCTACAAATTACAAATACACACTTAAGGTTCTCTAATGAAATATAAAACAGAAAAATGGAGTAAATGGAGGAAAAAGTGAAAATATTTTATGAAAGAAATGTTTTCTTACATTGGTGGGGAAAAGAAATGTTCTTATGCTTTGATGTAGAAGGATTACTCCATGCATGTTATTAGTCAGATATGAAGTAGATAAGAAATACGTAGCTTATTTTATGTACATATCATTTATAGGCGTTGAATTTCGGAGCAATTTTGGTCGTCTATGATAAATAAGTTGGCAGTAGTTGCTATAAATTCATTTAGAAAGCAATATCAACATGCATGTAGGAACCTGGTTGTACTCTTCTTCTTCAATTTGGTAGATCATAGCTCACAGCTACCTACTTCCGTCTTTTACGGTGTCGATTGGGGGCTTCGTCGATTTATCTATTGTCGATACCGATAACGTTGAGTCGCCACGTAAAGTTGAAGATGATTTCAATGCGTTTACGACAGCGAAATCATCTGATGTAAAAGATGGTACATTTTCAATCAACATTAATCTAAGTACAACTACTCAATAATCAAACCCTTCCTCGGCCTAATATTTCTAATGTCTATTGAGAATGACACTACAAATATTGGGCAGTGCAGATGTTTCATTCTCCAACCTCTACATGTCCATTTTCAAAATTTAGATAGAGATGGTTGGTGCAAACAGCATTCTAGTAATCGCCTACTGAATGATCTTTCCTTTTGTGCAGGTGGAAATTTAGAGAAGTAAATATAATTTTCTTCCTATGTTTTCTGAGAAAGTTCTCATCACTCTTTTCCCTATAATAAAAGCTTTAATTCTATTCTAGCATTAGTTGACATGAACTGATATCTCTTCAAAAATTTTGTTTTAATGTCTTTGATCAGGTCACAAGATAATGTTTAAGGGTTTGATCATTAGCATTGAAGGTAATCATTTTTCATGGACTGCAACTATTTGCTTTATATAACTTCTGCATTTCTATTATGGGTGGCTAAACAATAACTAAACAGCTATGCAAGTTGGTCAAAAGAGAAGACTCGTTATTGCACCATCGTTGAGGTACATACAAATCCTTGGTGAAATGCTCTTTTTTTAACTTGTTTGTTGTGATTCCAACACTTCAAATGTTTCTCTGCTGTCATGTCTTTAGTTGGTGCAGCCCCGAAAGCAAGGCTAAGCCTCCAATACTGGTCAGCTATATGAATCAATGAGGATAGAGGGGAAAACTACATGAATCTATTTACTTACAAATCTACCCTTATCCTTGAATGACAATTTCCTGAGTATCACTCCTGCATAAACAGATATAAAAATGCTCCTGTGAATGAGAGGTTGCTGCTATCAGTCGTTTAGCAGACTGTAGTTCGTGTATACTCCTAATTTTGTAGCATGTAAGTTAATGAAGCACAATAATACTACATTTAAGGCGGCATACATACATATATTAAACAATATTTACAATAACCATAAGTGCGTCATCCAGTCAAATTGCTTCAGACCATTGTTCTAGTACTAGTTAGAATACAACCCAAAAAGCTTACAATCCTTGTATTTTCAGCTATAACACGATCATATTCCAAATGTATAGCGGCGGGATGGGAGAGCTAAGAGTCCAGCCAACTTTTGGCATTCCTAAAAACAGGTACGACATCCCTAAGGTGAAGAGGTAAATACTAGTAGCCTGAGGAAAATGGAAAATTTAACACTGAAGGTTCAAATAAATTGCCGTAAAGTTTCCCAAGGTGTATACCTGTATTGGAGCAAGATGACATGATAGTAAGCTATCTAAATATTAACAAAATATGATATTCTTTCTGCGTTGTGATTAGTCTTTTTTTTTTTTTTAGTATAATCTACAACAGAACTATTGGTACCTGGAAAGACTATATGTTGAGCTATTACAACTGACAATCATGTCCTGCTATAAGAAAATTTCAATTAAAAAAATTTCAGAGTCACAAGGAAATGTTGACGAATGCAATCATCCTATACATTCAAAAACTTATGTACAACCAGCCCAATCTTATCATATAGTCCCCTTTTAAAATTCCTGTGGCAGAAAGTGGCGCAACTGCGTGCAGGTTGATGTAATTGTGCTGAACCTTAGGTTTTGGCCTCTACATATTTTAATTCCTTTCACTTATCGACTTGTTCCAAGCAATATTCAAGCTTTCAAACATTGTAACCTTTGTAGTTTCATGATCATAAATGTGGTTCTCCAAAGACCTTCTAGTCAATTCCTGAAGATCATGCAACTCCCAAGCGTCCACTTGTTAGACTTTTGGACCTGGAGTGATCAACGGTTTGCTAAGCAATCAAAGATTATCCACAATGTCCTCCGCTTTTCCTGGTCATTCCAAGATATAATTATGCTAGTCCCATTGATACTACCACTTTTTAATTCTACCGAGCAATACGCGGGCAGGTAGGAAAAAATTTTCCTAGTGTCAAAGTTGTAAGTCCCGTTCTCCCATTGTTAGTCCATACCCATGTGTGCATTTGGATTATCATAGTGCGTAGGACAGAGATAAAATAGATATCCTACTTGATGTCTAACCAAATCTTGTTTCCTCTGTTTCATGGGATGTTGTTTAGGTCCAAGAGTTTAATGATTTTCAGTTATCAGCCAGTTCCAGCTTTCTTGATTGATTTCTTTTAGTTAACCTTTCATTGACTTAAAAGTAAATACCCTTCTAATTGAGATGAAGTCTGTATTTGATACTTGAGCTGGTTTCAGTTTGTAAGGAGGATTTTGGTTAAGCCAAAACCAAGTTGAGCCACCAGTTCGCAAGCCTATCCTTTATTTATATGCCTAGTACAAAGCTATTAAACAATTCATTGGAAACTCTACATTAACATATGATGCTAAGATTACAAGATTAGTAAGTTTGAACAGTTATTTTCATCATGAGTGATATTTTCATTGGATCATGAGGCATGTTATGAACATGCCTAGATGACGGCCATGTTTCCAAAAATAGATTTAGTACGACCGAGTTTTTTGAAGCAAAGTTAGCATAATAAATGAATATGCATATACCAAAGTGATGCAACAAAATTTACCTGGGGAAGACATATTTCGTTGGAACTAAATCAAGAGCACTAAGACGGCCAAAAAACCAGCTAAACCTACATAGCATTTGTTATACAGCTCCCTATTTTTTAATCGTTGGTCTTCCATACTGAGTAGAGGTGTGGTAATTCAGAGCCTCGTCAAAAAAGCAAGCCTTTCCCGCAAACATGAGCACCAAAAGAGAGGAAGATACTTCCTCCAAGCAAACTACAAAGTGGTGACAAGGAACACTTATGCTATACAAAGAATTTATGTAGAATGAAAGGCACAAAAGAACACTTTGTAACAGTGTAATACCTCGTATTTCTCTAGCTTAATTTAAATCTTAGTACATGAATAATTTCATATAAAATTTTTTGAAATACTCAGTATTTTTCATTTTAGAGCCTTCAATTGCATAGGAAATTCAATTAGCTTTCCAACGATATAAAATTCGTCCAAATCGATATCCGAGCAAAGAGTTAGAGCCATTTTAGTGAAACAGTGTGCCAATTTGGCACTCAGCGCGTTACGGAGTATGATCAAATGGCAATTGTCAAATTCAGTGAGCCTCCGCGATCCTGGCGCATTGCGCCAAGGCTCATTTTCATAAGGGTCCATTTCCAGTGAAGCTACGCGATGTCACCGCGTCACGGTGAACTTCTAGGTTGCATCCAGTGTGGCAATGTGATACCACCAGGTCGTGCCACCAGCCACATTCACGATTGCCAGTTTCCAGTGGCCCGACGCGATCATGGCGCGTCGCGCCTGTTGACACTCAATTTTGGCTCTCCAAACGTGAAATTAACGCATTTAGGCTTTCTGACCGTTAAATGACATAATATGCAATTTTCACATATTTTTTGCAATTGTTAATAAATTGTTGATAATAATCATTATTTTAGGATTTTTCTTAATTTATTGTCATATTTTAATTTTTACATAATTTATTAATAATTATTTTTATTTCAGAATTTTTATCAATTTATTATCTTTTAATATTTAAAAAAAAAAATCATTCGTACACATGCACGATGTTATCGAGATGATTGATTGAATACTGGTGATAAATAGTAACTACAATGAATAGTGACGAATGATGAATAGTAACGTATGGTGAATAGTAACTAAGATGAATAGTGACAGACGATGAATAGTGATGTACGGTCAATAGTAATATATTATTATTAATTTGTACAGTATAGACACAGACACGTAATTTTATCCCTCTCCGAATAATTAATATTTACTCATTTTTATCTCTCACTACCCTATTCCACCTATCTCTTCCCACCTAATCTTCCACCTACCACTTAACACAATTATTATTATTATTATTTTACTACAACACCACAAATATTTACACACTTAATTTCATAAATTGTAAGATTTTTATCAGTTTATTATGATTTTAATATTTTGCACAGTCATTGGCGTACATATACAACATAACATTGCAATTCATTATAGCGTAGTATAATTTTATTTATTTATAACATGATATATTTTTCATATTTTTTTGATAAATTATTTAATACAAATTACAAAATGAGTCGATTTAATTATTTTAATACATAAAATAATAAATCAGAATCAAAAGTTGATAACTTTTTTTTTTACTTTAATTATGTACCATTCGGAATTTATGGATCTTGTTGTAAGAAAAAAAGAGAAGGTAGATGTTACATTTCTTATTATATTATTATTATATACACAACTTTCTTCTTCTTCCTAATAAATACACACACGCATAAACAAAAACACACTAACGATAGGTTTTCATTTCATCCAATAACATCCACATCTTTTCACTTCACTATAATTTTCACTTCTCTTTCCTCTTTATACTATTCTTTCATCTTTTTCGTTTTTTTTTTTCTTTATTTTGCAGATCTAGATGATAGTTATATTTTTGCATTGCTCCGGTGAAACTTCGTTGAAGCAATACCGTTCAAGTTCCCCCTTTTTGCTTCACCATTATATTTGTGTTTTGTAAAAATAAATTTCAAGTGTTGTCATTCTTGATGTAAAGATCAGAGTTTTTTTAGCGAGTTCTTGGATACTAATGCTATGACACAGTCACACTATGTGTTGTGTATATGTTTTTTTGACTTGTGTGGTTGAAGTGGTACTGTTTTTATTGTTAAATTTGCTTATACTGAGGATGAAGAAGAAATGACGGGCTGTGCAGGGAAAATTGGCTATAATTAGTTGTTATTATAACTTTGGACTTTTTTTTATTTTTATGGCTGCATTACGTTTTTCATGATATCTTTGGATAATTTGTAGTATTATGTTGCTTTACTTTTTCTTGACATCTTTGAACATATTTATTTATTTATTTATTTTATTTTTGTTGTTGTTTTTGTAATTTTTGCTTATTATTATTTTGTTTTATGTTGCTTTTGATTCACTATCATAATTTTATTAGGTTATGGAAATTGCTTTTTATTTATTTATTTTGGTCTAAATTGAACTACTTTAATAGCATACTTGTTTCTACCTTTTATTTTATGTCATTAATAAATTAATTGAATAATGAAAATTTGTGGGTTTGATCTTTGATGTCTCCCAAGAACAAAAGCTAGAGATTGATTTCAATTTTTTTTAGATTTAATTATTTAATTATTTTTTTTATAGTTAGTATTAATATATTAGCCAATGAAATTATCTTTTCGTCTGGATATTTGAGGCCATCCCATTATAAAAAGACTGATTTTATTTTCTTTGTTTGCTTATTTAGTTGTTGTGGGATTTATTATTGTTATTATTTAATTATTGTTGCTTTAATAATTATTTTGTTTTAATTATTGTGTTGTTTGTGTTGCTTTAATTATTATGTTGCTTTATTAATTATTGTAGTGCTTTATTTATTGTACTGTTTCAATCATTATGCTGCTTTAATCATTTATTATTATTATTATTATTATTATTATTATTATTATTAACCATTGCTACTTTATGAAATTGCTTTAATTATCATTGTTATTTTATTTCATGCATTTTTATGTCTATAATGAAAAAAAATAAAAAAAATATATTTGGCCGATGAAGAAATTATCCGTTGATTTTCGAGGCCTACACAAATTAAAAGACGGATATTATGTATATAAATACGTAATAAATAAATTTGGGCAATGATAAAATTTTTATTATTATTGTATTTTATTTTTTTAATAGTTTATTTGAGCCTGCATTATAATAAAAATTATATTTTTAAATACATATATGTGCATATGTCCTTTTATTATTTATTTGTTGCTAATATTTTTATTATAAGTGTTTGTACTGGTTTTTAGGAGTGCTCGTCGAGAAGGATCTCCAAAGAAGACTTTAAGTTTTATATTGTATTTTTGTATTTTTATATTTTTATACTTGTATAACATATTATCATAGTGAAAACTTTACTTTTGGGTGTTGGGTGGGGATATGTTTGCTTACGCAATCTTTAACACACGATTTGGCAAATTTAAACCATTAATATTTATATTAAATTGATTTAGACATCTAATCAAATAATTCATAATTTTTACATTAAAAACATTACAGAATTTTTTCTTTAAAATAAATTTTCCTTTACTTAATCTTTATTTTTTTTCTTTTCATGTACATTCTTATATGTATTTTTATTAACATTATCTTCATATACTTTATACATAGTTTTATTATAATATAGGTAATTATACATATTTTATATATAAATTATTTACATCATTTTAGTATGCATTTTATATTTGTATATATACACATAGATTTTTTTATCTTTTAATAAACCTAAGTCTGGTCGGGAACTACATTTGTGGATCCGGAAGGGTGCCTCATACCTTTCTTTCTGAACCCTTATCTAGAATCTAAATTGGTTTCGTAGATTAGAATAATATCATATTTGTTAATAAATAAATAGGTTTTCTATTTTTCCTTAAAAATTAGGTGGCGACTCTGTACATAATTCATTCTTTTAGAGTCCATAATGTCGTGCTCGTTTTGAACTTAGGTAAAAATCGGGTATGACAGCGCCAAGGGCCCAGTTTGAAAATTTTTTTTTGAAAAAAAGTTAAAGTTTCGTCCAGGGTTAAATTGGTTTTTTCCCATGATTTTAATACGTCCGAGTATGGGATTTAATCCCTAAAATGTTTTAAAAGTCATTCTTAAACAATTTTCTCCCAAATTAAAAGCATTCTCTCTCAAGATACAAAACTCTAGCTTCAAGAATCAAGGTCAAAGCTCAAGAATTTCTCCAAGAACTTTCAAGAATTAACAATTCAAGGTATGTTAGGTGTTCATTCATGGGATTCCTTTCACCCATGAAGTCCAAGAACCCTGTTGAAAAATTCAAGATCTCAGATTTATGATTTTTATGCTTGAAATTGAGTGTATTCATGTTCATGATAGAAACTGGGATCCAATTCATGTTTAATTATAAGTTTTCAGGAAAATTGAAATAGTTATGTGAATTGCATGCTATGGTATCCATAATGCTCATATGTGACTTTTACCATGAGAAATACTCCCCAAGTTTTTGCTAAAATGCCTACATGAAGTAAATAGTGGAATCATGACATATCATTGTGTGGTCCTAATCATGTACAAGCCTATGCTTTAAAATGTTTGATAAAATGCCTTTATGGATGAATTATGAACAAGTGAACATTGTTATCTTATTCAAGATTATGCTATGCTTTATTTTTCATGCTATTAAGTCCTAGGGGTATTTAATACCCTAAAATCTAGTTGTTTACCTAGAGCCAGTGCCAATTACAAAACAGTATCAGTCATGTAACGATCAGTAGAATTCAGTCAGTTACAGAACTCAGTAGAACTCAATCAGTTACAAAACTTAGGAAAACTCAATAAACTCAATATCAGTCTAGTCCAATTCAGTATAATTAATTCAGTGTTTTTTAGTTGGCAGTAGGATTTAGCACCGAGCGAGTGCAGGGATGATGACTTCCCCGTCAGAGAGACAGAGTCGTTAGTAGTAGTCCTTGTACTCCAGAACTGCATAGCCCGTGCAAGATAAGGAGTCACCCGTCAAACTAGGCTTGACTACCCAGGGGTCACCCGTTAGATTAGGCTTGACTCCGTCCAGGTGTCACCCATCAGTTAGGCTTGACATCTTGGTTTTCCAGTGTTAGTACCCTTGGCACGTTATTGGCACCCTTCAAACTGAGGTCACAGGTTAGACCCCTATCAACTCAGATTTGGGACATATCAGTTAGATGATTACCTTCTATAATTTTAGTTTCAGTCTTCAGTATAGAACTCAGTTCAGTTCTACAGAATTAGGACTGTCAGATACAGTCAATCAGTAGTAGTAACTCAGTTATCAGTAACTTCAGATATCAGTTACTCAGTATCAGAACTCAGTACTTAGCTTCAGAAAATCTCAGTTACAGTATATAGATATATGCATAGTATTGTATACTTAGTATTTACAGCAGTTTCAGGTTATCTATGTACTCATGTTCAGTTATTCTATATCATTCAATCAATTATTGTTCATGATATGAACCCTTGCATTCAGCCTCACCTCATATAGCATAACAGTATATTCCACGTACTGACGCACACTCTTTCTTTATGCTATAATATCTCATATCATAGGTTCGGACGCTCGGATTTCCGATCGTGCTTAGACAGATTCAGATTTAGCCTGTAGTGTCAGATTTAGTAGTGAGTCCTCATCAATCGAGGATATGTTTTATTTCAGTATTATCAGTAGATACAGTATTTTAGTAGATGGAGTTAGTTAAGGGATTGTCCCATCAACTCCACTTTCAGACAATTTTAGTTAGAGGCTTTTTAGACTAATTTTTAGACAGTATTTAGATTTCCAGATGTTTTATCAGATGTTATTTACTTTTATCAGTATTTAAATTTGAACCTTATGGAAACTCTGCCTATTTTCTGTATTTATTACAGTATATTATTCAGGGCTCACAGCAGATATCAATCATGGGTTAGCTTGTGGTCCTTCGTGGTTATAAGCACTATGCAACATTCGGAGTATAGACTCAGGGCGTTACAAACTTGGTATCAGAGTCTAAGGTTCAACAGAGTCCTAGGAAGTCTGAAAGCCACACCACGTAGAATCTTGTGCATGGGTGTGTAGCACGCCATACTTATGGACAAGAGGCTATGAGATGTTTTAGGAAAAGTTTCTGTCCTTTCAATATTCATGTCGTGCGAGTGAGCATAAGATCAAGTTAAACTCTCAGTCCAATCTGCTTCTTTCTTTTGTTTATAGAATATACCTCCCAAAAGAACTAACGAAAGAAGAATTGTGAACTAGTCAGAACCTTAGCCCGTTCAAGAAAATCCCTTGGACGAGCATGTCTCTCCTGCAAAATTCAGAGCTGCATTAACTACTCTAGCCAATTCTGTAGCAACTCAGAATGTTCGGCCAGCTGTTATTCAGGTCAACCCAGTAGCCAATACTGCTTCAGCCAGGATTTGGGACTTCACTCGAATGAATCCTCCCATATTCTCAGGATCTAAGTCAGAAGAGGATCCACAGGAGTTCCTAGATCATGTTCAGAAAGTCACAGATATCATGGGAGTGACTTTCAGTGAGAGTGTTGAGTTAGCTGCCTATCAGCTACAAGATATGGCTCATACAGTGTTTAAGTAGTGAAAAGTAAACAGGGACACAGATTCATAGCCCATAGAATGGAAAGAGTTTGCTACAACCTTCTTAGATAGATTTTTTTCCCTTAGAGCTGAGAGAAGCCAAAATGTTAGAGTTCATTAATCTCAGGCAAGGCAGTATGAGTGTGAAATAGTATTCCCTTAAGTTTACTCAATTAGTCAGGTATGCTCCCCATGTAGTAGCAGACAATAGGTCCAGAATAAATAAGTTTTTATTTGTGGTATCAGATAGTATGGTCAAGGAGTGTAGGACTGCGATGTTAAGTAAGAAGAAGGAGAGGAAAAATAAGAGGGCTAGAACAGATAGCTTTAATTTTACTCAGTCTAAGTCAGAAGGCGATAATCGTTCCCAGTTTTATTCAAAATCTTCAGTTCCAGCTCCATCCTCAGCTAGTGCGCCAGTACCAAAGTTCAGGAATAACAGTTGAGATGGGGCACCAGGCTCTAAAACCTAGGGTAGTATTAACAGCATTCATACCCTTCCATTTTGCAAAGAACGTGGTAGAAATCACCTAGCTGTATGTAGAGCAGGCAACGATGTGTGTTTTGGATGTAGTAAGCTAGGCCATAGGATGCGAGAGTGTAGAGTAATGGCTTAGAGGGAAATAGGTTTGTGTTAACAGGGTCAGTTCAACTATCCTTCAGTCTTATACGATTTCCCAACTCAGTAGGGCGCCACTTTCAGTACCACTAGTGGTCAATGCTAGAACAGATTTTATGCACTTCAGTCTCGCCATGATCAGGGAAGTTCTCCTAATATAGTTACGGGTACTTTATGAGTCTTTCATCTTTATGTTATGCCTTGTTAGATCACGTGGCTTTACTTTCTTTGTAACCCCAATATAGCGGTCAATTTCAGTGTCAGACTTGATATATTAGCAGAGCCCTCCTCTATGTCTCCCCCAAACTCTAGAGGAAGGTGGTGATAGTTTAGTTTAGACTTGTTGATTAAGTGGTTCACAACTTTAAAATAATCGCTTTAAGCTAAGGGGGAGATGGTAGAACAAGTAACCAAGTTAGGCTTTCAAATTTTTGTAGTAATATCAGTATGCGTAGAAAAGTAGTAGGAGGGGATGATGTCCAACCCATCTTTACCTCAGCGCAAAGTTTTACACTTCAGCTAGCATGGTATCTACTTATGCCTTACACGTCAGCTCTATGATCATAGCTCATATTCGTGCACATTATAGAAAATCATGTACGATTCCAGTTCCTAGTATAAAGAGTTTCAGTTCGCTCAGTGTCACGAATCATGTCCCATGAATTCAGAAACTACAAACTCAGATCATGCAGCTCATGACTCATGTACTCATGACTTGCTTTACAGTATGCTCAGGTCCCATGACTCATGCTACACTTCTAATGATCAGCCAAATTCAAACTTTGTCATGTACATCCTCAGTTTATACTTCTTCATAAATCCATGATGATGATATTCTATTCCTCAGGCTTCTGTTAAATGTCAAGTTCTGTGTAGTGTCCATTAATGCCTCAGGTCCTCATGTTTTAACCTTTAGTGAATTCTCGTTATAAAATAATGTAGTGATGAGCAGTTGCCTAGATGGGAGAGAGTAAATGTTTCATATTAAGAAAAGATTGTTACATGCTTATTTTACATAAGGCTTTAGTTATGAAGATAGCCTTGAATGTCATGTTGATGTGTAAGTGGCTAAATGTATTTTGGATATTTGAGTAGGCTTGAACTTAGCAGGAGAATTTAGTTCAGCTCAGACCTTAGTAGGTAGGGTTATCAGTGTCCATATTGTAGAATTTTAGCCAAGTAGCAGTTTTTTATTTAGATGACTTATTCTGACCATGCCAAGATTCCTCGCTCCGTAAAGTCATTAGAAATTTATATAAAGAGTGTCAAATAAATACTTTAGTTGAATATAAGTTTTCAGTATAAGTTAGTCCGTAAAGCCAGCAATTCAGTTTAGCAGTCAGGTGGACAAGTTCGTATGGTCTCCCATCTAGTCAAACTATTCTAAGTTTCTTGAGCATGACTGCTCCAAGATAGAGCATCCTAGTAGTTACGATTTCATCCCAGTTCATGTATCATGCCTCAATTTCAGATCCTAGATATTCAGTAACGATTCAGCTTTAGGTGCCTGTGCACTATCTCAGCTTTTCCTTTGTATCTCAGCCAAGTCAGCATTCTTCGAGGGACATAATGTCCCAAGGGGGAGATACACTATAACCCCCGATCTTTCGTGTCCTAAACCTTTCAGTTTCTCTTCACGTAATAAAATTTAGTTTAGAGTAATGGGTACTATAAGTAGACCCTCAAGTTCCAATCTTAGTCGTATGACATGTATCCATGAAAATCAGTTCAGTTCATGATATTCAGTTCATATATCATATTTCAGACTCAGTAATATTCTCATGTTCCCGTTCATACATGTCCAGTAAATGATCTCAGGTTCATCGGTATTCCCAACCTAAGTGATAGCCTTCCTTAGATTTACTCAGTTTCATGTTCAATTACGGTTATAATCTTGGTATTCCTTATCGTTACACGTTCATTCATGCATTCATGAATCAGTTTAATCATGTATTTCATGCATTAGATATGCATGCTAAGTATGTAAACTCAGTGTGTCAGTAGTTTCAGTCATGTAGTCATGCTTCAGTCGTGCATGTTCATGTGTAAACTCAGTCTATCAGTATTTCTCACCTTAATTAGTCTCATTTGAGGACGAATGTTCCCAAGGGAGAGATATTGTAATACCCCGTATTTCCCTAACTTAATTTAAATCTTAGTACATGAGTAATCCTATATAATTTTTTTTTGAAATACTCAGTATTTTTAAGTTTAGATCCTGCCATTGCATAGAAAATTCAATTAGCTTTTCAACGATATAAAATTTGCTCAAATTCGATACCCGACCGAAGAGTTAAAGATATTTTAGTGAAACAGTGTGCCAATTTAGCACTCAGCGCATCGTGGAGCATGACCAAATGGCAATTGTCAAATTCAGTGAGCTCCACGATCCTGGCGCGTCACGTCAAGGCTTGTTTTCACAATTGTCCATTTTCCAATGAAGCTACGTGATGTCACCGTATCGCGGTGAACTTCCAGGTCGCATCCAGCGTGGCAACACGATACCACCGCATCGCGTCACCAACCATATTCACGATTGTCAATTTCCCGTGGCCCGACCCAATTATGGCGTGTCTCTCCAAGGGCCCAGTTTGAACAATTTTTACGAAAAAATTAAAGTTTTGTCCAGGCTTAAATTAGTCTTTTCCCATGATTTTAATACATCCAGGTGTGGGATTTAATCCCTAAAAAAGTTTTAAAAGTCATTCTTAAATAATTTTTTTCCCAAATTAAAAGCATTCTCTCTCAAGATACAAAACCCTAACTTTAAGAATCAAGGTCAAAACTCAAGAATTTCTCCAAAAACCTTCAAGAATTAACAATCCAAGGTATGTTAGGTGTTCATTCATCGAATTCCTTTCACCCATGAAGTCCAAGAGCCCTTTTTAAAAACTCAAGATCTCAGATTTATGATTTCTATGCTTGAAATTGAGTGTATTCATGTTCATGATAGAAATTGGGATCCAATTCATGTTTAATTATAAGTTTCCATGAAAATTGAAATTGTTATGTGACATATTATATGAATTGCATGCTAAACCCTTGAATTTGCAATTGATTATGGTATCCATGATACTCATATGTGACTTTTACCATGAGAAATATTCCATGCTCCCCAAGTGTTTGCTAAAATGCCTATATGAAGTAAATAATAGAATCATGACATGTCATTATATGGTCCCAATCATGTACAAGCCTATGCCTTTTAAGTGTTTGATAAAATGCCTTTATGGATGAATTATGAACAAGTAAACATTGTTATTCAAGATTATGCTATGCTTTATTTTTCAGGTTATCGAGTCCTGGGGGTATTTAATACCCGATAATCTAGCTGTTTACCTAGAGCCAGTGTCAGTTACAGAATAGTATCAGTCATGTCACGATCAGTAGAATTCAGTCAGTTACAGAACTCAGTAGAACTCAGTCAGTTACAAAACTCAGGAAAACTCAGTAAACTTAGTATCAGTCTAGTCCAGTTCAATATAATCAGTTCAATATCTTTCAGTTGAGAGTAGAATTTAGCACCGAGTGAGTGCAGGGATGACAACTTCCTCGTCAGAGAGGCAGAGTCGTTAGCAGTAGTCCCTGTACTCTAGAACTATGTAGCCAGTGCAGGATGAGGATTCACCCGTCAGACTAGGCTTGACTACCTCCCAGGAGTCACCCATTAGATTAGGCTTGACTCCGCCCAGGTGTCACCCGTCAGTTAGTCTTGGCATCTTGGTTTTCCAGTGTTAGTAACCGTGGTACAATATTAGTACCCTTTCAACTAGGGTCACAGGTTGGACCTCTATCAGCTCAGATTTAGGGCATATCGGTTAGATGATTACCTCCCATAGTTTCAATTTCATTCTTCAGTATAGAACTTAGTTTAGTTCTACAGAAACAGGACTGTCAGATACAGTCAATCAGTATTAGTAACTCAGTTATCAGTAAATTTAGATATCAGTTTCTCGATATTAGAACTCAGTACTTAGCTTCAGAAAATCTCAGTTAAAGTATATAGATATATGCATAGTATTGCATACTCAGTATTTACATCAGTTTCAGATTATCCATGTACTCATGTACAGTTATTCTATATCATTCAGTTAGTTATTGTTCATGCATATGAACCTTTACATTCAGACTTACCTCATCTAGTATACCAGTACATTCCACGTACTGACGCATACTCTTTCTTTGTGCTATGATGTCTCATATCATAGGTTCGGACGCTCAGGTACCCAACTGCGCTTAGAAAAATTCAGATTCAGCCTACAGTGTCAGATTTAGTAGTGAGTCCTCATCTATCGAGGATATTTTTTATTTAAGTATTATCAGTTGATATAGTATTTCAATAGATGGAGTTAGTTGGGGGATTGTCCCATCAGCTCCACTTTCAAACAATTTCAGTTAGAGGCTTTTCAGGCTAGTTTTAAGACAGTATTCATATTTCCAAATGTTTTATTAGAAGTTATTTTCTTTTATCAGTATTTAGATTTGAACCTTATGGCAACTCCACCTATTTTCTGCATTTATTACATTATATTATTCAAGACTCACAGCAGATATCAGTCATGGGTTAGCTTGTGGTCCTTTGGGGTCGTAAGCACCGTGGAGCGTCTGGAGTACAGACTTAGGGCATTACAAATAGGTTATAAACCACATCACCTTTTCTCGAATTTATCATATATCAAATAAAATCAAGCTTGCAAATACTCACTTTCACAAAAGCCCTGTCTTCTCGCACTTAAATAAGCTGAACAAAAAGACATTCTATATTGGCATCAGCCAAAAATAAACCAAATAACGTAGCGTGCATTGTCAAGTGTCAAGAACTTACACTTAATCAAGCTTAAGATAACGACAATATAGATGAAACTATTTATCTGGTTCAATAATCATAAAAATGTGGTCTGGCCATCAACCTCTTTTTTACTCTAAATTATTAATTGTCTATGATTGAAATGTATTAAGTGAAACACGGGTAAATCAGACCTTCATCATGACAATAATACAGTAACGTTGTGATGTTATGTTTAATGTTTAATTTAGGCAACTACTATGAAGAGAGTGGAAAGCAGTGTTATCGCTGATTACACACTCAGGGTAACTGAGAGTGAGATCCTACCATTTTTTAATGTTACATTGTATAACTTGGGGAAAAATTACAGGAGTGGACATTTAGTTGTAACTTGTAACTGACTCTACAAAATATTGGGTATTAATGTGTTTGAAGTGGAACGCAAGGTTCATCATATGGAGGGATATATAGACGGTGAAATAACCAAACAGGTATTCAATAGCTTATTTTATTCGGTCAAAATATTTCATGATCAACATTTTTTATTGGTTTAATCTATGTAATCAAAGTACAGGTAAAGTTGATAAAGGCTGCATGAAATCAAATGAAGGTTCTAGCGAGATAAATGTAATTTTTTTACTGAAAATTCAAGTTTTCTAACCTCTTAGTTTTTTCTTGCTGGTGTGAGCGGTTCAAGTGCCAGTACGACACTTGAAGATTAAGATTCAACTATCGTTGCTTCCATCCCCAACTCGCTCATGGCAAGTTGCTTGACCTTCTTAGCATTTCTCTGGTCAATAGTCAGCGGCACACCTATTCCTTTTCTGTGAATGATACAATTGTTAGGCTTGTAGGGGTAAACTTAGCGCTTACCCAGGATGATTTCCTCAACTGAATGTTGAATAATTTATTAAATATTTTATGGATATGGTCAACACGAAGGAGCTGCAGCTATAAGCAGGAGTCGATTGTAAGAGATAAATCATGTCTCAGGGATAAGGTTGATTCAAGAAAATTGAAGGTAGACATAAATAAATTCTGACCTTGACACATGTTGTTTCGAACATCTCCTCTGTTATCATAGAGAGTATTTTTTCACCAAGTGCACCAGAAATCAATATTGTTGTCGAGCCAGTGGCATCAGTAAGATCAATTTGGAACATACACTTATAACCATAGTGAGTTAGTACTTGAAATGCCAGAGAATATGTTGTGCTTTGGAGGAGTATATATATATATATTTATATATATACACAATTTATGTATATGTCAACAATATAATAACGAGGCACTAATGTCATCTTCCGCAGATATTTTGGACAATCAAATGGCTTCTTTTCCTTTGTGCATTTATTTTCTTGCAGCCTGGACACTCTAGCACACAGAACTTTTGAAACTCATCTGATATTGACATGAAGGCCTCAACATTGAAAGCTCCAACCTATCGAGGAGATCAAAAGTGTTTATATGTTTAGTCTTGTCCTTGAGTATACTGATTAGGTGTAGATAACTCTGTAACTTATAGATGTTTGTGAGGTAAATTCTGTAATAGAGGTTACTTTTTGAGAGCCAAGAGCAGCAATGAGAGGGGTGGATGACACAGAGAAGCTGCCTGATGCACGGCTTGAAAGCACGGTCGATGCCCAACTTGAAAGGATATTTTTGTTTGATTTGACCCTATCAACAGACTAAGTGAGTTAGCATTTGTACTCCCTAAGTGTACGTTGGAGGTTGAAAATAAATGTGAGCACTTCATACTAGTCGAGAAGTTCCAATTCCTGTGAATAAGAAGGATTAATGTGTATTGTTGTGTTGAATTTTATTTGCAATGATAAACCTGCATGTGTAAAATGATCGCATAATGTTGTGGTTTATATATTTTTTTTTTGGAATATTTTAATGTGGTTATACCCTGATAAGAAAAAAATTCTATGTTCCTTCCGAGGATGACCAGGAACTATTCTTTTTCCATTTTACCTTGAAGTACAGACCCTTCAATTTCACTGAAGTCACCCCATAAAGTGAGGAAAAACTGAGTGTTCTTAGAAGTAGCAGTAGTAGCTACCATTTGTTTCAGAATCTATTATAAAAATGCAGGTACTGTAAAGTATAATCTTCACTATCTTATGTAAAAGGTATACTTACTGATCGTCAGCTATGGCGATCTCTCAGCACCTATTTTAAGTGCGACCTGCATGTTTCTCAGGGCCACAACAAATAATAACTCCTAGAGTATCTAGTAGTAATAAATAAGAGGATATATTTAGCATCTATCTATGTAGGCATATAAATTTCATCTATACAACATTTGACAAGAGTAATATACCAAATTCTATAGACGGAGTGGGTGTCTTATGAGCAACATAGGCTAAAGTCGTGAGATTCATCTTAGTCGGCGGTGGCAGGGGCTTCTCAATCTCATCATTGGGGTTGATACGTTCAACTATTGTTTCCATATCAAGTATCCAATAATTTGTATGTATTGGCCGACCATATGATTTTGGCAAATCCCTTACCCATACAGCCGAGACAAGTAGGTATTGAGGAGGACTAGCTTGTCCGCATAATATGCAATGTAATCTTTATACACAGTAACCCTAATTTATTCGCCCTGTATATTTGTAATCTTCGGTAAGATGGAGGTAAACATATAACTATGCATAGGATAGTATACACTAGCACTATATAGGTGGAGCAACTGTTCATCTTCTAAAAGGAAATTTTGGATAGGATTTACTTCTTAGGACTTTTTCTCTCTAGATTGATGTCCACACTCTGAATTTTACATATCCAATCAGGAGTATCTATTGTTATTAAATCAATCCTGGATCTTAGGGCCATATGTACTGCGAAGGAAGCTGCACACCAATTTGGATAATAAGATTAGAGAGCCGAGCGAATCAAGTTTGTGTTTAATTTCGGCGAGCTAAAATAAGGCACACTATTAGCTCCTAAAATTCTGATATTAAGATGAATAGGAGAAGCAGGTGACATGGTAAGACACAATAAGCATGAGTTCATACCTCACTTACTATGAAGATTGATACTATGATTTTTAGAGTAAAAATCAAAAATCAACTAACAGTACTCAGACATTGGAATAATGACAACTAAACAATCAAATAGTGCATGACAAAATAATCGCATATTCTACTTTCTAACAACCCAAAGAAAATAGATTAATAATAATAAAAAAGTATTAAAAAATCCAACTTTCTAACTTGTAAGACCTTAAAAAAATATTGTATAGGCAAAAAAAACCATTGAAATCGGATTATGAAGATGAAGAAAATACTAAAGCATAGAAACTTACCTGTGAGACTTAGTGATGAGGCTTGAACAACTGAATACAATTGAACCGATAGTGTTATTTATTTAAGTTACTAAATGCCTGTCTTGTAAAATGTCTGTTTTTGCTTTTGTGGTTAAAGAGTTGAGAGTTAATTTCATATTATTGTGAATGTTCTAATACTGTTACTCTCGCATACTTGTTCATTGTCGTTACATGATCTAACCAATGTTATTTTCACCAAGGGTGGCAAATAAATGGATTGATTAAATTCAAGCAGAGTTAAAACACGTTAAATAATTGCTAGGCTAAGATTCAATGCGTTCCATACTTGGCTGGGATAAAATGCGTTGGATCAAGTTGGGTCAAAAAACGGCTTATAATTTAATTCGTCCAACATAAATCAACTTCTCTCCATTTTTAAAGGGGAAAGGACATATCTAGCGCTTCAGATGAAACTATTGACACGAAAATGACCATTGAATTTTAATTTCATTTTCTAGTCATTTGCTAATAACTTTATTTAATATTGATACAAATTTGATACATATTTTATACAGATATGTATTCTATACAACAATGATAAAAATTTTATGCACATTATATTTAAAAATGCATATTCTATATAACAATGATATAATTTTACCCATAAATATGTTGCTTTATTTTTTTAAAGAACTGTATCAATATGGTATATATATTCTATTAATATGATATATGAACTGTATCTGAATCAACTGCCCAAAATGACCAAAATTATGAAATAACCATAATATGGAATTTGTTTGGGCCAACTGGACATGAATGTTCAATGACCCAAATATGGACCAATTGTTTTGAAAAGAGTGTACCCATATTCTTTTTCCTTTTTTAAACATTGCAACCAACAGTAATTGGTTTTGAATCACACAAATAATTCTTAAGAGGTTAGATTTGCACATATTTCATATATTAAGTAAATCAAAATCGTATTAAAGAAGATAAAATTTTATATTTTAAGTTTCGATGGAAAAAATAGTTATTGGAGATTCACTATAAGAAATAACAAAATTATATATGGATTTAAGAATTTTATCAACTAACCAAATTAAATATGTTGGTAAATTAGCAATAATTACAAACGATTGAATAATCATTTTTTCAAAGAACTATGGATTTCAAATAAGTATTTCACCAATTGATAAAGTCTTTCGGTAAATAATATTATTTGCTTATTTGGTAAATTCATTCACATAATATCACTGTTGGACAATAAAATTTCGATGTCAAAAAATGAATAACGAGACAATAAAATATTGAAACAATCAATTTATTAATTTTAATGCGAGTGTTACAATCTCAACGAATCATCTGATTCGCCTTTTCAAATATAAATTCAAGGGTTTTGAGCTTGATCTTGAATTTGAACTTGATTTGCAGATTTGAGGGACCTTATCTTGACTTGTGTTTGAATTCAAGGGCTTTTGAGCTTGTTCTTGAATATCGTGGTCTTGATCTTGAATCTTGATGAACTTGATTTGAATGCTTCAGCTTTGTAGAGAAATTACGGTGTTTGATCCAAGAGCTTTCTATTGCTTCTTATTAGAGTTCTGGGGTCCTTTTTCTGAATTATGAGATCCCTATTTATAGTTGTGGAAAGGAAAGAATCATGATAAAGATGGACTTCCTTTGACCAATCAAATTCAAGTGACGTGGCACCTTTTATGGGCGTTGATTTTGTTGGGTCTGCTGTATGATTTTGATATGTGGCACGATCCTATTGACTCCTTCATTTGCCTTGGCATGCCACGTCATTTGACACGTGGCGCTTATTTGGGCCTCTAGAATATGACAATATATTGGGCTTAGTAAAGTGGGTTCATCATTTATAGCCCAAATTAATGGACTAACCCAATAAATATTAGGTCTTATTTAAATCCATACCTATTTGGACTTAAATAATTAATTCAATTATATTAATCTGCAATATTTATTTGGGACTAATATATTTTGAATTTAATATAATCCGAATTTTGTACGAATTTAAATTTAATAAAATTGCATCACCCATAAATGTCCCCTACCTCAAGATTTGTCGAGACATTTAATATTTTGGAGACTAGCCTTGAAGTATGATTATTTAAAAAAATTTTCTTCGTGCTTCAACGATTTTTCATACATTAGAACACCTTATTCAAAAACTCTAAAGCCGAACCATATTGATGTTGTCTTTCAAAACTCTCTTATTTTTTTCTCAAATCTCTGTACTTAAGACCCGTTGTTGAGGCATGAAATCCAATTTCAAACAGTTTTGTAAGACTTTTTCATTGGCTTACTTAACCAGGAATAAAACTCTTCTGATTTAAATTTAGATTGGAGAAGGAAACAACCTCCAATTTAACTTTGTATGGGAGAAGAAAACAATCTCTAATTCGAATTTGTATGGAACAACAAAATCAACCTCCAATTTGAATTTGTATGGGAAAATGAAACAATCTCCAATTTGAATTTGGAGATGGAAGCTATCCCAATCTTAATTTATATAGGAGAAAGAAACAATCTCCAATTTGAATTTGGAGATAGAAGTTATTCGAATCTGAATTTATATTGGAGAAGAAAACATCCATCCTATAACTCTATGAAAGGAGGTAGTTTTTTTCACTTTTTCAATATGAATTTTGGGGTTTTCAAGCCATCAACAATATTGAGGTAATTTTTCTCCCTCCTACTTTTCTCTTATTTTTGTCACTTTTTTCAGTGCAATATGTTAGTGGTAGAAAATTCATATCTATTTGTAGAAATATCAAAATTATGAACCGTTTAATATTCCAAAAACTAGACTTCGATATATATAACATATCCAAAATTCATATTTAAATCCCTTCAATATAATTCTCGATAATTTTTTGAAGTTAGCCTTAAATTTTATCATGCTGAAAATTTCAGATCTGCGCGTCTTGACAAAAACTTTCATAACTTGAAGTAGGAAGGATGAAATCACAAGCCGCTTGATTCTTGTGAAACTAGACACAAATATATGTAATATATCCAAAATTCATAATTTAATACAATCTATATATTTTTAGGTGTTATCCCAAAATCAACATTGAGTTTTGATGCATCATTTACGCGATATTACCAAGAAAATTATATCTTAATGTAAGAGTATCAAAATTATGATCCGCTTGATCCTATAGAAGTCGGAAACATGCATGTATAACATACCAAAATTTGTATTTTAATACTTTTTGATTGTTCTCGATGATTTTTCGAAGTCGATCTTATATACTGTCCGACAGAGTATTCCAGATTTGCATCGCCTCACCAAATAATTTATTTCTTATTGTGGGACCATCACCACCAAAGGGAGTTTTGATTGCCTCAGACTAGATTTTTAGGGTTTTATTCTCATCAAGGCATCTTGTCTCAATCCAAGTTGGTGATATACAACTTTCAAGATCATAATGCTCTGATAGGTAACATCCTTTCTATTTGTGTTTTAACTTTCTTTCTTATTTCCTCTCTTTTTTAATATTTTTTTTTGAGAATTGAAATAGATAGCAACATGCAATAATTGGCCGGCTTAAGGTGCGAGAGTTTAACTTCGCCTCCGTCACTTTAAGTCTGAAAATTTTTACTTGAAGACGGTGGACATGGTTTAAGGTGCGAGAGTTTAACTTCCCCTCCGTCACTTTAAGTTCGACCAATTTTTTTTGAAGACGGTGGACATCGGCTTAAGGTACGATAGTTTAACTTCACTTCCGTCGCCTTAAGTCCGACCAATTTTACTTGAAGATGGTGGACATCGGCTTAAGGTGCGAGAGTTTAAACTGGCCTCCGTCACCTTAAATCCGACCAATTTTACTTGAAGATGGTGGACATCGGCTTAAGGTGCAAAAGTTTAACTTTGCCTCCGTCACCTTAAGTCCGACCAATTTTACTTGAAGATGGTGGATATCGGCTTAAGGTGCGAGAGTTTAACTTCGCCTCCGTCACCTTAAGTCCGACCAATTTTACTTGAAAATGCAATGGTTTTATTTAAGTATGAGCCATTTCATTAATGCACTTATGCAATGGTATTCTTTAAGTATGGGACCTTTCATTGATGCACTCATGCAATGGTCTTCTCTAAGTATGAGCCCTTTTATTATTGCACTTATGCAATGGTTCTCTTTAAGTATGGACCCTTTTATTAATGCACTTATGCGATGGTATTCTTTAAGTATAGGCCCTTTTATTGATGCACTTATGCAATGGTCTCTTTAAGTATGGACCCTTTTACTGATGCATTTATGTGATGGTCTTCTCTAAGTGTGGACCCTTTTCGATGGTCAGCTTAAGGTGCAAAGGGACAAATCTTGTCCACCTTATGGCATGAAAATTTTGATATCCTTTTAATGATAAACCCATGAGAGGCCAACTTAAGGTGCAAAGTGACAAATCTTGTCCACCTTAAGGCATGGAAATTTCAATATCCTTTAAGGATAAACCCGTAAGAGGCCATCTTAAGGTGCAAAGGGACAAATCTTGTCCACCTTAAAGCATGGAAATTTTGAGATCCTTCTAAGTGTATGCTTGGAGAACTTTGTCATTCCAAATCCCATTGAAGGAACTTTCTTTCTTTTCAACGGCTTGCCCCCATTGAGACACAGATATTTAGAGTAAGTCTAAAATTTAATTAGAATAGTTTCATACTTGGTATCCATATGTTATATATTGCAGAAACATATATTTTTTTGACACTCATGCAACCAAACTCAGAATAAAATTTCAAGCGCCTACGCACCTCAGTAAAGAGGATCAAGTCACAACGTAGTTCTGGGTGAGTGTTTTTTTTACGTCCTAACTTTTTCCTAGGCCTCCTCTTTTGAGGTTTTCAATCTAGTGGACATCTTTTTTGTTGTTGAGCCATTCATAGTTTATACTCTTGCAGGCCAGGAGTGTCATCTCCCTTCAAGGACAGTACTTCTTCATGAACTTGGTATTGATAGGACCAATTTTCATACCGTCTGGATTGATAAGCTTGTAAGCACCATTTGATTATGCCTCTTATAAGGTCCATCCCATTTCAGAGTGAATTTATCCCCAGACTTACGAGAAGTGATAATAGGTCTCCTTACTACAAGGACTTAATCTCTAACTTAGAAGCACCTCAAGAGAACTCTTTTGTTGAAAGAACGACATAGCCGGGCTTGATAGCATTCAAGATTTTTTTGAGCCTCCAGCCTCTTTTCATCAAGAGCTTCTAACTCTGCAAGGTGCAACTTAGCATTTTCTTCATCGGTGAGCCCTTCTTGAATAACCAATCTCAAAGAAGGTATTTGACGCCCAAGTGGAAGGACTGCTTCAACTCCAAAAGCAAGCGAGTATGAAGTTGCTTGCGTTGGTGTGCGGTAAGTAGTTCTATATGCCTATAAAGCTTCTTCTATTTGTTTATGCTAGTCTCGTTTAAACTTGGAGATGACTTTCTTCAATATATTGCATAAAGTCTTATTAAATGCTTCGTCTAAACCATTCGCAGCAGCGTGGTACATAGAAGACTTGCGCTGCTTGAAGCCAAAGAGATCACAAATCTTATTCATCAGCTTGTTATCAAACGGCTTGCCATTTTCGGTTATTATATATTGAGGAATTCCAAAGCAATAGATGATTTTCACTCGGATAAAATTCACAACATTCTCCTTCTTTACTTCTTTGAGAGCAACAGCTTCGACCTATTTTGAGAAGTAATTTGTCGCGACCAAGATGTATAAGTGTCTACCAGAAGATTTTGGTTGTGGAACAACAATATCCATTCCCTAAGTATTGAAAGGCCAAGATGCTACAGTTGGGTGTAGTTCCTCTGGAGGTTGACGTATGAAATTTGCATGAAATTGGCAAGCTTTGCATCTTCAAGTATGGTCTAAGCAATATTTCACCATCATTGGCCAATAATATCCTATCCTTTTAATGTGAAAATAGAGCTTTGGTACAGACTAATGTGATCCACAAACTCCCGAGTGCGCTTCTTACAAAGCCTGAATTGCTTCTTCCTCTCCCAAACACCATAGGATGTCAGTCTTTCTCCTTAGATCATCTAGAAGTATCCTATAACATAAGTAGTCAATAATAGATTGTTGTCAATCTTCTTTTACAGATTCAGATAAGGCAACGATGTATTCAACCTTACCTTTTAAGTCCTCATCCTCATTTGATGGTGGTACTACCCATTCTTGGCGGATAGCAACTCGTGTCTGATTCGGAAGAGTAGAGTTGAGGCCAAAGTAGCTAAGACATCAACTTGCTTATTTTCTTTCCTTGGCATATGTTGGAGGGTTACCTCTCCAAGCCACCCCATCAACTTCTGTGCATAATCATGATATGGTCGTAGCTCGGGCTTTCTGACTTTATAGCTTTCCAAAAGTTATTTGATCACCAGTTAGAAGTCACCAATGACTTGTAATTGTAGTTGTTTCATGTCAACTGTCATCTCAAGTCTAAGTATTAAAGCTTGATATTCAGCAACATTATTAGAGCACCGATTTGTTAGGGTAAAAGAGCATGGGATGACCTCTTCTTGTGGAGTGACGAACACCACACCAACACCAACTATATCTCGATGTGCTACACCATCAAAGTACATCTTACATGGGGGTTTAGATTCAATAACCATTGCATTTTTATCAGAAAGTTCATCGCCCAATCATCAGGTATCAGGTGGTCTTCCAAGAAGTCAGCCAATACTTGTCCCTTTACACCCTTTTGGGGAACGTACACAATCTCAAACTGTTGAAATTGAAGGTACCATCTTGCAAGTCTGTCACTAAGGACTGGTTTTGACATGTCAAACTTGATGGGATTTTCCCTAGACACAAGACAGACAACATGAACTTGAAAGTAGTGTTTCATCGTTTGAATTGAGAAGGTTAATACCAAACACAACTTTTCGATTGGAGTTCTGCTCAAATAGTAAAGAGAGTTTTCTTTGCCTTCATTATTTTCTTGAGCCAGTAATGCTCTCCAACTGACCTCTCTTGTTCCATGATGTAGAGTATCAATGATTTCCCAGGTATGGGTGCCACAAGAACTGGTGGCTTCATTAAGTATGATTTGATACTCTCAAAGGCATTACTACAAGCTTGGTCCCATTCGAAGGGAGTGTTATTCTTCATGAGACGACTAAATGGTTGATATTTTCCAGCCAGGTTTGAGATGAACCTCCTTAAATATGCTAGCCTTCCTTGAAGGGTTTTCAACTCATGAATATTTCGAGGCTCGAGCATCTTCAAAATTGCATCGACCTTAGCTTGATCAATTTTAATTCCTCGGTATCACACAATGAAGCCAAGAAATTTTCTCGAAGTAACTCCAAAGGCGCACTTCAATGGATTCATCCTAAGTTGATATCTTTAAAGCAACTCGAATACCATTCTTAGGCCTTTTAAATGGTCGTTTCTCTTTCTTGACTTCACCACTAGATCATCAACGTAGAATTCAATATTTTTATGGAGCAAGCCATTAAAGATATTTTGCATAGCCCTTTGATAAGTGGCGCCACCATTCTTCAAACTAAAAGACATCACCTTGTAGCAATAAATACCTTTGGGAGTACAAAATGCAGTAAGTTCTTTATTCTTTGGCGCCATGCAGATTTGATTGTAACCGGATAAACCATCCATGAAGGACATTGCCTCACAACCGGTGGTGGAATCAATCATCAACTTTGGTATAGGTAATAGAAAGTCGTTCTTAGGATAGGCATTATTGAGATCCCAAAAGTCGACACAAACTCATATTTGGTCATTCTTCTTCTGTACTGGAACAATACTTGAAATCCACGTGGGATATTTGAATTTGCGAATAAAGACAACTTTAATGAGTTTGTTAACTTCATTTTCAATTAATGGAACCAACTCTGGCCTAAAGATCCTTTGGGCTTGCTTAACAGGACGAGCACCATTCTTGACCGCCAATTGATGGACTGCTACTTTCAGATCTAAGCCAGGCATTTCCTTATATCTCCAAGCGAAGACATCCATATATTCTTTAAGTATGTCCATATAAGTGATTTCCTCTTCCACTTCTAGAAACACACTCAGGTAAGTTGATCTTGGATCTTCATCGATTCCAAGATTGACTTCCTTCAAAGGATCTATTGTGGCTTTTACTCCTTCTTCAAGTTCCGATAAAGCATCTTCAGCATCTTTCTCCTATTGAATATCATTGTCATTGATGGATATATGATAACACCAAAAGCATCTTCTATCTCTTCATTAACCTTTATTTGAGATGAGACATATTTCTCATTCGGGTTCGTAACATGATATAAGGAGCCAATGCTCTCTTCATCTTCCTCGCGTTGTTTTGTATAAACCACAGTATGAGCCTTTGCATTTAGCACCTCGTTGCATAAAACTACAAGTTCCGTCTATCGCCTCATTTTGGAAGGGATCAAACTTTAGAAATCTTTCTGGATTTTAAGTGAAGAACGCATCATCATGCTTTGATGACTTATTTGACGCTTGTTGCTTTTATTCTTATTTAGAGGCCCTAAAATTTCAAACATAGAAGTTCTTGCAGTTGATTCTCCAAGTCAGTCAAAGACAGAAGCCCTTTTGTTGGATGCAGTAAACTCTTCTTCTACAGTGATATAAATGTTAACCGTCCTTCTTATGGAGATGTGAATTGGAGGTGGCTACGTATATCCTAGGCCTTCACGTGCCTTACTGGTTGTACCTTCCAAAGGAAGTTTACCCAACCTTAATGGCTCATTAGGATTATATTCAGTCTTGACAAATAACTTGTATGCATTAAGATCGAAGCCTTCTTTTGAATGCTTCATAGGGAGTGTCATATCTTGTGACGAATTTTAAGCCATAATCTCTCCAAGTAGCTTTACGGATGGATTTATTTCATCAATCTTGTTGATAGGTAATGTTATCCCCTTTAACACATTATTTTGGGAATCAGGTGGGTCATCTTTCCCTTTCTTTACCTTTGGTATGTAGCAAAAAATAGAAGTTGTCTTCTTTTTCGTAGGTGTCACGCTTTCTTTATTTGAACTGAAGAGGGGCTTCTTGGTGGTGACTTTTTTAGTAGTCACCATGACCTTCTTAGATGCAAGATCGTCACACTTTTTCTTGGTGACATCCTCAACCTTTTTATCATTCACGACATAGTTCTTCAAGTAGAGTTTTGCATCGACAAAGTGTGATTCAGCTTCAGTGAATGGCTTATCATCAGCTACCATCTTTCTTTCTACTCCACCTTCAGGTTACTTCAAACATTGATAGTAGGAAGACGAGGTAATTTTGTTCCCGTGCACCCAAGGCCTACCGAGCAATATATTGTATGAAGTTTTGGTATCGATCACATGCATAAATGGGTTTAATTAAAAATTATCCATACGAATCCCCAACTTGATACATCCCATGGCCTTTTGGACCTCTTGGTTGAAGCCTTGGATCATTATATGACTTTTGTCCTGTTCACTAGTAGCGATGTCAAGTTCCTTCATCGTGTGGATAGGCAGGATGTTGACTCCATATCCCTCATCTATCAAGATTCTATTGATATTCTTTCCTAGAATTTAACTCACCATGTATAAGGGACGGTTATGTAGGCCTCACCGAGCAGAAGATCGTTATTTGTGAATATGATCTTTGTATCACACACATGTGCCTCTTAGCCAAGAGTTTCAGCAAGCTTTTCAGAAGATGAAAAAACTTCCATGGGTAGATTCTCACCCTTTTCCCCCTCTTTGGTGGTATTAAAACAAGATGCCTCAAGGTTGACTTGGGCAGTCTTTACATGAAACAACTCGGTAAGAATTCCTCTAAAGTTACCGAACATCGAGGTTTCTGGTGGTGAAGCTCCAATACCCTCATATTTTTTAAAAGCTCACCCAGCTTTTTTTTATTGATTTTCTTACCATCTTATTCCTAGTTGGTTGCTCGACCGACTCCTTTCGTGGACTCATCTTCTTGCGCCTGAGCTTGGTTACTAGAGTCCAACATTCATCATCATGTTTGTCAACTGAAAACTTGTCATACTATAATGGCCTCTCATTATGCTCTTCGACACATATTTGGACCGGATCGAGAAAGCAAAAAGTGATAGATATTTGATGAGAACTGGTCGTCTCATCGTCGAAGAAGATCTTCTTGTCTTTTGCCAGTTGCATGATTTTATCTTTAAAGACAAAACATTTTTCCAGAGGATGACTTATGAGACTATGATATTTGTAATAATTAGGGTCATTGGTCCTTCCAGCTTCATTGGGACGCTTCATCTCTGGGAGTTCAATGAGTTTATACTCAAGGAATTCATCAAAAATCTAAGAAACATCTGAATCAAGAAAGAGATACCCATTTTCTTATATCTCCTTCAAAGTTTTCTGATTTGGACGTGTTCCAGAAGTCATTTTTACACTTTGCTTCTTGCTTACATTTGTGGTAACCTTCAAGGGAGATACATCAATATTCATGGATTCCTTGTTGTCATTTTTGGGGGCAAACTTGACCCATCTTTTGGGTTCCTACTTATCCTTTTCCCTTCGAGGGTCATGGATAGACGTTGCTCACTTTCCAACAGAAGACATGCTCAACTCCATATTATAAGCACGGGTAGCTAACTTTTCAAAGGATTTTGTCTTAATGCCTTACAAGATGTAGAAAAGCCCCTAGTGCATTCCTTGGATGTACATCTCTATCGCAGAAGCTTTGTTGAGCCTATCTTTGCAGTTTAGGCTAGCATTTCTCAATCAATTGTTGAATTCAATGACTGGTTCATCCTTTCTTTAAGGAGTATTTATGAGCTCTACCATGATCACTGTACGCCTTAGCTATAAAAGCGATTTAAGAACTCGTGCTCCAATTGCTCCCAGCTATCGATGGAATTAGGCTCAAGGTTCGTATACCAATCAAAGGCGTTTTCCTTTAGGGAATGAAAAAACTATTTGACAAGATAGTCACCGTAAGTTCTAGCATTGCTACATGTCTCAACAAAGTATGCGACATGTTGTTTTAGGTTCCCTTTGCCTTCAAATAATTGAAATTGGAGGGGTTGATAGCCAACAGGCATTTTGAGGCTATCTATCCTCGCAGTGTAGGGCTTGGCATATACAAGGGACGATTTGGTAACAACATCATACTTGTATTTTAGGGTCCCTTCAATGAATTTCCTCAATTGTCCGATCGGGATCATTCCCTCAGAAGAAACTTATACCTCTTTAGGTAGTGGTGTTTGTTTCAAAGGATTTTCTGTCTTATGAACCCCTGGAGATTTTTCAGGTGCATGGCTAGAATCTTCGTTTAGCAGACCTTCCACCCTATCCACTATCTTATCAATTCAAGCATCTTGATTCTGAACATATTTGGTCAGGTCTTCAATTGTCTTTGCCAGATTCGCAAGCTGCTCCTCCATAGACGAGACATCAGGCACTATCGCTTGCATAATCACTGCAGATATTGGAGAGTAGCACGGATTATCGCACAAGTTGATCTTTAAAGCGGTGAACTTATGCTGTATAGCTAGAGATGATGAGTCGCTTGAACGACCATCGCCCTTTGCGCCAGATTACTCAGAATCAAAATGCTCAAGTAGAGTTAAAGTTTTCTTAAAAGATTCCGCCATACTGCTTCCTCTTTCCGAAGCACTTGCATTGGACTTCTTTCCTTTTGGAGTTGAAGATCCAAAAATTGGAGTTGGTTTGGACAACACTGCATGTGTTTGTTGTCCTAGCAAGACTACCTTAATCTTTGTGACAGCTCCTAAGCTTCCGAAAGCAACACTAAAGATGCTCTCTACTTTAGCAGAGAAATTTGAATCAGCAGCCTTGGAAGCAGTTGATCTTCTTGGAAGTCATTTCATTGTTAAACTTTACAGTTGGAAAAGTTGAGATGAGATGTAGAGATTGTCTCATTGGGCGTGTCAGAATTTGTTGGACAATAAAATTTTGAGGCCTAAAAATAAGTAATTGATACAATAAAATATTGCAACAAACAATTTATTGATTTTAATGCGAGTGTTACAATCTCTATGAATCCTCTGATTCGCCTTTTCAAATATAAATTCAAAGGCTTTGAGCTTGATCTTGAATTTGAACTTGATTTGCAGATTTGAGGGACTTGATCTTGACTTGTGTTTGAATTCAAGGGATCTTGAGCTTGTTCTTGAATATTGCAGTGTTGATCTTGAATCTTAATGAACTTGATTTGAATGCTTGAGCTTTGTAGAGAAATTGCGGTGTTTGATTCACGAGCTTTCTCTTGCTTCTTGTTAGAGTTCTGGGGGTCCTTTTTCTGAATTATGAGGCCCGTATTTATAGTTGTGGAAAGGAAAGAATCATGATGAAGATGGACTTCCTTTGACCAATCAAATTCAAGTGACGTGGTGCCTTTATGGGCTTTGATTTTATTGGGCATGCAGCATAATTTTGACATATGGCACGATCCTATTGACTCCTTCACTTGACTTGGCATGCTACATCATTTAACACGTGAAGCTTATTTGGACCTCTAGAATATTGGGTCTATCATTTATAGCCCAAATTAATGGACCAACCCAATAAATATTGGGTCTTATTTAAATCCATACCTATTTGGACTTAAATAATTAATTCAATTATATTAATCCACAATATTTATTTGGGACTAATATATTTTGAATTTAATATAATCTGAATTTTGTACGAATTTAAATTTAATAAAATTGCATCGCCCACAATCACAAGTATTTTTCCTATTTTAATTTAAATATTTTAATTACCTTAAATACGAAGTATAAAAGATAAAGAGGATTTCGAATTTTTATAATCTTAAATCAAAATTAGATCTTTATTTTAGGTAATTAGCATTTCATTAATCATCAAAAGTAATCAATTACAAAACGAGCTAATTCTACACTAACTGGTTACCACAAAGCTAAACAACAACTAACAATGTTGCCAACAAAACTCACACACTATTAGAAGCTACATTGATCAAGCAGTAACCTAAATAGTCCAGTAGCTCTGACACAACAAACACAAGTTATCCTCTTTGCAACCTCTTCAGCTATATGTTCCACCTTCTCAAATATTTTAGCATTCCTCTCTCTTCCATAGTTCATGAATGAATTCAGGATCCAACAATCGAGTTAGTTGGACTACCTGGCTTTACCTTTTAGTCTTCTGTAGTAGCCTTCCTTGCATTGTATGTCATATGACCTGAGCAAGTGAATTAAGTGAAGTCCAATCTTGTAACATCTTTCAAATAGTTTTGGCATAACAACGGTCAGTAAACAGATGGTTTTTGATTTCATTCTCTTGTTTACACATCACACAAATAGAGTCAACTTGCATATTTCATTTCAGTAGCCTCTTCACTGTAAGGAGTCTTTTGTGGCGTTGCAATAAAGTAGTAAATACAGTTGTTGGATTTGCCAATTATGACAAATAACACCGATACCTTTCTACTCCACATTAGTAAAGCTACCTTACAGGTTAGTATAAGCTTGCTTTATCGGGCTTATGAAGTACATGTAGATGCTCTTTTGCTCCAAGAACGTTTCTCACCATCCAACAAGCATGATTTGTAGTTGGAACTTCTCCATAGTTTGTCCTTTAATATAGTAACTGTGAATCCATTTAATCCATAATCTATCTTACTTTCGCTCCACATCCCAATACAGTTACATTATAGAGCCTTTATTCCACAACTTCAAGTCATTAAGTTTCATCCTCATGTTGGTTTTTTTAGTACACATCTAATTCCTACGGATAAGATCTTTATTAGTGTTCACATTAGATCCTGACCAGATGTAACTTCTACAGTAACTTTGAATGGCTTTCATCACTTTGGCATGGATAACAAATATCTGAGCTCAATATGATTGAACCCCAAAATTATAGACGTAACGTTAGTTGGATTCTCCCAACATAAGATAATTTCTTAGCAGTCCATCTGAAATTCTTACAGCTATCTAATCAATTAGTGATTGCCACTGAACTATACCTAACTTTTTGGTGGATAGAGGCACACTAAGACATTTAAAAGTCAAGACACCATAACTATAACCAAATATTTGTTATATTTGAACCTTAAAATTGTTAGTCACACCTCCAAAATATAATGGACTCTTAGATAGATTAGCCTGAAGATTAGAAGCAGTAGTAAAGATCTTGAATGTATCATGCATTAAAGTCACTGATTGGAGATCACCCCTAGAAAATAAAAGCAAATCATCAACAAAACTGAAATGTATAATATTAAGTCTGTTACACATTAGATGGTATTTAAATTGCTTGTGATCATTCAACTTAGTCAAGGCTCTACTTAAGTACTCCATCACCATTACAAGAAGAGATGGGGATATGGGATCCCCTTGCCTAAGGCTTCTTGCAACTTCAAATGGCTTAGTAAACTCCCTATTGATTAAAAAGAAATTAAAAAACTGTTGTAACACATTGCATGATTCACCCAATAAATTTTTGAGGGAAGCCTAAGTTTTGCATAACTTATTCTAAGAAGCTCTAGTCAACAGTGTCATAAGCTTTTTGGATATCCACTTTTAACATGGACCTTGGAGAGACATTCTTCTTACTATAAGATTTAAGTAGTTCAGGAGCAAAAATGACATTATCAAGCACCTTTCCCTGATATAAAGCATGCTGGAGTATTAGATATTATAGAAACAACCACCAAATAGATTCTATTTGCTAGCACCTCAGCGATGAGTTGTAGAGGACTGTACGGTATGCTATGGGCATATACTCACTAATACTTGAAGGATATGGCACCTTAAGCAACAGTGTAATAGCTCTATAATTGACTGCCTTATACATATATCTTATAATAAAGAACTCCGCACAATACCAATCACACTATGCTTGATTGTTGTCCAAGATTTTTTAAAGAATACTGCGTTATAACCATCCACACATGGGGCCTTATCATTCCATGTAGAGCTCAGACTTTTACAAATTTCTTAGTCACTGTTGCACACAAGGCTAATTGTTAGGAATGAGTGAGTATAGGTCCTTTCTTCATGATATTCCTATTGATTGTTGTGGTATTAAGTAGTGTTATGCCTATGAGAGTCTTGTAAAAGTTAATTATTTCAACCTTAATTGCACCAGGCTCTACCAATTTTTTTTTATTTTTTGTTGTAAGCTCAATAATTTGTTTCTTGTGTCTCTTATCTTTCGATATTGCAGTAAAGTACTTGGTATTAGAGTCACCTAATTTCAACCACATAGCCCTAGACTTTCGTTGTTGAATACTTTCTTCAATATAACTTCAATTCTCAATTTGCATTAGAGTCCTTCTCAGCCTGATACAAGCATGATCATGAAGATGACCATTTTTTGCGTATTTTGGATGCAACCTTAGAAGTGTATGAGTTGAAGTGTTAAAAAAGGGCTCCAAACTGCCCCTAAACACATTCCACGGACGCCTATTTGCCTACTTGGTCATTAAAGGGCCTTTTGTCATTTTATCTTTTATTTGTAATGCACTATAAATAGAACAATATAGGATTTTAGTTCATTAGTTATTGATTGTTGATGTAGGAGCACAAAGAACACCTCTCTTGAGAGAGAGAAGCTCCCTAGGCCGAAACTAGGACATGAGAAAATGTGGATTCTCTTGTGAATGTGTATTGCTCGAAAACGTTGGTGCTTGAGCGGTAGAATCCCTCTTGTGTCTCCGTAAGGAAGTGGTGTTGCTATTGTAAGTCCTAGGGTTCCTTAGATTTAACATATCTTTGGGTTCTTAATCTTGTACTAGTGTATGTCTCACTTCCTATCTTTAAATTTCATGTGCTAGTTTGTGTTGTCTAGTGAACCCGTTGGTTTTTGTTGTTCTTGTAATTTGTAAACGTTGGATTATTGTTATGTTAGTGTTGTTTTTCTTGTTATGTTATTGTTTATCTATTGTGCAAGTGGCTGTTTTTGGTGTTATTTACACGTTGTTCTTGTTGTTGTTAGACTCGAGATTTGGTTGTTGTTGGGCTCTCGGGTTCCTTCTTGTTTAGTGGACTATTTTGTGTTGTTTTTGATACGTACCAAGTTTGTAATGTATCATTTGGTATCAGAGCTTGTGGTTGATTTTGTTCCAATAAAATCAATCTTGGGCTTGCTAGAAAATAAAAAAAGAAGAAGAAAGTGTTCTTGAGTTGTCTTGGCCGAAAGTTGTGTCTTTGTCGTTGTTGTGGCCGAGACTTGTTTTTCTTGTCTAGATCTAGAAGTCATTTTATTTGTTTTATTGTTTTTAGTGTTAGTTTTCTTTCTCACTAACACTCTTGAGTCTAGATCAAGATTGAGCTTGAATTGTTGTTGTTGATGTTCTAAGTTAGGCCTTGTGATATTGTTGTTGATAATTGGTGGCCTAAGAACATTGTGTTGAAGTGTAGTAGTCTTGGTCGTGTATTAAAGGCATTGTTGTTGTAGATTTGGGAGTAGCCGTGTGGAAATTGTTGGTTGTTCTTGGAGTTGTTGTTGTTGTTCTTGGTGTGGTTGTTTTTGTTCTTGAAATTCTTCACCCCTTCATAAATTTTGAAGCATAGAGAGCATTATATCTTTAAAGGTGAAGGGGAAAAGGTGACGCTTTGTTATTCTTGAAAGACTTACCATCACTCACCCATAAGTCAATCACATCTCAACCACTTTCCAACAACTTTCCATGATTCAAGAGCCCTTATTTTAAGGAAATAGTACAAGTCAAGTCAAGACTTTTATTTAAAAAATTAAAAAGAGTTTCAAGACTTGCAGTTTCCCTCCATTAACCAAATCTCGACAATCCAAATTGAAATTGATCAAGACTCCCAAATTGGAAAATAAAGACTTGTTTAAAAACCGCAACCAATACAAGACTGCCACATCATCATTTACTGTTCACACGACAACTTTCTTTTTTGCTCAAATTTTGATCTCTTAGTTTTATTTTGTTGTGTCCTTAGTTTCGTTTGTTGATCCCAATACTAACTTACAAGCTACTGACCATTTTCTAGATTGTGAGTTGGTTTTGAGACCGTTCTTCATGTTTACATCCTTGTGTGTTTTCTTTCTTGTTCTTTGGAGTCGTTGTAAACATTGGGTTCACCTCTCAACACCTCACGGAGTACAAGCAAGCATACAACACTTGTGAGATTGAGTGTGAGAAATCCGAGAACAAAGAAATAAAAAGAGGGTGTGAGGAGCTCTCTTTACAACTAATTCATTCGTTGTTTTGTAGTGAAACTTTTGGTTAAAATTAAGCCAATGAGATTGAAGGTAAATCTCAACATAGAGAGGAAATCGAGGTGCATAATAAAGATGTTGGCCGAGACTTGAAGATGTGGTGTTCTCGGTTCTTCTTATTTTGTGGATTATTTTATACCATTGTCATTTGATTTGTGTCATGAATTTAAGGTCAAATTCCTCTTAAGATAGAGAGGATGATACAAGCACAATTATGAAGATAAATGTTTTTGAGTATTTCGGATGCAACCTCGGAAGTGTACGAGTTGAAGTGTTAAAAAGGGCTCCAAACCGCCCCTAAACACATTTCATGGGCGTCTATTTGCCTACTTGGTGATTAAATAGCCTTTTTGTTATTTTATCTTTTATTTTTAATATACTATAAATAGAATAATATAGGGTTTTAGTTCATTAGTTATTGATTGTTGATGTAGTAGCTCAAAGAACACCTCTCTTGAGAGAGAGAGAGCCCTCCTAGGCCGAAACTAGGACATGAGCAAGTGTGGATTCACTTGTGAATGTGTATTACTTGAAAACATTGGTGCTTGAGCGGTGGAATCCCTCTTGTGTCTTAGTGAGGATGTGGTGTTGCTATTGTAAGTCCTAGGGGCCCTTAGATTTAACATATCTTTGGGTTTCTAGTCTTGTAATAGTGTATGTCTCACTTCCGATCTTTACATTTCATGTACTAGTTTGTGTTGTCTAGTGAACTCGTTGGTTGTTATTGTTCTTGTAATCTTGTAAACGTTGGATTGTTGTTATGTTAGTGTTTTTCTTATTGTTATGTTGTTGTTTATCTATTGTGGAAGTGGTTGTTTTTTGTGTCATTTACACCTTGTTTATCTTGTTGGACCCAAGATTTGGGTGTTGTTGAGCTCTCGGGTTCCTTCTTATTTAGTGGACTATTTTGTGTTATTTTTTATACGTACCAAGTTTGTAATGTATCACATCCATGGCTAAATTTGTGTTTTAATAGGTCGTCGCATTTGTTACTGCTCCAAATCAGTGTGAGGTTGTTGAATCTTTTGTGCGATACCTCTATATTCTCTATTATTCAAATGCTTTAGATGTGGCTTCAAGGCTTTCAGTTTGTGCCATGCACTTTGTATCTTGGAGTTATATGATCTTCCCTTTTAGTTATTCTTCACTAGTGTGGCAAAAGTCTAATGATTTGCCCACACATTAAAAAACCTAAAATGAATTTTAGCGGTGGGAATTTATGACTGCATATCCAATAACATTAGATAATGATCAGAAATATAGGGCAATTTATATTCAAAAACTAACTGTTCATATTGTAGCATTCACTCATCATTCCCTAAAGCCCTGTCAAGTCTATTATATATTTTATTAGATCCAAGTTACTTGTTAGACCAGGATAAAACGCACTCTTCTAGAGTAGTTCATTTACTAGATAAAAACTTTTATTTCATTTCTCGTAACTAGTCTGTCTTGGTTTTGTAGTTTGTCATTATTATATCACCTGGACAAGCCATGGTTTGTTACTTTGAGTTGCCATCTGTCTAAGATCATTCCATACAATTTTCCTCAAGTCAATTATACTAAAATCATAGACCACTATCATGTGACAATCAATTTTTTTTATCTCTGCTCACCACTCTACAGTGAATATATTGTTGCTCCTTAGTTTAAGCATTGGGCATCATACACAAGATCATCCCAAAAGAGCTATATCCTCCCATTCACAGCACTTGCATAATTATAAAGAGCATGTCATCCAGGTGCTAGTGCTTGTGCTATAGATATTGTTTTATTCTCTTTGACTCTAGTCTCGACCAATAAATAGTTTAATGTTATTGTCCTTTAGATATCTACATAAATCCTGTTGCTTATACATTTTATTAATGCTCTTTGCATTCCATATTATCCAAAACATTTATAAGGAATTAGTTGTTCCACCCTTTTTATCAAGAAAAGGATATATAGCCACCATAACGTGATCATACTATTGTACTGCAAATCTATTTTTTTCACAGGTAAGCGAGTTACTTGAGCATAATTCTTAGAACCTGAGGGATGTATGGCTGCATAAGTCGGCTTTTCCTTACCCCTAATAGGTTTGTAATCACCATTATCATCTATTGAATCAAAAACACTAGTCTATTGTAAAGACTCATTGGCTCCTAGTTTCTCAGGTGATCCCACATATTTAGCAACAGTAGGATCCTTTGGTAACTAAGTTGGTACTAGCTTTGGCTGTTTTTGTTTAGCAGGAGACTGCTTCTGCACTGGAGGAGGTTGTGTCTATACTGGAGTAGGTTGTGGTGACTTCTTAATCTTAGTCTTCACACAGTTATGCTTCACCACTATATTCGTCTCATAATACTTAGGTTTCCAAACAAAAGGCAATCATCTGCTGAAATATTTGTCCATAAACGTTCATAATTGAAATTTTAGAAAGGATATGTTGTGTTATATCCATCTCAATTAGCATTAGAGAATATGAGATTCTTGTTTGCTTAGAGGTGCATTCATCAAGAAATAAGGGAATGTTAATTGCACTAGCAATTTGGCTCATAGAATCACAACTCCAACATGTTAAAGGTAATTTAGGAAAAGTAACCTGAAGAGGCATCTCTGTAAGGAATTTTGCCTTAAAATTAAGCTTAGATGTCCATTGCTTCAGAATTATTGGCTTGTTATTCATACTAAGTGGGCCAACAAACAAAAATTCTTTTATGTCTGAAGTTTGATTGGCACATAACTATATAGTACCGTTCATCACAATAAAACAATTCAGGTTGAGCAATATTTGTCCAAGTTTGTGCTATGAATCTTTTTATATAATTGTACCCTGACATCTCACCAATGACATTTAGTATAAGAGAGTATTTCTCTTTTAAGTTCTACCTTCCCCCTGTTCCTTATTAACCATTTCAGGTGTAACATAGCTTAGTGACATACCATTACTTGCTACTCTATTACCTGCAAATAGGCTAACCCATGGATTACCTTACTCTGTTGGTTATGCAATTACCAGATCATCCCTTATTCCTTTAATTGTTGCTCCTCAGCTGAATCTAGCTTAATGAATTAGTAGGAGAAGGAACAGTATTCAATGAAATAGTATAATTCAAGAGACTAGTCAATATCGGATGGGTTTGTTAAGGGGATTTGAACCCACAACCAAGAGGTCAATAAAATTCTTATAAGACCATCTACTCCACTAAACCAACAACATATGTTGTTTATGGGTTCCCAACTTATAATTTCTATATATTTACTAGATTTCTCTATATAAATATTAGTTCACACGAAAGTTACTGGGTCACTAAAAACCTCACCCGGCACCCTAGATCCGCCCCTGGTTAATATCATATCCTTCTGAGGCCTCTCTCCTCGTCTCTTTCTAGTCATACCAACATCAGAGCATGTTAGCATTACCTACGCTAAGAGTATTTCAAAAAGGATAGAGAAAAACCTTGATCCTTTTTCCTTTTATTTAAGAAAAATAAAAATACATCACATAGAAATAAGTAATCTTTTCGAAATAACTAAAAAGCTAAGTCATTAAGATTACATATGAAGTTTTGATTTAAAGTCATGATTTGTTATGATATGTGAAAAAACATCAACCACAAATTTAAATTATGATAAAACTTTCAAATACTTCAAAAAGTAGGATGTCAAATTTCAAATTGTGATTTCAATTTTTTAAAAACAAAAACTAGATTTATAAGTTTATATTTTACAAACAAAGACCTTCCATTTTAAATTTTCAAAAAAAAAAAGATCCATAATCAACGTAAATAGATCATCCTGTGAGATATTATATTAGAGAATAATAGTTATAACTACAGTCAACTTATTAGATCAATGGATCTTGGTAAATTCTTGTGTATCAAAAATTTATAATAATATATATTAGCAAATATTTATTTATTAAAAGAACAAGAAGATATGTAGTCCTTAGAATATTCCTTTATCTGGTTTTATGAACTATAATTTGCTCATTTAGTAAAATTATATATAAAATATTGGAAATTCTTAATAGTTTTTCCTAAATTACGAAGGATTTGTGTTTATGAGAAAAAAAATATAACTTTTGAAGTTCAAATTTCACTTTTTTTTATGAACCAGATTTACATTAATAAAATTAACAGTAGTTTAGGAGCCTAGTCAGACTATATTACAAAAATAGTTGGGTGTTGCCCAACGGTGTTCAAAAGGGAGGGGATATTTCTAAGAGAATATTGTCCTTATATGTCTGCCCAGACAGTTTGGTAAGGTGGTGGCACAACAAAACACTGACATCTTTCAAAATAGTCCAGCTTAACTTCTTCCTTTGCTAAAGCATCAGCAACCTTGTTTTGCTCTCTATAGCTATGGTGAACGGGTGGACCTCCCAATCTTCTTATAAGATACATGCAATCATCAATAATTGTATTATAGAGCAAGTTACCTCTAAGAAGCATTTGGACATCTTTTTGGGAGTCAATGTTGATTTCTATAGGGAACAAGTTATGCTCCTGTCTCAGGTCAAGAAATTCGATGAGGTTGTTCGTAGTATGAAGCTTTAAAGGAAACCAAGGATCCCCTTTTGAGTTCCTTATCACACCCCTTATGCCCCTCTTTCCCAGAATTTTTATTTCATAAGGCATCAATATTCAGTTTGAAGGAATTTTTTTGGGGAGGGATCCAACACACAAAAATTGTGTTGTAATGAAGGAGGTTTGTGTAAGAGTTTAAGTGGAAGAATTTGACTGCCTCGGCATAAGCATCGTTAAAAATATGAAGACCTCTCTTATTGTTAAAAACATTATTATTCCTGGTTTTCTAAATGTTCCATAAGTAGTAGGGAAGGAGGGTAGACCAAGGAATATTATTATCAAAGTTGGAATTTCTAAGGTTTGCCCAAGTGCTCTCCCAGTTGGAAGGAGGAAAACAATTAAGTTGAATGGAGAAAAGCCCTTTGTATTAATTGATAAGATCAAGACAAAGGGTCCTAGCAGTGTCGTAATCAAAGAAGAGATAGTGAAGGTTCTCAATGGGATGGTTGCAGACATAACAAGAGAGAGTGATGTCAATTCTTCTGTGAGACAAGGTCTCCCTGGTGGGGAGACTTTTATGATGAAGGATATAGAGAAAGAATTTTATCTTGTTAGGGGTTCTGGTGTTCCATATCCAGTTAAATAGATATTGGTAGAAATATGGTCAGTCTTACCCCTAGAAATGTGTTGATGGACACGCTTACAAGTTAAGGTACCATGGCCATTAGAAATCCAGAGAGGAGTATTCTTATGAAGTGTAAGATTTGGGAAGAAAGAGTTGATAATGTTATGCTTGATGTTAGGAGGGATATCAAAGGGTAGAATGTCCGAATTCTACACACTATTCTGCTAAATGCAAGAGAGATTTAGGGGAGTATTGGGGAAGGCCCCCTGGATAATGTTACATAGTGGGGGGTGACTAGGCATCTATCTATCCCTCCAGACATCCACTCCTTACCCATCATGCACAAACAACAGAGTGGCATCTTTTCAGAGGTTCTAATCCTTCTGGATGTCCCTCCAAATTTTTAAAGAGAAGGGTTTAGGGCTTTCAAATTTAGCATTATGTTTGAGGTGAGCACTCTATCCCAAAGGGAGTAGGGATTAGTATGAAGTCTCTAGGCCAGACTACTAAGGATAGTGTCATTCTTAAGGATAACTTTTTGGATACCCAATCCTCCTTCCTTCTTAGGTCTAGTAATGATGTCATATTTAACCATATACATTTTTTATGTCAGTGGTTCCCTGGATAAAATTCATTTGGGTTCTATCATTGAGGTTATGAATTTTTTTGGGGAGGATGTTATATTGCATAACGTGATTTGGCATGCTTTCAAATGATGCCTTTGCGAATCATGTTGTCAAGGATGAATTAAAAGTTGGCAGGTTGAGATTTACCAAGAATCATGAGAAATCCAAGATACTTCCCAATGAAATTGCAGGATTTTATTCCAAGGATAATTGAAAGGTCCTGTTGAGCATTGGAATCACACTTTTTAGAGAAAAATACTTTGGATTATAAAGAGTTAACTCTCTGTCCATAGTGAGAGCTAAAGGAGTCCAAGGTCTTTAGGATTGTTTGGCAATTAGCCTTATCAGCTTTAGCAAATAAAGTTAAATCATAAAGAAGAGATGAGAGATGAAGGGTTCTCTTTTGCTGATCTTAATGAGGGTTCATTCGAGGGTATCAACCTTAGAATTGATTCTTCTTGAGAGAAGATTCATGCATAGGGTGAACAAGTAAGGAAACATGGGCCCCCCTGCCTTATTCTCTTTGATGGAGAAAAATTAAGGGTTTTGCTTTCATTAACAAGGATAAAAATGGAGGATGAGAAGGTACAAGACATAATGAGTTTGGATAAATCGGGAGGGAATTTGAAAAAGAAAAGAGCTTGTCTAATGAAAGACTATTCAAGATTATCAAAGGCTTTCTCTGGGTCAATCTTTAGAAGCATATTTTCCTTCTTCCACTTCATTTTGAAAAATGAGTGATATACTCTTAGACAATAATATCATTATCAGAGACACTTCTTCTTGAAAAAAAAACTGGCTTGGCTATGATCAATGATAGACTGGAAAAAGGGATTTAATCTGTTAGCTGTGATTTTGGTGATATTTTTTTATTGAGTGTTACACAAATCAATGTTCCTGAAATTCTTTAGAGGAGGCATTTCTTCATTTAAGAATGAAGCAGATATAAGTAGAATTGGTTCTACTATCTATGGAGTTGAAGGTAAAGGTAGAGGTACGAAAGTCTGAGAGTAGGGGGGCCATAGTGTCCCAGTATTTTTGGTACATGAAAGGAAGCATTCCATTCGGGCCAGGAGCTTTGAAAGGCTTGAAGGAGAAGACAACATTTCTAACTTCTCCCATACTAGGGATAGAGTCTAGGATGGAGTGATTAGAGCTACTTATGGAGCAAAAGTTAGAGGGATTTGACTGGCATCTCAGTTTTGCACTAAGATGTCTAGTGGTGAACAGGGTTGTGTAGAAAAAAATAATGGCCTCTTTAATTTTAGGTTGGCTATAGAGCAAAGTTCCATCCTTTTGGGGGGAAGAAATGTTGTTTCTCCTTCTCCGGTTGAGGGTAGATGTATGAAAAAATTTAGTGTTCCTGGCTTCCCCAACCAGCCAATTTATTATGGATTTAAGCATCTAGAAATCATTTTCATTCTTGAGAATGGTGCTATAGTATTTTGTAAGGCTATACTTAAGGTCATGAAGGAAATGGCTAATTGGGTAGTAAGGAGATTTTTGACTGCTTACTAAACTGAAAATGATGTGTTTTTTCTTGTAGAAAATATTTTCAAAAACTTTCTTGTTCCTTTCAAAAACTAGAGTGGCATTGGTGAGGTTGGTTCCCTCAAAGAAGGAGTGTTTGATTAGGTTACTAAAGTCCTTATAATTGCACCATATAGATTCAACCCTAAAAGGTTTAAGGATGTTCTAGAAAGCTCTGGTAAGGCTGGGAAGAAGATGAGAGTGGCCGAAATGAGTTCTAGGGAGGTAAAGAACAGAGACTTCTAGAAAAAAGTGAATTCAAAGGTAATACAAGGCATGTATCTAATCTTTCATATATTTGCTGCCCCTAAAGCCTATATCAATGAGATTGCAGTGATTGATGTACTCCTAGAAAATATTTGACCTATGTAAGTTAATTCTATTGCCCCTAAATTTATTAGAGGCTTTTAAAATCTCATTAAAGTCCCTCTACCAGCAAACCATTACATCCTAGAGAGTCTATTATAGTAACAATGGACATGAGTTAGTCCTAGAGTTGTTTACTAAATTAAAGTCATTACTAGCATAAACTACACTAAACAGCCAGTTTAAAAAAAGGTTACTGACCTTGATAATGACATGGATCGCTTGAGGAGTAATGGAGATGTTGTTGGTAGTGATAGTATTATCTTTCCATAGGATGACAATACCTTCAGAAGAGCCAGTGGCACTAGACTGGATCCGATAAATGTAGCCTAGCACATCAACATCAGTCATTCTGATATCAAGAAGGTCTAAAATGGTGGGTTAATGAATGCTGACCATGGAATTGTAGTGCCTTCTAAGTTCAGAACTATTTGCTTCCCTAACATTTTACATTATGCAGTTCTGCATCATTGGTTTGGAAGTTGGGGGATCTCTTTCAACACAACTTTTTCCTTTTCCAGAGGATGAAATGACCCTGACATCTCCTTGGATTTTCTCTTCTTGGATGGGGGAGGGGGGTTAATTTGAATGAGAAGTGCTCCCCTATCAAAAGATTTAGAAGATTTATGCCTAGTTCTAGTTTGGATAGTTCTTGAGGTAGCAAGACAATTACCATTTCATAGATGAGTTTTGTAAAATCCAAGTTTTCAGGCCTTTTCGGCATGAGAGCAGTTGTTTTCAGAATTCTCAGTCGAACTAGGATCCCCTCCATTTCTCTGTTGCTTTCTCTCAAGGCTTCTAGAGTTTTTTCCCTCTCTAGCATTATGATGAAAGGAGGAAGTATTGGATGGTGAAGATGCTAGGGGGTGGTGTTTCCCAGCTTAGTCCAGAGAGATTTACAAAAACTAGGTCCTGTGCCATGAGAGGAAGGTTGGGAGGAGGAAAGAAGGGGAGGCTCAAATTGATCTGGTTCATTAGGCGTGAGAGGCTCATTAGTGTTATGTCCTCGTGGGAGGAAGAGGTGATTACTTGAAATAGGGTCGTCATCCATACGTTTTGACTATAATTTTAGAGACCCTGATTCAGGAATTCCATAGCTAGTTGGGACAGGTAACCCGAGTCTTGAATGAATAGAGTTACTTATCTGCCCTTCCACTGAAGATGAAGTGGGATAGTTTGGTTTGATAGGCATATTTCTAGCCAAGAATCTAATTGGTAATTCGAATGTAGAGGCTCCGTAAACATGATGATCATGGTTGAGTTAGTTTGGGAGTTCATTGTTCGCGCTTGAAGAAGAATGCATGCCTCCCAACTGATTAGTATGACCAGTTTTATTAGAGAGAAGGTGGAGAGTTCTCGCTTTGGGAACTTCATTAATTAACATTTAATGTTATGTCCGGATATGGACAGTGTCCATCAAATCATCTTGGGCAGTGGAAACATTTTCCGTTTGCCAGAGGATATCATTAGCTCTAGGCTTTTTGGAGCCCATGTTGAGCTGGCTAGAGTGGATCCCAAAGAGAATTTCATTCTTTTTGTTAGCTAAGCTAGAATGGGAGAGAGAACTGTTTAAATTAGAGGTAGATTTCTTATTAGAATTCAGGGGAGTATTGGGCTGGGTACTAGTGGAGAAGAAAGAGCCCAAAAAGAATTTGGGCCCAATGGTCTTGTCACCTTTTGAGAAGGCATCCGATGGGTTTACTGAGCCAGGTGGGCTGTGCATAGAAGAAGGGTTGCCCCACCCTCTCCCCCGCGATTATTTCAAGCCTAATTTTCCCTTTACCACAATTAAGCTTATCTTGGGAGCTTAGCCCCGTTCCAAGCCGTGCCGCCGTAGTTAGAGATATCGATCGAAGGGGAAAGGTAGAAGACGAGGGAACAAGGTACTTAAAAAAGTTAAGCATTTAAAATCTTATAAAAAATGGAGATTCTTGTAATATTTTAAAGGATCGGTTTGATCATGAATATATTTGAATTCTTTTTGATAAGTTGATTTCACTTTATTTGAATAACAATGTTTGCCCGCGAAAACAATCAAAATCTTGTTTTCACTTTTATTTATTTTTTCAAATAAGTCTTATTTTTTTCATAAAATATTCATATTTAAATTATATTTTATGTTCAAATCATATTTATATATTTTAAAAAATATATTTAAATTTTAAATGTTAATTGCCAAAACTTTAGCCAAACACAACTTCAATGCAAACTAAACAAAGTAATTTTTTTGATAAAAATTCATATATAGGCAAAGTATAAGACCTATAACTAACTTCCTAGTGAAAGTTTCAATAATTACAAATTATAGGCAAAAGTAATTAATAGTTATTTGTATATATATAAGAATTATACAAATCAGAAGAAACATAACCTAACTGAAATAGAAAATAAAAAGGAAAACTTGAAAGCAATAAATTACCTTAAATCACTCCAACTTTCCACTAGTTGCTCATCCATTAATGAGTAGTAAAGCTCATTATCTGCAAAAATGGTTGTATTAAAGCTAAAAAGATTTATTTTGAAAAGATTTGAGAGGAGAAAGAAGAGTTATTCAACAATAAATTTTAATAGATATTTTCTCAATTCAAATTTCGTTTAAAAATTCTTGAAAGACAATTTTTATGAAAAATTCAAAATTGTGTATTTGTGCTTAAATTTATGTATTTGTTGTTTTTGACTAAATTATATAAATTTCAGTATGTTTTGATTCATTATTTTCCGTTCATGTATACAAGATCTATATTGCAATTTCAATTTGTGATCTAACACACGAATTTTTACAATTTTTGAAACCTTATAATTGTTAGTTTAACTTGAATATCATAGTTACTGACAATTTGCAAACTGCATTTGTTTACAATTTTTTTTAAATGGGGGTAATTATTAATTTTTCTAAAGTATTCGGGCGTGTGAAACTGTTATAATGAATATGAACAGTACGAGTTGGACTCAACTGCAATTGAAGAAACAGAAAAATACGATGATTTGATTCAATTGATTGGTAAGCAACGTTGTATTGAGTTGAATTGAAAAACATTTAAAGTTGAATAAAAAGTTGAATTTAGCAGTAAAAGAATTGACATACGTAACGACGTGGGGTTGGCAGTTTATGTAATGGTACGGAAAGAAGAATAAGGATTCAAAAATTATCCATTATGTGTTTTTATATATGATAAAATAATGGAAAATGAGAGTGTTTGCTCGAATGTTGAATGCGAAATTTCTATTGTTGATGAGCAAAAAGGGAATTCTGGAGATGACGGTGCATTGGTTGAAGTTGTTGATGTAAATGGACATGATCAGACAATTATTTTTGATACAAATCATAACGAAGTGCTCGTTGGTCAATTTTATAAGGACAAAGCCACTAAAAAGTCGATGATGAGGCTTTATGCAATTAGAAATAGATTCCAATTCGATATAATACAATCAAATGCAGTTGGGTAAGTGTATTTATCGTGTTAAAGCATTTGTATTTTTATTTTGTACATGATTTTGTCTTATTATAAAAATGTATTTATGTATATATAATATGAATAAGTTTATTCATATTATTGTCTAACTAGATACATACAGTTGTTGTTATATGTTTCTATTCATACAGAATATGGTAAACAGAATTATATACGTTAGCAAATCAGTTTTGAAGTTTTTTAAAGTACAATTTTTTTTTTGTATAAATTACTAATAGATAACTTTTACATTGCAGGTATAATTTGGTGTGTAAATCAAAGGAATGTTGTTGGTTGCTAATGGCATCCAGTAATAAAAAGACCGACTTCTTTAAGACTCACCGATTTTGTCAGGAGCATACTTGTCCTTTAAAGGATAAGGTGTACGAGCAGAAACATGTTAGTAGTGCATTGATTGGCGGCATTGCGAAGCAGAAGTTACCCAACCACAAAAGAGTGTATACCGCGAAATACATACAGTATTTTGTTATGACTTTTGACTGATTGTAGCTCGAATAATGATCAATAACATGACACATTTTGTTATATATTTTGTTTGCATATTAAATTGAAATTGTAAGTTTTCACCCTATATACTTTGTTTTCATGTTATACACTGATTGTAAGTTTGCATATATATTTCACTTTACATTATAACTGTATCAATATGCAGCCTAATGTAATAATTTGTCGATTTTAACTATCCTGATGTTTAACATATTATATGCATGTGTATTTTTATTTACTTAAAATGTATATATACATATATTTCTACCTATACAATTTTCAAATAGTATATGTTTCAAGTTAAATTATATAAAACGTAATTGTTTAATAATATGAGTAATACATTTATATGAATATATGTATTTTCAATTAAATTAACGTATACCAAAAGATGTCAGTTGATATTTATGTATGTGTATATGTAGGAATGTTACTTGATATGTATATATGTATATAAATATATTTATTTAACTGTATACATTTTAATTTTTATATTTAACTTTTATTTGAATAGCTCCAAATATATAAATAAAATATTAGTAATTAATTATATATGCGATTTAATGTAATATGCAATTGGTTTTAACACTCTTTTAATCTATCATATATATATATATGTATACCATATTCTACAAGATAGTATGTGTGTCAAAAAAAATGACAGTTACAATTTAAAAAATTGAATTTGTGCATTTAAAAACGTGGTATTAACCTATAGATAACAACTGAAAAGGTTGGTAATATACCATCATGGCTTGTTTTAGTAACCTACAGATATACAAAGTTTTACATATATATAAAAAAATGTAATAAATGTATAATTATAAACAAACACTAATTAGTCAATGGAGATTTCAACTACTAAAACGGCAAATACTGTTGTAAATACATATTACATGGCTCATCTATGAGACATATTCAATTACTACACATTATTATGTGTACTATTAATATTCTTTAGACAACACACTTATAACAAAAACTAGTTTGGCATTGAAAAAAATGTCGCTGGACAAATATCAACAAAGTGGAATATCATATTTGATATTAGAATTAAACAAAACAAATTGAAGATCAGTTTGTATTTTCAACTAAAACCAATAAAATGGAGGAACATATGCACTGTCTAAGGGATAATTAGCATGTCACTACTCTCACACTCAAATTGAGGCCTCACTGGCTTATCCGAACTCTCATCATCACTAACTGCGCCAATCTCATTCTTCTGAGTCCCATGCTTTCATAGAAGAGCAGCATAATGGGTACAAAAAGTTTCTGCATCAAAATATTCAGGTGGTATATCTTTTTCATGGCTAAGATACTCCGCAATGCTACAATGAAGACACCACATAACACGCAACATGTGGGGACTTCTTAGGAAGATCTATGATGACAAAACTACTATCATGTTGAACAAAAAAAAAATACAAATGATCAATAGAAAAAAATACAAATGATCAAGAAAAAAAATTATAAAATGTATATAAACTAGTTTTCAACTCAAAGGACATAGCACACCTAAACAATTGGGACTGAACTCATGATTCCGATATAATGGCGTATTGACCAAAGAATGTTTCCATAAATCTTCTAAGCTGAACACCGAATAGCTTTTGTTTTAAAGTATCAAATATTTTCATCTCCACATAACACGAAACATGCGGGGACTTCTTAGAAAGATCTATGATGACAAAACTACTATCTTGTTTAACCAAAAAAACACAAATGATCACAAAAAAATTATCAAAAGTATATAAAGCCTCATCCATAAACTAATAGTATACAACTGCATATCATAAAACAAATAAAAAATTTATATGCTAACTGAATTGAATATATGTATAACTTTATGTATGTATGCATGTATATATATACATATATATATATATATACACACACATATATATATATGTATATATATGTATATGTATATACGTGTATGTATGAATGTATGTATGTATGTATATGTTTACATACATAGTTATATTTACATAAGTATAACTGTATGATGTTGATATATGTATATACCTTTACACCGAATATAATCGCACAAATACAGAACTTTAATATTATGAGATTTTACACAATTAAACTATAAAAAAGTCTAATTGATAAATATACAAAAGTATCTTATGTTGAATCTCAACATCATTACTCTCCGCTTTGGATTGATAAAGTTTGGAACATTTTGTTTTTTTATTATTGCTAGAATTTGCCATTTTTTTTTTTGATCCACTTGTATTGACCATTGATATTTTTGAAGCGTTGATTAAAACGTCTTTTGATTGACAATCTATCATGCTATTTTGAATTTTAACATGGTCATTGCCACTTTTCCTTCGAGTCTCTGCTCTCAACTTGTCTTCTTGTAATTTCGCTATAAAACCTACATTGTTACTATCTAATTGAGAAACTCCCAAATCAAACGATGAAGTACCACAATTAGTCTTATCTACATGTTCAATACCTCTTGTTACTCTCCTAAAAGGAATTTCCTCATCCATTTGAAAAACTAGAAATTGGTTACCTGCACACCTAATTATCACTGCATATATATAAAAAATTGAATAAAATTGGTGGGTAGTGTAGAGAATAACTTTAAAAAAATAAAGAAGAACAAACATATATATATATATATCCGTAAAGATATAAAAATTTACCGCAAAAATCTTCAAATCAAATCAATGCGAGTTTATAGGGATTAAAAAAGCTTCAACATAATCTTCAATGGACAAAAATCAGCTAATCTATAGGTGAAGAACACAATATTTGAGAAATTTTGGGAGAAGAAATCGGAAGAAATATATTTCTATGATATTTGTAGGTGAAAGAACATAACATTTGAGAAATTTTTGGAGAAAAAATAGGAAGAAATATATTTTATGATATTTCAATTGAAAGAAGTTTGAGATTAGCACAATTTATTTAGCATAAAAATCTATTACCGCCTAAAAAGTTCAATCAGAGCAAAAAAGTAACCTATTGCCGCATATCACTTCAATCAGGTAAGAATAAGAATAAAATATTAATTATGATTGAGAAAAAATAATTTGCCTTTGTTATATACATTTGAAATTATATTTGTATAAATGGGGCCACATAAAATTAAATTTTAACTAATAATTACCTATAAATTATAATTATTTAAAACATTACTTGTACCATATAATTATAAAAGATTTTTACCTATAAACGGTAATTTTTCCATTTTTTTTTTAAATTCCTGCTAAATCTATAAAATAGAGCTTTTCCCTCAAAACTTCATTTGTTATCCCTAAAAGGAAAAAACAACAACCAAAGTTAACTCACAAATAAAGGGACACATCCCTCTGTCGTTTGAGGGAACAAAGTCGGGTACGTCCGATAAATTCAGCAAAATCTGAGTTGTTAACTGTCACTTGTCGCCCAATTTTCGTAGGCGATAATTTCTCCAAGGCAAATTGACGAACAGGTAACAGGCGAGTTAGCTCTTTTTACCGAATTTGTAGTTTCATTTCATCTAATTTATGTATTAGTAATTTTATTTTACTCGATGTTGTAATTGGAGTGGCGGATCCACGATTTTAAGTTATTGATAGTGATTTCTTAGTTAGTAAGGGGCGCGATTGGAGTAACCCATAAGGTTGATGCCGTGTTACCCGGAGGTCACGGGTTAGCTGTGGAAATGACCTCTTGCAGAAATGTGTTCGTGGACCGACGCTTGCCCGGACTTGAAGCATAGTGTGCGTTTTAGTGCACCAGGATTGCCTTTTATCGGTTTAGACTTAGAAGGGGAGCCTCGGGGTAATTGGTAAAGTTGATTTCAGGTGACCAGGAGATCATGGGTTAAGCCGTACAAATAGCCTGTGGCAGAAATGTAACCCCGCGCATAGTGCACCGGGTTTGATTTAAAATTAAAAAGAAAATTGTGCGAAAATTATACTAATTCAACTCAAGTAAAGGGTTGTGGGGTGTAGTTGCAGCTACTGCCCTCATTGCTACATACTAGCTTAGAAAGTGCTCAGCGATTTCTTTATTAGGTGTTTCGCCATAGATTCCAAGGGGGCTTGATAGAGATTGCCTACTGAGAAGTGGAGCATTAGAGTAATCGTTAAAGTTGCTACCATGTGGCCGGGAGGTCATGGGTTCAAGTGGTGGAATCCGCCTCTTGCAGAAATGCAAGGGGAGGCTGCATACAATAGACCCTTGTGGTCCGGACCTTTCTAGACCTCGGGCATATCGGAGAGCTTTAGTGCACCGGGTCTCTTTTAACAGTTTAGAATTAGAAAGAAAATTGTGCAAAAATTATACTAGTTCAAGTGAAGGGTTGTGGGGTGTGGTTGCAGCCACTGCCTTCATTGCTACATACTAGCTTAGAAAGTGTTCGGCGATTTCTTTAGTAGGCGTTTGACCATCAAAACTGTGAGTATTTGAAAAGAAGTAGTTTTTGTTTTCAAAGTGAAAAATGTTATTTGAAAATTGGAGTTGTATTCAGTCATGAAAACAAATTGGAGGTGTTTTTAATTTTTTTATTTTTTGAGTAATTTGGAGTGAAAACAACTTTATGGTGTTTTTCAAAATTCATGAAAAATCTGGAATTCAACTTCAAGTTGAATTGAGTTGAATTCTGGAGTTCTATGTCTAAACTTGATTTCTAGAGTTGAACTCCGGAAAAAAGCAAAAGATTTTCATGGCCAAACGCTCCCAAATATTTTTCACTTTATTTGGAATTTAAGGAGTTGGAGTTGAAGAGGGAGTTGCTTTTTGTTATACTTTCTGGAAAGAATATTTGGAATAATGTTCATAGTTGAATGTACTTAAGTATAACTTCAAAAGCAAAAAGTGAGTTAGAAAGCAAGTTACAAGCTGATTTATAAATTTGAAATACAACTTTTAGTTGGATTTGAATTTTTCGTGACTAAACATTGATTTACAAACAAAGTAAATTGTTGTTACGGAAAAAAGTGAATAATTTTTGTGGCCAAACGGATCCTAGTAGCTAGCTGTTTTCAGTTTTGCAACTAGGTGAACCTTCTCTACTTAATCCAAGGATTCCTGACGTGTGCCTATCACACATGTTACTAACTTTCACAGGCTCAGCCATTCTTATGTTCACTCTGTTTCAGCTCAAAAGATGTGTTCTCCCATTTTTAATTTGTGGACTAGAAATTTCTAATTTTAATTGGGAGCAACTGATTTTATGGTGTTCTTTGTTTTTGGGTTCTATGGAATGTCTAACCTACATGCCTAGTTTTTTCCCCACTGTTTAATGCAGAAAATGTCTAGCCTAGTGGAGAGGCTTCGCGTGCGAACAGATCGAAGACCAATTTACAGTTTATTTGATGACTCCGACGATGAAGTTGATAAGAAGTCTGAGCCTAGACAGGAAATATTTGAGAGAATTTTCCGTCCTGACGCGGTATATTGCCCTTGACTATTACTTTTCTGTGCTAATTCTTTTGCCCGTTCTTTACTTGACTTGTTTTTGTAACAGGGTACATTCTCCATATCTCAATTCATTATAGACGTATTTAGTGTACTTATTTGGAATAACTTAGTTGCAACTTCAAGATGACTTAGATCCTAGAGAAGAACTGGGCATAACTTTGCTCATCACAAGGAAAGGCAGATTCTTATTTTGGTTTACTACATATACTTATTTTGGTTTACTACATATAGAGGTGTGAATTGTCTTTATAAATTGAATTGTAGCTTTATGATATGACTTAATTCGGTTTTGGCTCGATATGCAAGGAAAGACAATTATTTTTGGTTTACTTAGTTTTTCATGAAAAACGTAATCCAACATAGAGTCAAGCTTAGAGGGGAGAATTTAGTGATTTCAATTTACCTTGAAGTCTATACACAAAGGATAAACTGCATGAGTCATGAAGAGACTCATCTTTGGCTTTCGTCTCGGTAGGTGTATTATTATACATTTTCCCCAAAGAACATTCATTCATTTCTTTCTTCCCCGTCGACCACGATGACTGAAACGACGCGAAAAATCCAGACCCGTAAAGGAGAAGGGCTGGTGGGGCTTGCTTACTTGAACATAATTTTTTCCAATGAAAGAACATATATGGAATATTGTTGCCTTTTTTTGCGGGTTCTATTGTTCTTTTTTGCTAACCATGGTGTTCGGTCAACTTGCGCTCCTCAACTAATTCCATTGAGTATATGCTATCCTTCACCAACACATGGATTGGATAACTCTATCCACTGAGACTTGGACAAATGAAAACAAATTACAACAAGCACCCAAGGGTGTGGCCTAGTGGTTCAATGAAGTTGGGATGAGCACCATAGGGTCTCAGGTTGACTTCCCAGTAGGAACAAACACTAGGTGTTTTTCTTCCCATCTGTTCTTGCTTTGGTGGACAGAGTTACCTGGTACCTGTTGCTGGTGGGAGGTGGCAAGTATCCTGTGGATTTAGTCGAGGTGCGCGCAAGCTAGCCCGGACGCCACGATTATAAAAATAAAGAAATTACAACAACATCAACAATACCTAGTGTAGTCCCACAAGGAATCTGGGAGGATAGTGTGTATGCAGGCCTAGTTTTTTTGCCTTTGCTAGGATTTGAACCTAATACCTCATGGCTCTCAATCCACGTCATTGTCCACTAAGTCACACCTTTGGGTGCTCTAGTGCAGACCTCAAAACTGCTATCCAGTGAAATAAAATTTATAAGCTTTTAGATTAACAATTGTGAAAAGTCGAACAAAAGTCATTCTAGAATAATGAAATATTCAGTCTGAAAATGCAGGGTATAGTTGAGACTTGAGACACTACCCCTCATATACCACCGAGTGCAGCCAAAGTTTGTAGTAACTTTCTTCCATTCATAGACAGGATAACAGAGCAAATTCCTAAATTAATTAGTCAAAGACTACACTAAGCTATACTTTGTACTTAACATAGATGTTTCTTGATTTTGCAAAGCACAGACGAGCCTCGCTTTTACAAGCTATCATTCTCTATACTCGTCGATAGCCTCTTGACTGTATAATGGTGTTGCTCCCTTGTGATTGCAATTTGAATGATTTCCTCTGTTGGGTAAAACTAAAAATTTGGTTTTCTCGATTCAGAAAATACCTTTTCGCTCTAGCTCATTGAGGTGACATTCATTGTATTTCTTCTGAGCTTGAGTGCATTGTCCCTATGATATTCGTCAAGTGCATGCATATTTTTACTGTTTGACTATTTATCATTCCTTTTTGGTTGACCTGTCTAAAACAAGATGCCTCTGATATGGTAGATGGCAGGCGATGAATAGTAGTAATGTATGTACTAACTCCTCATCTAGAGTCAAGCATTCCTTTTGTCTTTGGGTACAATTACTTTATCTTTATGCTACTTTGTGGAATTCACTGATGTAAAGGGAAACAAAAACCAACTTCACAGTTTGTATCTGCATGGCCATACTTGTTTTCTTTGCAATAGCAACAACAACAACAACATATCCAATGTAATTTCACAAGTGGTGTCTGGGGAGGGTGACGTGTAGGCAGCCTTACCTCTACCATGTGAAGGTAGAGAGGTTGTTTTCTCTGCACGCACTTCTTTTGTTGCATGTTAATGATCTTTAATACTTTTACTTGCACCGGAGAAATGATGAAAGGTCACTTACAGAAAGATGAATCCTGTCAAGCTTGTGGAGGAGAGGGCGATCTTTTGTACTGTGACTCGTGCACTTATGCTTACCATCCCAAGTGTTTACTTCCACCACTAAAAGCTCCTCTTCCTAGCAGTTGGAGGTGCCCTGAGTGTGTAGGTTCCCTTCCCCTTCAAATTATCTATACTTTCAGAATTTTTCTTTGTCATTATGATTTACCATGCTTTTGTAGGTAAGCCCCCTAAATGATATTGACAAGATATTGGATTGTGAAATGCGCCCAACTGTTGCTGATGATAGTGATGCTTCTAAGATGGGTTCAAAACAAGTATTTGTTAAACAATATCTTGTTAAGTGGAAAGGGTTGTCGTATCTTCACTGCATATGGTATCTCCTTGCAACAGCCCTTTCTTTGCTGCTACTTTATTTGCTCTGCGTTCTGTTTGCACTTTTGACAATTTACTATCATATGAGAGCTTCTTTTAGTTAGTGTTATCAAACATGAAAAGTGCAACAGTGCTTTAAGGTCCGTTGGGGCTTTAAGCACAAATAAAGCATGGACTCAATGAAGAAAGGCACAAACGGTGAAATAAATACAACTATGTCTGTGTAATCTTAGACTAATAATTATAAGTATGAATAACTAATCTACAGACAAAGAATTTGAAAAAATATTGGGATAATGTGAAATATCAATTGTTTAGTGTTGCCTCTTTTTGGTTATTCTCATTGACAAGGAAAATTATGCCTTAGATCCTTGATGATGACACTGTAGCACCTACTAAGTGAGGCGAAGCGCTCAGTATGTTTTGACCCTTGCTTTAGGGTTTAAGTGGGCCTTAGACAACACTGCTTTTAGTGCACTCAATGGTGCTTTGATTCATAGAACTGTTATTAATTTTAATTTTTTTTTAAAATTTAGCCAATTGGTTATTAGACTATTATTAGATTTCCTTTTTTTTTTTAAATCTAGGTTAATATATTTTATTGCTTCCTGGTAGCAATTTTTTCTTGTGCCTAGTATGGTTTCTCCCTTAAACCTTTTGAAAACTGCAGTTTTATGTTGTTGAAGTTATATTCTCCTATCAATTTTGCAGGGTACCTGAAAAAGAGTTTCATAAAGCTTACAAGTTGCATCCACGTCTTAAGACTAAAGTGAATAATTTTCATCGTCAAATGTCGTCAATGACTAACTCTGAAGAGGACTATGTTGCCATTCGATCTGAGTGGACTACAGTTGACCGAATTCTTGCTTGCAGGTTATTTTTTTAGTGTATATTAGTAGATTTTAATTGAGCTATGGATCAGTCTAAACATATTTCTTTCAAAGCTTACATTATATGCCTTGTCATGCCAAATTTTAATAATTTCTCGGAGGGTAGGATATTTTCTTTTGCTAAAATCTCCTCTCAGCTAGAGGATTTAATCTGTAAATGGAAATATGAATGTGATTATAGAAAGAAAAAAGTTTGTGGGAACACATGAAATGTTCATGAGCCGTGGACCATTGATGAAGATGAGCAATTGTACTTGAGACTTCATAGTGTCTAATACACGTTTACTTGATGTAGTAGTACCCATAGGTTTGGGGGTTAAAATGATGCTTAGTCTATAATTATTTTTATACGGTAAATAGTTGTATTAATATTGGGGAAATCCCCATGTACAACAAGAAGGATGCTTAGTGGAGGCATAGTTTTGATATTCTGGATGTGATTTATGGGACAATTAACTGAACAAAATTCTTCTTTAGAAACAAAACAATTTTTTTCACAAGTAACAAATAAAGAAAAGGTTGCTTCAGCATCGACTTTAACTAAAACAAAACTGAATTTACTATTAGAAAGCTTATACACTTACAAATGTTTTTTTTCTTTGAGAATGTAACGTTTGTATTATAAACCAACACTTAGGTAGTGCTGAAAACCCCTTTACAAAAGTATCTAGTTAAATAAATAAAAAGCTCCTTAACCTAGCAAGACTCTAAAACTTCTAGTATGTTTTCTGCCTCTACAGGGGAGCTTTTTATACACCAAAAATAAAAAAGCTAAATACGGTGTTGTAAAGTTGTGCTTCTATCTTCAAAACTTCTAGCATTACTTTCCCTCCAGATAGTCCACCAGATACTAGCTGGAATGATCCTCTAGTAAGCCCTATTCTTTGCTCCCGTTCTTGACTTCCTCCCAGTCAGATAGAGTGTCCACAATCTTGCTAAGCATTACCCATTGTATGCCTTTGAGATTGATGAAAATCTTCCATAGCTGGTCAGTGATCCTACAATGCAAAAATAGATGTCCCACTGTCTTTGCTGCCTCTCCACCTATGTTGCCCGAACTCGTTAAAAATGTCTATGGGTGTGTGTTGGATTCATCAAAATTAGTGTATTTTTGAAAAATCCGACGTGGGTGCAACATAAAAAATGAAGAGTCCGCGCAACTTAGCTCTCCACACAAGCAGCAATATGTGACAAAATTTATTTTCCTCTTTCTCAAGTTTTCATGTGTACTAAAAACCTCCTTTGCTAGCAACCATGAGAAGCATGCCACCTTCAGGGGAATTTTAGAATTCCAGATTTGTTTCCAAGGCCACCTGCCAGATTGTGTCATTGACCTCTTTAGGAGCTTGTATCCAGAGTTAACTTTGTAAGTTCCAGTGCTTTGTTCATTCCACCACATTCTATCCCTCCCCTCTTTAATTCATTGGAATGATTCAAGCACTTCAAAGAGTTCAACCATTCTTGGAATTTCCCATTCATTCATTCTTCTCCTGAATCTCAAGTCCCATCCTTGCGAAGACCACAAATCAGCCATTGACCTATCTTTGTGTTGAGCTAGTTCAAACAAGTTGGGGAATATTTCTAAAAGGCTTCTATCACCTAACCACCTATCTTTCCAGAAACTGGTCTTGTTACCATCATAGACTTTGATGGTGGTGTGGCTTTGCATGATATGCCACCAACTCCGGATTGACCTCCAACTGTTACACCACAGGGGTTGGTTGCTACCTTAGAAACCCAGCCATCCTCCTCCCCATATTTCACCCTGATCACATTCTTCCATAGAGATTGAGATTCGTGAGCATATCTCCACAACAACTTTGGTTTCATAGCTTTGCTCTGATTCTTCAAGTTTTTGATACCTAGGCCTCCCTGCTTTTTACTGGTTATGGGTACTTTCCACTTTACAAGGTGATACCCTTTTTTGATTTTGTTGCCTTGCCAAAAAAAAGCTATCCTGATTCTGTCCAGCCTCTGTACAACACTTGCTGGGATAGGGAAAAGGGTCAGCATAGAGGTTGGGAGAGCATCAAGGACTGCATTGATAAGTGTAAGTCTGCCTCCCATAGATAAGTATTGTGTTTTCCATCTGGACAGCTCCCTTTCACATTTCTCTAGCACATTATCCCAGATTTCTATTGACCTTGATTTAGCCCCCAAAGGCATCCCTAAGTAAATAGAGGGTAGGGTTCCCACTTCACCACCCAAAATTGAACCCAAGCATTCTATGTTTGATACGGGATTGATGGGGTAAATGTGACTCTTACGCCAATTGATATGCAATCTTGAAATTCCTTCAAAGAGTACCAGGATAACTCTTAAGTATTTCAACTGTTCTTCATTTGCATCACAAAATATCAGGATATCATCTGCATATTGAAGGTGAGTCACCTCCAGATAACTTGCATTATTGGTACCCACCTCAAAACCAGATTACACTGGCCCTTCCCTTTTTGGTACATTCCTTTGTCTTATGCATGTTGCTTTAGGAATATTATCTTAATGTTTGCAAAGTGCAGGTGTAATTGTTAATCTAGAGTTCCAATTGATAGTTTTGCGAAAAATCAAATGAAATTACAATTGTTTGTAAAAACTTGTATCCAAAAATAATAATCCAAACAGAATATTTTTATGAAGACCTTTTAGAAAGAACTCTTTTGGGAAATCTACTTCTATTACCTTGTCAATAAAAAAAAAAGAATTCTTTCAGGAAATATGTTACAAAATGGTTTAGATCTATTGCAACTAATGTAGGACATTCTAACACCACTGTATGCCCAGGGTTGGATATTTGGAGCCTGAACTATAACATGAGAGTCATACATTGGCAAACCTAGAACAAGAATGGGTGACCATGCAAAGAAAATGAATATTAGGCGTAACTCAACCCCAAAAGATAGCTCATGGAATGAGGATTGTCCAAAAATGTACAGGGAGACAACAATTTATTTCCTTATCAAATGTGGGACACATACAGTTAAGGCCCCAGTACACCATTTGCTGGAGGTATAGAACGCGGACACCATAACACCGAGCCTAACATAGAGTAAATCAAGACTGGGTATGGTGGTGCCGTGTAAAGTAAAAATGGACATTGAATCTGACTCAACCTAAAACCCAGTTCATGAGATGAAGATTGTTCAAGATTATAGAAGGAGACAATGTCCAGTCATTCAACTGTGTGGAACATTCGAACAGCTATGTGTTAGAAGTTGAAAGCATTACATAATGCGTCCTTTTCCCCAGTTCTTGAAAGTTATCAATCCCCGTTTCCTCTTGCACCGGTTCAACCTCCAATGATGAGCCCATGCAAAACCTCTCCTTTGTTAGAGCCGGATAGGTAGGCGATTAGATTGAGTTGAGTGAAGCAGTGCCTTTACTTTTCTAGGTTCTTAGCGTTAGCTGTATCTGTCGAAGGTGAGAGCTCTACCAATGAGCATGCGATGGCACATTTGACAGGTGAGCCTGTGCCCTCTCTCTCTTTTTTGTGCTCTCTCTCTCTCTTCTGTGACCCTCTCTCTAGTAGAATGCTAGTGGTTCCTATTCATATATTACCTTCTAAGTTAAGAGAGAAGACTGCAGTCGTTCAACTGAGCTATTACTGAAGAAATTTAGAATTTGGTAAGTTCTGATAACATAGATTTATGCATTTGATGCTCTTGGCTTTATTCTTTCCCTTCCCATCCTTTTAAAAGTTAAGTTCCTGCCACGTGTGGGCTTACTGCCCGATTTCTTTTTCTCCTGTCCTGTATGGCGATGACAATTTTTTAAGACGTGAATGTTAAAGCTCTAACTTTGCAAGTGTCATATTGTTAATTTATTTTTGATTAATGGAAAGTTTTATTTAGAAGCATCAAGTCTCTGCCAAAATATGTCTACAGATTGTATATTACATACCCCGAGTGATTCGAGCTTGTCTAGCTATGAACAGAACACAATATTCTCCCGTACAAGAAAAATACAAGTGAAATGAAAAAGATCTTTTAATGCTTTCTGTTGAGCTAAGACACTTTGTAGAAAAATATTTTTTGTAAGATTTTCTGTTTTTTGGTATATTTCTTGTATACGGCACACTGTTGCCCTTTTAATTTATCACTTATCACTGAACAGATGAACAGTCTGTTCCTATCAAGAACTAATGTTCCTTAAGAATTAAGAACCAAACTTAGTGAAGTTTGTCTTTGTAAATCTGTTTATCATATCGAATATGTTATTTGTGATAATTATTCTTATTGCATTTTGCTGCGTATTGAGAATCTTGGTATATTGTCAATTCTTAGAATGATTCAGAGAGTTGTAGACTACTTCATTCACTGTATTAAAGATTTTGGTTCTAACGGAATATTGTGATACCTTTTGTGGAACTATAAGATACTAAGTGGGCAAAATGTGCTAGAATCACTTCTGGAAGCAGAATTGGTGTAGCGACGTTTACCCATGTGAAGCTTTTCTGAACATTTCTAGCCTAGCTTTGTTTTAGAAAATTATCTTTGTAGGCAAGATAGATTATGTTTCTAATACAAAATTGCACCCCTCCCTCCCTCCCTCCCTCATCTCCTTCTCCTCCTTTGTGGCTCTGAAAGAATAAATGAATAATGTATGAATTTTAGCAGAAACTGTTTGCTTATTCCACCTATTTTCTTTAGTTTTTTTTTTTTCCCTTAAATAGTTCATTTTTGCTGCATTATGTGGAATTTAGTCCAAGTTTCATGTTAAATTGCACTAATGTAATTGCTATTGTACTCACAGGGGAGAAGGTGAAGAGAAAGAGTATCTTGTTAAGTGGAAGGAGCTTCCTTATGATGAGTGCTACTGGGAATTTGAATCGGACATTTCTTCTTTTCAGCAGGAAATTGAGCGATATCATAGTGTTCAGTCTCGAGTTGACAAAGCTTCAAGTAAACAAAAAAGCGGGTTTAAAGAGACCATTGAATTGAAACTGAAACCCAGAGAATTTCAACAGTATGAAAGGAGTCCCGAATTTCTTTCTGGAGGTATCCTCGATTTTCCTTTATATTAAATCATTCTACTCGTCTAAAAGACTTCTACTAATCTTTATTTTTGGTTGAAACAAAGGCTCTCTGCATCCATATCAGCTTGAAGGGCTGAATTTCCTACGTTTTGCCTGGTCTAAACAAACACATGTGATACTTGCAGATGAGATGGGCCTTGGTGAGTTTACTTTTGTTCTTCCTCTGTTTCTAGTTCTTTTTCATATCATTTTCTTATATAATTACTTCTATGTGACTTCTAGGTGAATTAGTTAGTGTTACTACTTACTACTCGTCTCATTGCATATAGTTTCTTCTATAACTCCGGGGAGTTATTCTTTTCTGATGCATTATAAGACTCGCAGGCAAAACAATACAGAGTATTGCATTTCTAGCCTCTCTTTTTGAAGAGGATATCTCTCCACATCTAGTAGTTGCTCCTCTTTCTACATTGAGAAATTGGGAACGGGAGTTCGCCACTTGGGCTCCTCAAATGAATGTGGTAAGTTGGGATTCTTTTTGATTTCTATCATGAATACTTGATATACTTTTTCCTAAGGAGAAGTGATGCTATAGGTTATGTACGTTGGTTCTGCACAAGCTCGTGCTGTTATTAGGGAATATGAATTTTTCTTTCCCAAAAATTCTAACAAGATCAAGAAAAAGAAATACGGTCAGACAGTTGGTGAAAGTAAGAAAGAAACAAAATTTGATGTCCTTCTGACATCATACGAAATGATCAACATGGACTCTGCGTCTTTGAAGCCTATAAAGTGGGAGTGCATGGTAATTGCTTTAATTCTCAAGTGTGTTGTTTATTGTTTATTGTTTTTTTTTTTCATTAAGGGTGCTGAATTCGTATTTAGATTGTTGATGAAGGTCACCGTCTCAAGAACAAGGATTCAAAGTTGTTTTCTTCGTTGAAGCAATACTCTAGTAGACATCGTGTCCTTTTGACTGGAACTCCTCTTCAGGTTTGTCCGGAATTTGCATTCTACACAGGTGTTTGTTCTGAGATATCTCGTTACTTGTACTATTTGAAGTCTGATACTGCATCAACCAAACAAAGCAAACTTTCTCCGAATTGTCTCTCGTTATCTTTCTTTCACATTTTGACTAGTCATTCTACTACTACGATCATATTCTCCTAGCGCTTTTGTAGAACAAACACCATTGGCGAAGGGAGAGGGGGGAAATAAGTTTGCCAATGTTCGAACGGTGAAGTATACAAGTTCTATAATAGGAAAAGAAACAAATGTAATTAATTCTAACTGATCAGAGATCACATCCTTTTAATTATTCTCTGAAGGAAAAATTCTCCCAGGCACGATTGCCCAGACTTTTCTCTCTCCTACTTCTTAGGACTGCAGAATACATTTTTCCTGTGTGTTTTCACCGGAATTAGACCTTTTCTTTCTCAACCAACAGTTACCACCCACTATGATTGCTGAAAAATACCACTTTCCAAGAATGTGTTGTAACCTCACGGGGGAAAATAGAATTTACTTCACAGCTGGATTCAAATCTTCTCATATCACCTGATGGACCTCTGGCAAGGAAGCTTGGTTCAACCGGGTAGAGAGAAGCAGAAACTTGATGAGAATAATAACACTTGGTAAGAAAGTGATGGAGTGGATATGTTTTATGCAGTAAGAAAGTGATGGAGTGGATATGTTTTATGCTAAAAGAAGCTTCCAATGACAACAAGAACTTTGTGAGAAGATGGAGGACAAAGGACCAGGTGGCTGAATATTTTGGTACTAGGTAGTACAATGCACATGGAAGGTACATGAGTAGCTTGTCTCTCAAGGGTGAAGATAGGTGGGTTATAATTTTGCCAGAGTCAGCCTCCAATGCAGGATGGAGAGACGTGGCTTTCAAGATAAAAAACTTCTTCGAAAGCACCCCTCAGTTGACTTTAAAAGCCCTTTACAGAACGTCTGACACTAACTTCCCACATGCCAAATTAGTTGAAGATAGTAGATGGAAGCTCCCGAGTATCAATAATGTGTGAAGCAGACATCTCAATCATAGCTAGTTGTGAATTAATTGGTTGTAGTGGTGTAGGAGGATAACTGTGTCTTTTGCTTCTCTCCAAGAGAATATAGTCATTCAATAACTTTACCTTATCAAAAAAAAAAAAAGAATATTGTCATCCATTGCCTTTCCACGGGTGTTTGATAATTGCAACGACCCATATAAGTTTGTCATTTATCTATAACATTTAACTCACCTCCAGCTTTTCTCATATTAATATTATTGTAACAACAATAACAACAGCGAGACGATTAGAGCAGTAGTAATAATAATATTAGTGCCAACGATAGTAATCGTAATAGTACTGACACTACTACTGCTACTGCTAGTGCTAGAACTAATTAATATGATATTAATCATAATTGTTATCATCATGAGTATCGTCATCTCATCACCATCATTTGTTATCTTCCATTTAATGGTTGGAATGCAAAACTAACTTGTAATAGTTATGATACTCCTTTTTTTCCCGTCTTTCAGAACAATCTGGATGAACTTTTCATGCTTATGCACTTCCTTGATGCTGGGAAGGTCAGTGCTACCACAGATTTCTAGAAGCAGCTGGTATCTAACCAATTTCCGTTTTGATTTATTATGATGTGAAATGTGGAACTTGATTGCAGTTTGGAAGCTTGGAGGAATTCCAGCAGGAATTTGAGGATATTAGTCAGGAAGAACAGATTTCAAGACTTCATAAAATGCTGGCACCCCATCTGCTGAGAAGTATAAATCTCAAGCCTATTTTCGTGATTTTCGCTAGATGTATAAGTAGTTTATGGTTTGATTGATTTGTGGAAGTAGGCATTATCAGGTTGTTCCAACATGCTACTGATGAATCTTTGCTTGATTCCTAAATTGAGTCTCTGTAGTTTGCTGTACAGCCTTGGCAAACTGCTATACAGATAGCATGGTTATATCATATTAAACAAATTTGTATTGTTTGTCTTTACATTAAATATGCTGTATCTTATACACCTTTGGGGATGGGTGTCAAAACAACTAAGAATTAGATGCCAAGTTCTCTATACTATCATTTTTCATTGGAAATTCTATCTTTTTGGCGTCCTCTCAAATCAACCACAACATCATTAGATGACTGTAGTCTGCTGATCTCCTGGAGTGCATGCTGTATCAGTTCAAGTGGATTAAGCTTCTGAAGATTTTGTACATCTTTCTAAATAGCTGAGCTTATTCAATATAAGTACTTACAGTTCCAGAGTGAAGCTTATAGTTAAATTCAGAAAAAGCTTCAGGGGCTGGGGCGGTACTTCAAGAAACATGATTCTGTTCATCTTCATCTTTATTGAGGAACTCTTGAGCTATGGTTTAAGTGTGTTTGGTTGGCTGCAGGGGTCAAGAAAGATGTCATGAAGGAGCTGCCTCCTAAAAAGGAGCTAATTTTGCGAGTGGAATTGAGTAGCAAGCAGAAAGAGTATTACAAAGCAATTCTGACACGTAACTTCCAGATACTGGCTCGCAAGGGAGGTGCCCAGGTGCTCCAGCTTCTACTTGTTTGATGTCTTTATTGTTCTGTAACAGGAGTTTTGACCTTTGTTGATACTTTTCTATCAGATTTCCCTCATAAATGTGGTTATGGAATTGCGCAAGCTCTGCTGTCATCCATTTATGTTAGAAGGTGTTGAACCAGAGGATCCTAACGAGTTTACCAAGTACATTTCTTATCTTATAATCAATTGCATTAATTTCTTGCCTGCAGGAAATCAAATTTGTTACAATTTTCTAGAGGAATTTTGTGGCCCCTCTGGTATTAGCTAAACTGTAATAGGCCTCCTTTATTCCGGTCATAGTTCCAGCCTTTTAAGTTCCAAAAACCGACGCTTTCAAGGTCAGTTGTTAATGAAAATTTAGAAAAGGTGTTACAAATTGGAACGCTGTTATTTACCTTATAAAAAGAACAAAATGAAAAAATTAAGAAGGTAAGTTGGAAGTCTATCTTTTCCCTTTGTTAATTAAGGAATATAGAATGCAGAGGGTGAGGGGGCAACCGCTGTAGTAGGGTTGGAGTAGGAGATACGTGATTTATGAAGGGAATCTGGGATTCAAGTCAGTCGGTGATTTTTGTTTCAGTTTATCCAAGAATAAAAAAGCGGAAACACAGCAGGTAGAAGAACAGCAATTGTGGGGACGAAAAGATGTGGTAGTGAGGTTGTAACCAAGCCGATGGGAAGGGGAAAAGTTGTACAGGAAGTGGCAGTTGTGAGAAAATGGCAAGGACTGTGGCCCTGTGGGGGCTAAGGGAAGGTGTTAGTGGTGGCTGCTCTGAGTAGGGACATTAATATTAGATGGAGGAGTGATAGGTTAAGTGAGAGTAGTTCTTTTCTCGCCTTCCTGATTGTGTTGGCTGTATCTTGTTAAATAAGTATCATTTTGCTATGTTGCTTGGATTCGCCAAAACTGTTGTCACAACTCACACCACTGTCGGATCCTCAAAAAATGCTATACTTTTGGAGGATCTGACACGCACCCAATAGTATTTTGTATTTTGGAGAGCCGGCACTATATAGGATTTTGTTCCTTTTTCAACTTCTCTTTTAATGTCTTCACTCGAAGTGCCAGATTTCCCTAAAAGAAAAATGTTTAGTGCGATTCTTCTATTTTCTTTTTCGTGATACCATTTAATTTGGAGAAACTGTATTGTGTTAATATGGAAAATATGGGTGGTCAAAGGAGTTTCATATGATCATTACGGTCTATAGTGCGAAAATTCTTATTTTAGGACCTGGATGTTATGTATTGCCTAAGCACTAATGTTGCCTAGTGAGATCGTTGATGATCCTGCATGCAAGAAAAGTGTGCTCAGAGCTTTTTCTAGTAGAAACATGTTTGTTTTTGAGTTCTTTTAACCAAACTATCTTAATCTGCACTGTGGATTGTTTTGATTTGACAGACAGCTGCTGGAATCTTCTGGCAAATTACAACTTCTAGACAAGATGATGGTTAAGCTTAAAGACCAAGGTCACAGAGTTCTTATATATTCCCAATTTCAGCATATGCTCGACTTGCTAGAAGACTACTGTACCTATAAGGTAAAGATGCTAGTTCATTATATTATTTTAAACCCGATTTGGTATTCATCTTTATTATCTCAAAATTTGATGCATTTACCTGTTGATGTTTGTAGAAATGGCACTACGAACGGATTGACGGAAAAGTTCCCGGTGCAGAAAGACAAATCCGAATTGACAGATTTAATGCTAAGAATTCTTCAAGATTCTGTTTCCTGCTATCCACTAGGGCTGGTGGTTTAGGAATTAATCTTGCAACTGCTGACACAGTAATTATTTATGATAGGTAAATATTATATTCGAGAATACCTTATCAAAAAAATAAAATACTCCCTCCATTTCAATTTATTTGTCTAGTATTAACTAGGCATGGAGTTTAAGAAAGTAAAGAAAGACTTTTGAATCTTGTCGTCTTAAACTTAAAATATGTTGAATAAAAATATGTAGAATGTACACACCCTTTAATCTTGTGGCCTTAAACATGTCATGTGGAAAGTTAGAACTAAGAGTTGCCAAAAAAGGAAAGAGGCATTCTTTTTGAAACGGACTAAAAAGGAAAGTAAGACAAACGGAGGGTGTATTATATTCGAGAATCCTTGCTCCCACTCTATATACACGTAACTGCTGGTCTCAACTTGCATATCACTTAGGAAAATTCCTGTAAGTCTATCAATACACTAGTTTGCTGTTTCTAAATGGAAGCATGGCATCAATTAATCACCTCGGCCACAATGTTGTAAAGACTTCCGTCAAAGCCTAATAGGTCAACACGTTTCATATCCACACGTCTTGAGTCAGTACCCTAATTTTCCCTTCGAAAACATCAAGGATTTGACTACTTGATCGAAAGCATTTTGTGTCATATGTCATTTATTACCTTGGCAACATGTTTATAAATGTATCCATCAAAGCAAATACATCACACTCTTTGGTACAACTCTTCCATTTTCAGGAATAAAGCAATAAAAGCTGCATTTTGGCTTTTTTTCCATGGCTCATAGACTTCCTCCTCTGTATGATGATTCAATTTTCACCTATGATATTCTGGAATCTACTAAAACCGCACTTTTGAGAGTAGTTATCTATCTCATCCTCCACTTGTGCAGTTTCCTTTTGCAAGTGAGAATACTTCATCATTCAGCTTTCCATCTATCATATTTCCATCAATTATGATTTTTTCAAATAAAATTTATGATATATCTTTTTTTCTGTTTTGATGAAATAAGAGAATTTCATAGATGGCATCAAGAAAACACATCAATTTTTTTTTGATAATGGTGACATTCTATATTAACAGATGTGCTATACCAAACTTTATAGTCCCCTGGGGACATGTGATAATTTGATCTTAGCTAGTGGAACAATAAAGACCTGGATGTATATTCAATACCCAGTCAAAGGATTTCTCCCCAAAAAAGTGAAGAAGTCCCCTTGCCTAACAGACAATTACAAAATGTAGCAGACTTCCTTCCTATGTTGTTTCTTACAAAAGTAGAAGGAGCACAGAAGATTATCAGCCATAGCTAACTAAGCTAATGCTGAAGAGCTGATAAAGTCCAAAAAATTATTGGGACAATTTACACGGGAGAGATTTTGCCAATTATACAGCCATGAAAGACACCTAGCTTTTAAGAGTATTAGTGGGAGTTGAGATCCCATCAAAACATCTGCTATTCCTTTCTGCGCAGACACACCAAAAGCTACAGGTAGGAATCATCTGCCAGATTTTCCTGATGGACTTATCAACTTCCATTGTGACCAGCATTCATAGGCATCTTTTATACTTGTAGCGTGACCCATTTGAGACCAAAATAGAGAGAAACATTCCCCAGATTCTGTAACAACTGGACAATGTAGCAAAAGGTGTCTATTTGATTCTGAGTTTTGGAGGCATCTTGAATCGAGCAGTACTAAACAAAAACGATAATTGACAAAAAGTGTATTAGCTGTTATGAAAAGTATTATGGATGAACTTGTTACTTTTTTCTTGAATTACATATATACTTTTAATATTTCCCTTCATTGTCCTCGTTTAGCTCAGCCCACAGTTTAATTGTGCTTTGCGCTTAAAGCCTCACAAACCTGGAGCCTTTTTTTTTTTTTTTGAGAGTTTTTCACCTTTGACAACATTGGATTAAGTAAATAAAAATGTGTTTTCTGTAATAGTGTAAGCTTTTAACTGAGATGGTCACACACCTCAACAATAAGGAATGTAAGACTGCATTATCCAATTCTGGTTCCTCTGTTGGGAATTCTGTCTCAAATCTAGAGAAGAGAGGGAAGGAAAGAAACTTCTTTGAAATTTTCTTTTCCCTGTGCTGCAGTTCCTCTTGCTTATCTTTTTAGTGTCTATCTTTCAGTGATTGGAATCCCCATGCGGACCTACAAGCAATGGCTAGAGCTCATCGGCTTGGTCAAACAAATAAGGTTACAATTTTCTCCCTTACTGGTGTTGGTCCCAGCACCATGGAAAAATATTGATACTCATTAGCCTTGATTCTATGGAAACTGAATAGGTGGTTATGTTGACATTGATTTCTTGGCCTGTATCTAAAGTTTTGACAGTTTTTTTTATATTTGATATTGCAGGTAATGATCTTTCGACTCATAACAAGAGGAACCATTGAGGAAAGAATGATGCAAATGACTAAGAAGAAAATGGTTTTGGAGCATCTAGTTGTTGGAAGGCTTAAAGCACAAAATATTAACCAGGTAACTTATTTACAATCGACTTCTTTGTATTTTTGGTAAATAAGCATGTTTATTACCAGTAAACTTTGCAAAGCAGGAAAAAATCAAGGCTGACATGCCCAGCCTTGAGTAGCACATAACATCCTATCTTATCCAGATTAATCTATCCCTGAAGCATAAAAAACTTCAGATCCTTATGGATGGTAGTTCAACTTTTCTAGAATTCTTGCTAGCCTATGCTTTACCTCCTCTCTACAATGCACATCCTGTACTATCCTCCTAATAATAGCTCCCATGCTCCTTGATTTGCCTTGAAATATTCTGTTGTTTCTCTCTTGCCATACATGGTACACACTCGCGGCCAAGGTCATATGAAACAATTTGCCTTTGTTCTATAAGTTAAGACTAAAGTGAGCTACTAGATTTTTTATTTTTTGAGAAAGTAACATTTGTATTAAATACCAGCACTTGGGTAGTGCAGAAAAGACCCCTTTACAACAGAAATAAAAGAAGTTCCTGAACCTAGCATGACTCTAAAACTCCTAGGATATCTTCTACTTCTATAGGAGATTTCTTTGTACACCAAAAACACAAAAGCAAAATGCATTCAGTTTTAATTCGCTGGATTGTCCTACTCCTATCTTCAAAATTTCTAGCATTCCTCTCCCTCCAGACAGTCCACCAAATGCAAAGTGGGATGCTTCTCCAAATTCTCCTGCTCTTGGCTCCACTTCCGGCTTCTTCCCAACTACAAAGAGTGTCAACAATCTCGCTAGGCATCGTCCATTGTATGCCTCTGAGGTTGATAAAAATCTTCCATAGTTGATCAGTAATTCTGCAATGTAAGAATAGATGTCCCACTATCTTAGCTGCTTCTCCACACAAACAACAGTGTGTAACTAAGACGATATTCGTCTTCCTTAGATTTTCATGTGTCAAGACTGCCTCTTTTGCTAATAGCCAAGAGAAACATGCTATCTTCAAAGGTATTTGAGCTTTCCAAATTTGTTTCCATGGCCAGATGTTTTGCATACTAGTATCATTTAGGCACTTGTATCCTGAACTTACTTTATATGCTCCTTTATTGTGTCCATACCACCATAATCTGTCCATCTCATTTTTTAGCCCTTGGAATGTGTCAAGATATTTGAGCAACTCAACCATTCTTGGATTTTCCCAATCATTTAATCTTCTTCTGAATAGTAGATTCCACCCTTGAGGAGACCACATGTCTGTCACATTACTGGTTTGGTTTAGCACTAAATCAAACAAGTCTGGAAACACTACTGATAAACTCCTATTACCTAACCACTTGTTTTTCCAGAAAGCAGTTTTTCCACCATCATTGACTGAAATGGTAGTGTGATTAAGAAGAATAGGCCACCAACATCTGATAGATCTCCAGACATTAACCCCATATGATTGTTTGCTTCTTTAGTAACCCAACCATCCAATTCTCCGTACTTCAATTTGATCACCTTTTTCCATAGGGAATGTTGCTCATGAGCATATCTCCACAACCATTTCATTAAAGCTCTGGATCTTCAAATTTTTCATTCCTAGACCTCCTTGTTTCTTTTCGAATATCAGCACTTTCCATTTGACTAGGTGATAGCCCTTTCTGGTTTTGTTTCCTTGCCCAAAAAAGGATCTGCTGATCTTATCCAGCCTCTGTACCACATCTGCAGGGATTGGAAATAAAGTAAGCATATAAGTTGGAAGGGCATCAAGAACTGCATTAACCAAGGCAAGTCTACCCCCAATAGACAAGTACTAGGCTTTCCCCCCCAATAGACAAGTACTAGGCTTTCCATCTAGAAAGCTTCTTTTCATATTTCTCCAAAACAGAGTCCCATATCTCGTTTGATCTTGATTTAGCCCCCAGAGGCATACCTAAGTATATAGATGGTAAGGCTCCCACTTCACCTCTCAAGATTGAGGCAAGAAGATCAATATTTGGAACTAGATTAATAGGGTACACATGACTCTTCTTCCAATTAATATGCAAACCTGAAATGCCTTCAAAGAGTACTAGAATTACTCATAAATATCTTATCTGCTCCTTTTCTGCCCCATAAAAGATCACTGTATCATTAGCATATTGGAGATGTGTCACCTCCAGGCTATCTCCATTTCTTGTTGACACCTCAAAACCTGAAATCCATCCATTGTCTTTCAGTCTTGATCATATTATTTAGACCTTCCATGGCAAGGATAAGCAAAAAAGGGGACAAAGGGTCTCCTTGTCTTATATCTCTTTGGGATGCAAAGAAGCCTTCAGGTGCACCATTGATTATTATTGAAAACTTCACTATGGACATGCAAAAACTAATCCATCTAATCCACTTTTCCCCAAATCCCATTCTCTTGAGTGTGTTAAGTAGGAACCCCCCATTCACATGATCATAAGCTTTTTCAATATCCAATTTGTATAGGATTCTAGGTTTTTTTCGAGCCAGCCTTGAATCTACTGCTTCATTAGCAATCAACACTGCATCCATAATCTGTCTCCCTTGGATGAAAGCCATCTGCTGAGAATCTACTAGCTTAACCATCACCCTTTTTAACCTCTCAGTTAGCACTTTAGACAGTAGCTTATAAAAACTTCCTATCAAGCTAATTGGTCTAAAGTCCTTTAGCTCCTTGGCCCCTTTTTTCTTTGGAATCAGAGCAATATATGTGGCATTAAAGCTCTTTTCAAAAATCTCACTTTCATAGAAGTTATGAAAAGCATCCATAACGTCTTGCTTTATGACATCCCAACATTTTAAGAAAAAACCCATGGTGTACCCATCAGGTCCCGGAGCTTTGTCCACAGCACACATCTTCAAACAATTGAACACTTCTTGTTCCTCAAATCTTGCTTGTAATTGTGCTTTCTCATCTTCTGATATTGTGGGGCAGTTTCTCATGTTTTCAGTTGGTCTCCAGTTCTCCGTTTCAGTATACAATTTCTTATAAAACTGTACAAATTCCTTCTGGTTCATTCACTATCTCCCCGTGCTCTTGTAGGTGATCAATGTAATTGCTTCTTTTGTGGGCATTGGCGGAGTTATGGAAGAATTTAGTATTGTTGTCACCTTCTTTCAGCCACAACATTCTAGATCTTTGTCTCTATGCAATCTCCTCATTTTTAGCAATTCCTCAAATTCAACAAATGTTGCAGCCTTTTCAGATGCTTCTTCTTTTGTCAAAGCTCTTCCCTCAATTATAGTATCCATGGCTGCCATTCTGCTTAGCAAGGTAGATCTTTGCAAAGATAGGTTTCATTTTTCTTCCCTACTCCATTCCTTTAGCTTGCCTTTCAGAGCTTTTAATTTGCAAGCTAGTAAATAATCTGGCTTCCCTTGGAAAGTGAAAGAAAGCCACCATGCTTTGACTCTGTCTACAAACCCTTCAGTGTTAAACCACCTATTTTCGAATTTGAAGTATGATTTGTTTTGATCCCAAGGGCCATATTGTAGGCTAATAGGTACATGATGTGATGTTAGTCTCCGTAGAGTCATCTGTTTCACCCTGTTAAATTGTTCACTCCACTCTGCTGAGAATAGAATTCTGTTTATCCTTGATGCTGCATTATTAGTGTCTCCTCTGAACCATGTATAACTTCCTTGAGTTCCAGGTCTTCAGTGGTAACTGATAGCTCTATCATTGCAGAGATCCTTCTTTGACAGTCCCTTTTTTCTGTTGAAAACCTACACACATTGAGATCTCCACATACTGCCCAGGGACCTTCAAGTATCCCTTTCACCGCCCCTAGCTCATCCCGTACTTCTCTTCTTTCTACCTTACAGTTTGGAGCATAGACCCCTGTGATATGGCAATTAAAGTTTTGGGACAAAGCATCAAATCTGCAAGTTAAGGTATGTACCCCTATTTCAATTACACCTCTCCCTTCCACATTATACTATCCCATAGCATAATGATACCACCCCTAATACCACTAGCTTCTAAACGCGCGAAATTAACCCATCTCCTTCCCCATAATTGTTTCACTATCTCTTGCAAGTTCCCTTGTAACTTTGTTTCTTGAAAACACACTATATCAGCCTCCATTGCTCAATACAGCTCTTCACCATTCTTTTTTTTCCCATCATTTAATCCCCTAACATTCCATGACACCAGGTTTAGCTTCATGGGTCAGATTGTGAACACCCTTTCCCCTTGTTTCTGCCTTCTTTACTTTTGAATTTAACATCAAAAGTGATTAAATTCTTCAGCTCATTGGCACCCTTAAACCTGTTTTTCCTGATCTCTGAGGATGTCTCCAACCTCCTAGCTTGTCTGCAGGCATCTACTTGCATAAGTAACTCAAGGGCTTCCTCTTCATGACCTTTGAAATCAGCTTTAAACATTTTCCCTAGCTTGATTATGTTCTGCCGAACCCATGCTGATGTGGATCTCCCCATTTCGATGATATCTGTTGATGCTGCTGTCGCTATTGGTGTTGCTTCTTCCACGTTCCATAACTCTCCTCCCGTGCATGAATTACCCAACATGGTTTGTTGCTCCATGTAATTTTCAGGTGCCTTTTCCTTTCTCCCTATTATTTCCCCCACTGTCTCAATTGATCCTTCCTAAAAACCTGTTTTGTTTTCTGTCTTGACACCTGCACCTGGGTTTTTAATGGAAATCTGAAGCTCTTCTGTGTTTTCTGCTCTATCGACTTGTGGGACTGCTTTTCTTAGCCTCTTAATTTCTTCCCACAGTTCATCAATGAATACACCTGTGTTGGGTTGGGCTTGGGGACTTTTCTTTTGTTGTAGCACTTGCTTTTGTTGGGCCGGCCCGCTTTTGGATATATTTGGGGTCTCCTTTTCTTGACTTAAAATTGTCACATGTTCCTCACATGGGTGTAACTTAAAATTACAGCCCACATGTGTACTCCAGTCAACAGCTGTCAAGGATGCTATTTTTGTGATAACTTCGAAAGAAGGTTTTATCTGCAGGTCATTGTCCTTCGTCTTTTCTCCGCGAAGCAAGGTCATTGTCCTTCGTCTTTTCTCCGCGAAGCAAGGACCTCTGGATAAAACCCTTTAGGGTTTCTCCTGTCACCAATTCTTCCGCCATAGGTTTTGCTGCTGCTACCGGCAACCTCTCAAAAGTTGTAGCTTTTTCTATCCAAATCGGGATTTTGAAGATGTAACCCTCTTTAGTAATGGAGATCTCATTGGGAATTTTTCGGCCATCTCCCTTGACCTCGATACGCGCCCATTTAAGATGGTTCCTCAGCTTAGTTTCTTCCTCTGTTCTACACCTCCCTCCAAATTTATCTCCTATTTCTTGAAAGATTTCTTTGGACCACAAATGCATTGGCAGTCCGGTGGCTCTAGTCCATGTTGTTTCTTGATTCTGCTTGTATGATACACAACCAAAGAGCGGGTTCCATCATTCTAGATGAATTTTTGACTTTCTCCAGACCCAATCTCCTTGTAGTATTTGTTCAGCTATGTGCTTATTTGGTAACTCAAAGAGAAAATTGTGCCCTGCCATTTCATAAATGTTGACTCCAAAAGCTTCCTTCCAAGTCAAAGATGCCCATCTTCTTACATCTGCTAGGGTGGGTATCTCCACACCTCCAAAATATCCAAAATATCTCGAATTGTCAGCCTTCATTACGACCTTGTTGCCATTTACTGCTCTGAACCATCCTGGCCTATGGAATAGTCTATTTTGAAGGCTGTTTACTGGTACTTTGGTGATTAGCATTTATGAATCTTTCAATCTTTAATGCTATGTCCTTCCACCCTGCATTTATGGCTAGTTCGGGGACAATAATAACTTCTCTATCCTCCCCATTCAAAGACAGAAAGCTCATGTACCTGTCGTGTGTATTATATTTTCTGGTGCCATAATATTCAGCCACTTGTTCTTTTGTCCTTCGAAGCTTCTTTGAGTATGTAGCAGATCCATTCCTGAGTCTTTCTGCTCAGAGTTATCCTATGCATTCTGTTTCTACTTCTTTCTACCCAATCAAACCATGTTGAGTTGCCATAGTTCCATCTTGTAATGTCAAAAGATTTGAAGCCTGCATTGAAATAGATTCTGTTTTCTGCCATTGAATTGTGTCGATAAGTAACTAGAAGAAAGGGGCTGAATCAATAGTCACAGTGGGTGACTATTGATTGGTTGAGAAAAAAAAGGTATAATGACGGTGATCGGTGCCGGAATCAGACCTCTACAGTCCTAAAGCATGATGCTAAGTTAAGGGGAAGTGAGCTACTAGATTTTAAACAGGTAAAAAAAGCTAATGGCTAGAGATATCCTAATTCTAAGGTCATTTTCCTTAAGTCAATTGTTAGATACCCATAACTTTTGAGTTTACTTTTTTAAATGTGTAGATGCATACAAAAATGTTTTGAGATGGGTTCTTGCTCTCATACTATGTTGAATTCCGGTTATTTCCTTGTCTAAAATTAGAAGATATACTTTTTATTTTAAGTAGTGGTGCGACTCAAACTTAGGGCTTGTGTATGCTCTTAAAACATGTTGTATTGTGTGAGTTGTCTGGAATACAAGTGTAAGTTGCTTAATAGAGAACACTTCTGTTGACTTATATTAGTCTTTAATAATCGGCACCTTTCGAACTTAACTACTGCGATTCTTTAAGATCTTTTTGTACTATACGGTGCTGTCTTGCATCAGTTGGTAGGCACAAGGCAACACCATTGTTCTGACTGATTATGCTGGCATCCAATAGATAATGAACTGTTATAGATTAGACAATTAAATTATTGTTGCGTTAGTGTATACAAGTCGTTGAAGACGCACTACAATTTTGTATACACGGTTTTTTTAATTACGGTGGTGCCCCCACCTCGACTATAAAACCGAGTAACCTATACCTTCTACCTCCCACCAACGCAGGTACTGGCTAACTCTACACCAAGACTTAGAAGGGAGATGTGGAAAAATCACCTAGTCACAATTTTGTCTACTGTTAATCTACAATCTCTTTTAATTATTTATTTATCCCCTCTGCCCCACGTAAATCTGGGTTGTCCCAAAACAGTGTCTGGCGTCCTAGAAAAAATGCTTTTGTTCCGTCACTTGCAATTTTCTTTCAAATACTGTAATTACAAATAGGTAACTTGGGTTCTATTTTTTTTACTTCTGCTTCTGGACCCACTTCATCATAGATGTAGTAAGTCTTCGACTTCCCATAGTAGTCGAGTGAACTTTAGTCATTAGAACTGTATAAAAAAGTATAACTTCCCTCAGTTGATGTGCTTCCGGATCCTATGGCTGATCTCAACATTTAGTCACAGTTATATTTTTGATAAAGTAAGATGTTTCATTACTGACATCAAGAAGATGCAATAAGCACAAGAGAGTATGCTGGCTCCAGTACATGATCTATGCTAAGGGAGCTAATAAAGTCAAAAAGTAGGGGGGATTAACAATAATTCTTGAGACTAAGCTGAAGTTTGAGCTAACAAAGTCCAAATAAAGATCAACAGTATTTACAGGGAGTAGGTTAATCCAACCAAATAGATTCAGTAGACATCTAATCTTCAAGGAGTGGTTTGGGGTTGAGATTTCATCAGAACATCTGTGAATTCTTTTTGTCCATACGCACCAAAAAGTACTTGCAGGATCGTTTTCCAAATTTCTTGATGTTTTTATCAACTTTCCACAAAGTCCAACCCTCATATGCTTCTTTAATATTCCGAGGCATGACCCTACACCTAGTCATAATGATTGAAGCGACAAGTGTACCCCAACAAAATAAAAAGGAAAAAGAAAAGATTTTGGTCATACAATTGATCAGCTCTGAAAGCATTCTGTGGACGGTCATCATTATTGGCTGTTGTACTGTAAAAAGGTGGCTAATTACGGTCTTAATTCAGGAAGAACTGGATGATATTATAAGGTATGGGTCGAAAGAGCTATTTGCTGATGAGAATGATGAGGCCGGAAAATTGCGACAAATTCATTACGATGATGCTGCAATAGATAGGTGAGTTTTCTATATGTCAGGTTCACTTTCTTCTCCCTTTCTTTAGTTTTCTTAAGGGTTGGTATCAGTTTATGTCAAATGAATGTAATGATCGTTTTGTTATTTTCTTTATCAGATTGCTCAATCGCGACCAAGTTGTAGATGAGGATGCTGTCGTGGACGATGAAGAAGAGGATTCATTTTTGAAGGCCTTCAAGGTTTATATCTCTTGTGTAATTTGTTTATAATTGGAAGGTGATTTTGCAGTGCCAATGGATTGTGTTACCTATCTTTCCAGTTCACCCAACATCTATCTAGTAAGGAGTTGGGGATAATCGCTATAAACTTCCATTCCTTAGGACATACTTTGTTCCCCCATACCTTCGGTAGGGGCAGAGAGAGCTATTTATAGTGCCGGAGGCCGCACGGCGCCCACGCAGTGCAAGCCCATCATGTATGTCATCAGTCAGGCAAATTTGGACTTCTCGGGGCGCAGGGCTTTCTCGCAGAACCCCTGGGGAGTGGTGCTGGTCTCCTCGCAATGTGGGAGTACTGCTGGGCACCCCGGACAATTAGTTATGCGTTTCTTAACAACATTTCAACACTTTTAAGTCCAACACCAATTCGCCGTGCTTCCAATTCATGTCAAACTTCTAGATTCATGTCTTAAGCACCTCACCTACTTCTACCCCTGTCGACACATTTAGGATCACTTAAAGACATCAATAAGCTCAAGATTAACCATAATGAGGTTTTGAAATATGCATGGGCTTACACTTTCTCAGTGCTTAACTGGAATCTGTTAAAATATTAAGCTAAATTTGCACATGGCATAAAAATGGAGGAGCAGAATACATATATTTGATTCCTCTGAAGTGGTATACTAATTAAAGGTTAAATAAAATTCCCATAAAACTTGAGAGGTACTGTTTGATGTGGAAGACGCTTCCACTGTCATGTGATTGCTCCTCATGTCTTAAGTTAATGTACTTAATTCTTGTACTTGCATTTGTGGGGTCTTTATTCAATTTAAAACTGCGTACAAGAAATATCATATCCTTTTATGTACTACAACTTGTTATAAACATGTCACCTTGTTAATAAATCAATGGGTTCTTATATTAATAGGACTAATTTTCAAAATAGTACTTTCATGGAATTTCTTTTCATAAAAAAGGTAATTGTAAAAGCCTAATTTAGTGATGAGGGTTGTAGGAAGAGATGGTATACAAGAATTTGCAGCGAGATGCTAATTTTATAATACGACTAATTTTCAAAATATTACTTTCATGAAATTTCTTTCACTTCATAAAAAAGGAAATTGTAAAAGGCTAATTTAATGATGAGGGTTGGAGGAAGAGATGGTATACAAGAATTCGCGGCAAGATAGCTAATGCTAATAACAGAGGAGCTTTATGAATACAATAGGAGGGGATGAGGTGGAATTTTGTCAGCAACCATGTTACCACGTAACTGTAACTTGTTTGCACCTTGACTACTATTTTGTTTACTTTTATTTCTCCTGTAATAAACATATGACTGACCATAAAAAAATGACTTAACGATAACACCAGGACAATGTGAGCTTGATATTTCTGTACTTAGAATCCAGAGCTTCATACTGGTAATGGTCTCAGGTGTAAAGGTATTGCCGGTTATCTTGATATGCTTGATTCTTGCCATTACTCTGTCTGATTGATTAATTACCTCCTAAGCAAATAATGCGTTGACTTGTCTTCTTAAGGCTTTCCAGCAAAAATAAGGAAATCATATTCTGCATAGCCTTTTAGGTGAAACATGCATTTATTCTGCAGGCCTTATCTAGTAGTTGTTTGCAAGTTTTTTTTTTCCCAATGAAGAAAAGGGCATATGTGAAGAAAACTTGTATGATAATATATTGGTTTAGTTGTGAAAGTATCGTCCTCCTAGAGTTTTTTCACATTTTAGCTTTGCTTTGGGTGCATTTGAGCTTTGTGTTTGGTTTTCTGATCTAGGACAAGCTGAACGCTTCTGATTGTTTCAGGTAGCTAATTTCGAGTATATTGAAGAAGCAGAAGCAACACCAGAAGAAGATATCTCAACTCCTCCGTTGGAGAACAAAGCAACAGTACTCAATTCCGAGAGAGCAACCTACTGGGAAGAATTGTTACGAGATAGATATGAAATGCATAAAGTCGAAGAATTCAATGGAATGGGCAAGGGAAAGAGAAGTCGTAAACAGGTGTGGCATGCCATTTACGTGGGCCTATATTTAATTTATTCAATTTTTCTTCTGTTGAATGAATTGGCAGGGCATTCAGCTCGAGAGTTTTTGTACATGTTAATCTAGTCTTTATCTCAATTTGCCATCTGTACTTACTCCCACTGCCCCAATTTATGCGACACAATTTGGATTTCAAGAGTCAAATTCCTTAATTTTGTCCGTGAATTCGGATATTGAATCTTTTTATGTTTTTTTTTCAAAAATAAAATTTACATATTTGGAAACTATATCAGAAGTAATATAAGTCACAATCATTAGCAATTCAACATATTTAAAAGGCATATGAACAAATGGCGATAAAAGAAAAACTTGTTTAACTTTTGAAAATCTGAAAGGTGAAACATAAATTGGGATTGGGATGGAGGGAGTATATGCTTAGTATTTACTTTATGTGGTCAACTCTCACAAGTAGTTATCTTCCTGTTGTCATGACTATCTTCATTCTCCTCTCAGATGGTGTCTGTTGAAGACGATGATCTTGCTGGTCTGGAAGAGGTGACCTCTGATGGCGAGGATGATAACTATGAAGCTGATAGTGATGGCGAGACAGCTTTACCTGGAGCGCCAGTTGTGAGAAGGCCTTACAGAAAGAGAGCCCGTGGTGAAATATGAACTCTTGATCTCATTTCACATTTCAATTAGACTTGTTAAAAATATATCAATTAGGATACTTGATAGTGTCTAAGGAAAAGTTCTTTACTCTGGCAGGAGACTCTTCTGTACCACTTCCTTTGATGGAAGGAGAAGGAAAATCATTTAGAGTGCTGGGATTTAATCAAAGCCAGAGGGCAGCATTTGTCAAAATTTTAATGAGGTCTCATGTGGCTATCTTCCTTTCTAGGCGTTGTTATTTCTCTCTGTTTTTTTTTTCTGTTTTATTTCTCCGTTGTGCACTAAAGCTTGAGAGTATTGAAACAATCTCTCTTGATTTCTTTACAGGTTTGGAGTTGGAGACTATGACTGGGCAGAATTCACACCACGACTGAAGCAGAAAACTTATGAAGAAATAAGAGAGTACGTAAAGATATCAACTTTGAGTTCTGTATATTCCTCAACTCTCTATCATGGACTACTCCTGATAAAAGAGATAGACCGTCATTAATGTGTTAGCTATATTGAAGCTATATCTCTGGTAAAGGGATTCTTTAGTGAAGAATGCATCACATGCCTTATAGCACAACAACAACATACCCAGTGTAGTGTAATCCCACCGTAATCCCACCAGGTGGGGTCTGGGGAGGCTAGGGTGTATGCAGACCTTACCTCTATCTCATGGAGGTAGAGAGACTGTTTCAAAAAGACCCTCTGCTCAAGTAACTCATAACAAAGCAATTTTTTAAAATAACATACAAACGCTAAGCAGACATTGCAAATAATAACGAAATCATTATGGAACAGTGATAAAAAAGAACAGTTACAACAACAAAATAATGTGATAACTGAAGCAAAGAGCAAGTAGTATTAACAGAAATCGAAGGGTAAGAAACTACGAGATCAAAACTAATGCTACTGGAATGCAAGGAAACAACACTCGACTACCAACTAACCTTTTTGCCTAATCTTCGACCTCCATTACCTACTATGGTCACGTCCTTGGTAAGCTGAAGGTGAGCCATGTCGTCTCTGATCACCTCACCGCAATACTTTTTTGGCGGACCTTTACCTCCTAAAACCTGCCACTGCCAACCTCACACTTCCTTATTGGGGTATCCATGCATCCCCTTTTCACATGTCCAAATCATCGCAGTCTCGCTTTCCTCATCTTGTCCACGACGACGACCTCATTTTTCCCAAGATATCTTCATTCCTAATCTTCTCTTTCTTAGCCATACATCCACCACATCATCCTCATTTCCACAACTCTCATCTTCTGAATGTGAGAGTTGTTAACTGGCCTACACTCTGCCCAATACAACGTAGTCGATCTAGCCACCACTCTATTGGATGTGCCTTTAAGTTTTGGTGGCATATTATGATCGGATGCATCACATGCCTTGTAACCCTGATTGTAGTTTTTTTATAAAATGAAAGAGGAGATCTCTTGGTGTTGTTTAAAGTGGTTCTTCATTGATCTTCCTCGTCTCTCTCTTGCATTGTCCCTGCCTACTGAATAACGTGGTGTTGTGAGCGGTAACAACTTGTTCGGATAGTTGTGATATATTGGTTCATAATGTCATATTATATTGTATTGTGTTGTGTTGTATTGTATTGTTTTGATGACTACAGTGTGGATAGATTGTATCGTTTTCCATCGTTACATAGTGTCACAAACCGACAATTTGAAGAATAAACTTACAAAATAAGTAGGATACAGGGTAAAGCTATTATAAAAAGGTAAGACAAAGGATAAAATAGGATTATTAGATAATAAGAAAGACAAAATGAGCTGAAGGTCTATTTGAAACAACCTCTTGGTCTCTACGAGGTAGAGATAAGGTCTGCGTGCGCTCTACCCTCTCCACACTCCACTTGTGGGGTTACACTGGGTATGTTGTTGCTGTTGTAAGAAAAAACAAAGTGAGAAGAAAAAAGGTAGTGCCGTGACCACACCAAATCGGTTAACAGAAAATGAGACTTTTCACTGTTACATAATGATGAATTTAACGATACGATACAACAAAATTTAAGTAACAATCAAAACATTGTGTTTAAACTAACAAAATAATTCAAGTAGATTGCTTTGTCTGGCTTTTATCCAGGAAACTTGATGAAAAAGGGGATCTCTCTTGTTCCATATGTTATTTATGTGGTGAGAGCAGAGACAGTAATCCATCTCTCTCCATTGCAAGCTAACAGACAATTGTGGAGGATTTTTATTAATCTCATTAATGTTAGAGGCATCACTTGGATAATGCCAGATAACATTTCTGAAACCTTAGTGAGTTGGGATGAATTGGGGCAAAGGATATAGAAAGATGGAGAACTGTCCTAGCTAACATTTGGTATACAATCTGGAAAGGAAGAAATTCCAGATGTTTTGAGAATTTGAACAATTCTGTGCAATATATCAACCTGAACTGTATTTTTGCTCTTTTACTTTTTGGTGTAGACAGTCCTACTTAGGAGAAACTGTAGAAATTCTCGATGTGCTAGATTACGTTGAGATGGTCTGAACAACTTCAGTTTCTTAGTCACATTGTAAATATGGTTTCAGAGAGTACAACCTATGTACTGTTTTGTTCATTTAGAAATACACACAAGTTACCAGTCAGAAAAAAAAAAACTCCAACCTTCATTTTTCTGCAAGGAAAAATAATTTATTTACATTGTCATCTGTCATACAGCTATGGAACTCTGTTTTTGTCGCATATTGCTGAAGATATTACTGAATCACCATCATTTACAGGTGAAGGACTTACATCAATTCTTTATGTCTTTCTTTATGGAACTCTTATTTGTTCGCTTTACTGCTTTAGTTTCTCTCCCTTCCTTCTCTTTGCGCGTCAATTGGGTCAAAACATTTAAAATCCTGGATTGCAGATGGGGTTCCAAAAGAAGGATTAAGAATACCAGATGTGCTAGTGAGGATTGCAGTATTGCTTCTTATAAGAGACAAGGTAAGATTTTAACTTCGATAACTTGCCGGAATCCGAGGTTGGTGGCTATTTAATGCTATTTTAGTTGTGAGCAACTTTTATTGCCGTGGGGCTTTGTGGACTGTCCTTTTATTTTATAATTTCTTGAGCTTCTTAGTCAATAATTGAGCAGAAGGTCTTTGAAAACAACCTCACTACCTCCATGAGGTTAAGGTCTACATACACTCTACATTCCGGAGACTCCACCCGTGGGATTACACTGGGTGTCTTGTTGAGCTTCTTAGTCACTCTATATGTATTTGATTTTGTGTTGAAATAAATTTCACACTTTTTGAGCTATGTCTTAATATGACTTTTACTATTTTTTCTTGACATTGTTGATGATGGTGAGATGAATTTTACCATTGTTTCTTGTAAATTTCTGAAATGCTAACTTGCTCATGTCGCAGAGATGAGGATGTTGTGATGGGTGTGTGGACATACTAGGTGTAATAGAACCAGGAATGAGGTTATTCGAGATAAGGTGGGAGTGGCCTCCGTGGTGGACGAGATGAGGGAAGCGAGATTGAGATGGTTTGGACATGTGATGAGGTGAGGTTTAGACGCCTCAGTGAGGAGGTGCGAGAGGTTGGATATAGTAGGTATGAAGAGGGGTAGAGGTAGGCGAAGAATCATTGGGGTGAGGTGATTAGACAAAACATGACGCATATTCAGGTTACCAAGGACATGACCTTAGCTACGGGGATATGGATGGTGGTTAGTCGGGTAGGAGTATTGTCGTGCATCGTAGTATGGTAGCTTAGGGTTTAGCCGTAGATATCTATCATTTGTTGTTTATTGTGTTTTGATTATCACACTATTTTGTGTCTGCATACTGTTCCCTTGTTAGTTATCATATTTTCTTCACTGTTTATCTCTTCTTTGTACTTGGATTTGCTACACTTGATCCGAGGGTCGTCCGGAAACAGCCTCTCTACCTCCCCGAGGTACTGGTAAGGTCTGCGTCCCCTTTACCCTCCCCAGGCCTCACTTGTGAGATTTTACTGGGTGTGTAGTTGTCGTTGTTGTTGACTTTGTGAATTGTCCCTACTATCCTGGTGCTTCTTTGATCTGTGATATGATTATATAGCCTAATGTGGATATACGGGTTTATTTGTAAGACATGGCATGCATTTGAGAGAAGTTTTTTAACAGGTAAGGCAAATCTTTTGCAACAATGATGTGCGGTACAACCCGTATACTAGTAAATAATACGTAGATCGAACTAAAAACTTGAAGGACCTCAAAAAGAACACTAACTCAGATTAACATACTATAAAAGAACTTCAAAATCAGATTCTTAGCCATCCCTGTGACGTAGAATGGCAGATTTCTTTTTTATTTTTCACATGAACTAACATAAAACACCTTATACAAAACATGTCTACTTGGTTTGAACTGAAGCTACTCTTCTGACCAACCAAAATCACTTGATAAGGTTGACACAACTTCATTAAGCGAGATATGACTGACTGGCATTTGGGATGGGGCCAGAATTTTTTTTTCAAGTTATCAAGTTTTTGGAGTTTTTCTAGAAGAAAAAAATTCTCTGTTCTGAAAAAAGGGTTATTTGGCCAAGTTTTTTTCACCTTGTTTTCGTTCAAACAGAAGTGGATTGAAGTAAATATATAGCATCTACTGTAGCTCTTTATAGATACTTCCAAATTGGTAAATGAGATGATGAACAATGTAAAGGAACATCAACTGACATTGATTTCTGTCATATTAAGATAAAGTCTTCTTCTAAATTGCTTCTTTTTGCTGTGTGCATCTGTTTAAATGTATTAAGGGCTTGACCCTAGATATGAATTTTTTATTCCATTTTTCAGAAAAATACAAATCGGAAAATCTCAAATTAAAAGGCTAACTAATTTGATTGTTAGGTTTACTAAACCATATCAGAGGTCTACTATAAGTTGGATATCCATATCAACTCATCACTTGTTAGTGGATTCTTGTTTTATAATAAGGATGGTTTATCCTCATGAACGACACTATTAGGGAGCCATATTGCACGTCTGTTTGCATTTGTTAAATAAATGGGACATTGCTTAGGGACTTAACTGTACTTTTTCATTCTTTTATTATCTTTTATGCACAACTCTGGAGCTACTATATAAGATTGTAGAAGCTAATGAGAATAAGTTTTTCCCATAATTCTCTATGATAGTAGAAGCTAATGAGAATAAGTTTTTCTCACAATTCTTTCTTTCGTTATCACAAGATTTCTATTCTTAGGTATAGTCAATGTATGATCTCGTACTTCGTTTTCTTCAATTCATTGAGATATGTACGACATAGTATGAATGGTTGTTTTGAGTCAGGACTCAGGGTTATTCATTACTTCCAATGAAGACTATTCCTGAATGAGAACCGTTCTAATTTATATTCTACCTTTGTTTCTCTTTGCCCTGAGATTCAAAGACAATTTAGTGTTTTATTTACATCCTTCAGAATGATAATGCTTGGGCATATTTTCTCGCACCATTTTAGTCAGTTACTTTTCTCAAGATATGTTACATCAATCTTTTTGGAGGCTTAAAGGTACTTTTTTTGTAAATGAGGTTACCCAATCTGAATGAGGCATCCTATATATCATGAAGAAAATATGCGATAGTCATCTGGGAAGAAGGCAAATTTCTTGACTGTAAGCCAATAGACACGAATGGATCTTAATGTCAAGCTATTATAGGGAGATGGGAAACTCTTTTCAGATGTTGGAAGACATTGTTGATTGGTTGGCAAACTTGACTGCCTAGTTGTTATTCCCTCCATTTCAATTTAAGTATCTTAGTTTGACTGTGCACAGAATCTAAGAAAATGAGACTTTTCAATTTTTGGTCTTAAACTAAAGATGTGTTTAGTGTACTAAATGCTTTATGGTTACCTTTCTCAAAGAAAAAAAAAAATAAGTACCAAAATGCTCTTTGGATTTGTAGTCTTAAACAAGCCATGTAGAATGTTGGAATTATAGAGTTACCAAATATAGAAGAAGCATTCCTTTTTAAATAGACTTAAAAAGAAAAGTAGGACACTTAAATCGGAAATTAGGAAGTGCTACGTCCTTTTTTTTTCTGGGGGAGTACTACAAGTTGTTCTTTTTGCTTGAGTTGGGAATTCAGTTCGCACAATCGAAAAAAAGGGGAGACACTTTTTTTCCATGAATTGTTACTTTCCAATGTATCCTTGTATAGCCTGATGGAACACAATGTTACTTCTTAGTCCTACGTTGATAGTTTCTTGTATTAGCAAAACAGTCATATATGCAGTTTATGCACGGCTTTCATGTAGAGTTTTTGCTGTTACTAAAGTTTTCAAGTGATCTCTGAAATCCTCGTCAATGACACGAGCATATTGAGCTACAGTTCTAAATGTGGATTAATTATGAAATTTTCACGAAGTGTTGCTTATTTCAGGTCAAGGCTTTCTTGGAAGAGAGAAATAGTCCTCTTTTTTCCATGGACATTGTGTCTTGGTTTCCTGGATTAAAAGGTGGACGTGTTTGGAAGGAAGATCATGATTTGCTGCTACTACAAGCAGTACTAAAGTATGCAGTCCTTTCTTTTTCCTCTGATCTATTTCATGAAGTTAGAAAGTGATGAACCATTTTGGAGTAACTTTGTGTACTTGCCCATGTTCTATATTAGAAACATTTTCCCTTGAAATGTTTCATTTTACTCTTAATGATGTGTTTGATGGCCAAACAATATCCATGGCTTATTTTATATCACAAGTTTCACAAGTCCTTTATTTCTTAAACTCTATATCCAGTCAAACTAGTAGAGATGTCCTTAATTATTTCTTAAACAGATGGAGTATTTAATATCTTCCTAGAGGTTGTTTGTGCTATACTAAGATGTGGTAGGATGCCTTACTAGTAGAGAAAGAATACCCTGATTCCAGTTTTAGAAACATAAGGAGATACACAAAATTGCGCCAAACTATCATGACCTTTAACTTATGAGTCACACATTGAAACTCTGGGAATGAGTGATAGAGCACACACTGGATTGATGTACAGTACATCTGCAACAGAGGCTATATTCTTGCTAAGAAAATTGGTGAAGAAAGATCTATACATTGGTGTTCATTGACCCGGAGAAAGCATCTGATAGAGTACCGAGAAAGGTCCTTTGGTATTGGAAAAGAAAAGAGGTAACATTAAATATATAAATTCCATAGAGGACATATACGGAGGAACCGTCGCTAACTTTAGTACACAAGTAAGAAATACTAAAGAATTTCCGTGATTGCGGGTTAACAAGATGAAATATACGGTTTATGCTACTTGTTGAAGATATTGTGCTAATTGATCAAATCAATGAGGATGTCAACCAAAAACTTGAACTATGGAGAAGCATTCTAGTGAATAAAAGGTTTTAGGATGAGTAGAAGTTAGATTGAATATTCAGCATAAGAAGAATGAAGTTGATGTCAATTAGACGGAACGGTCGTGCCTAAATGCAAAACAATCAGATATTTAGGCTCGTTATTCCATGGGAATGGAATGATGGATAAAGATTAATCCCAGAGAATCAAATGAAGAGGAAAAGTAAAACATGATTCCTAAAATTTAATAGAGCTTGTTTGCTTGTGGGTTGGTCAGTAATTGGCAATAAATGTAACCTAAAAATGAGAAATACATGTTATTTAACTCAAGAAATGGAAGAAAAGTAGCAAATTATCACCACAATTACTTAAAACTGAAATATCAAATTAAAGAAAAGGAAAAAAAGTTACGAAGGTCTTTATCAGAAAATAATGTCAATAGATCTTTTGTTGATACCATGAAGCGTCTTCTCAGTAGGGAATCAAACTGCACATGCTAACCTCTTAATAAAGTTGGTTCAATTAAATTAATTCTAACAAAAGACAGAGAAATATGAACCTATTTATTTCATAATGATAGGAATGAGTACTTGACTAACTCAAATTGTAAGGAAAAAATAAGCAAATTATGTTTAGTTCTAAGATTATTTTCATTAATGAATCATAAGCAATAAACGAATGATTCATTAAATATAATGACATAACTATAATTCCTTCCAAAAATGTAGTAAGCCAAGTTAAATAAACTTTCTTACTGAAAAATTAGAAATTCTTGGGTGGTGCAACATTCTCCGAATTGCCTTCAAACACAACCGAGCCGTACAATTCTCTTCTTCCTTTCTTTGGTTTAGCTCTCAAATGTAATCTCCAGGTAGGTGAGAGGAAATTTCTCTACTTTGCATCTCTTTACCATAGCCGGTTGATTAATTCCCTGGTCAGCATTTCCAGTGGATATGTTGCTCTTGGAAATGGCCTCAAAGGCTAAGGATCACTTTTAAATGCAGCATTTGTTTATTTTTTGCTTCACAGGTTAAGTCTGTTCTCTGCATAAAGAGTTTGTGAAACATATGTTGTGTTTCCATCTTGGCTTCAGTCTCTTCTCTTGTAGGCCTGTAACCATCCATATAATGCTTCTTTTTTCTATATTGAGAAAAAAATTGTCATTACCTGAACAAAGAAGAAGGGAATCAGAGGATTGACTATCCCAGTCCTCATTGTGAGAGTGTGGGACAACAAAGCATTCTGAAGATGCAATAATCAATATTGAAAACCTTACAGTATGCAAATTGTGTCTATGAAACCATTCCCAAACCTCATTTTTTCCCCATGATTTTAAGAGGAAGCCCACCTTACATGATAACGTGGACTTCTCCTGCAGTTAAAAAATTATATCATTTGACATGATCCAAATACTGGCTTCTCTAAGTGAAAAGGATTTCTTTGATCTACTTGTGCTCACATGCGAAGTTGCTTTACAGTAAAAGATTGCTAAAGTGTATCTTGTATAACTGGAACCTAATGTAGGGATGATCTATGTTTATTCTTCTAGTTATGCCAGAGTTGTTTGTGGTCATTCGATCATCATCCTCTACTTCTTCCTCTGAAATGCAAGTTGTCTGTGTAAAGTGTCGCGGCAATTTTTCGTTGTGCCTATCCTTTTGAATGTATCATTGATCATTTCGACTGTGGAATTCCAGGGCAGTAGCCCATGTTTAGTTCAATTACTGTGCATAAGTGCTAATTTCTGGCTGTGTTTTTGTTCTGTATTTTGTGCAGGCATGGTTATGGAAGATGGCAAGCTATTATCGATGACAAAGAGTTGAGAATCCAAGAAGTTGTCTGTAAAGAGCTGAATCTTCCTTCTATAAGTTTACCCGTGCCTGGAGCGACTCAGCCACAAGTTCCTCCTGCTCCTGGAGCTTCTCAGCCGCTTCCCACTTCAGGGGTTTCACAAGCACAAGTTTCTGCTCCAGGAGTCCATCAAGCACCAAATGGTGTGAATACAGCTAATGCTGGAACTACTGGAAATCAAGTGAAGGCTGCTGATGAGACTAACCATGAACACTCACATGGCACAAGCGATCCTTCAAACAGAACCCAACTTTATCAAGATTCTTCTTTGTTATATCATTTGAGAGAGATGCAGAGAAGACAAGTTGAATTTATAAGGAAAAGGGTGATGCTTCTCGAGAATGCAATTAATGCTGAGTACCAGAGAGAAGTTGTTGTAAGTCGTCTTAAATTTTCAAAAACATCTGAAGTTCATTTGAATATACTTGGAAGTCCATCGGTCATGGATTTGTTTCCAAAGAGTGTAATAACAAACCTGGCTTCATCTTCTTTCCTTCTTTGTTTTTCCTCCTGGTGTCAAGTTATCTCAGAAGAAAAACTAAGACTTGTAGATCTAGTGTATGCTCCTTAAGAGCCACAGAACTATGAACCTGGTTTGGTTGGGGTCCTGTAGTCTTTAGGTATATTCTGTAGTCATTCCATGTTAGCAGGCTAGCCTTGTACAACTTCATGTTCCTGCTAGTTCTTAATCATTGAGTATGTGACCTTGTGATGGCCCCAACTATATAAAAGGCTAAATTTCTCTATGATTGTTAGAGCCTGCAAAATTTGATGTTTTCTGGGGAAAGAAACTTTTGGTGTGTTAGATATTACATTCTACACCCTTTCTCGACCAAGCTTAAATGAATAGAATTTCATGCGTTACTTGGTCTTTGTTTTATCACTGTCAAGACCAGTCTTTATTCCTTCTGCCTGTTTGGTAGATAAATCATGACTTATCCCAAATATATTGCTGTTCTATTAGTTGTTGTGAATGGCTTTTGGCCTTTGTTATTTGACTTGCTCATTTTCAAGCTTTATGATTGTTGTTTCTCATTTTGTTCCCATATGATTTAGGTTTTAATAGCTAAGATTTGCAGCTGCATTGGTTGATTTGATCATTTTTAGGACAGTTAAACCTGTATTAATGTGGTTTGTTTGTATCCATTTTCTTCCTTCAGGGTTACCCTGGGAAAGAGATGGAGTGTGACACCAAGATTGTAGACGAACCAAGTCGAAATGTCGAGGCAGCTGGCACTGAAATGATTGATAATTTCCCAAAACTTATTGCAATTTGTAAGTATTGTTATTCACTGCTTGAAGCTTCGCTAGTGTGTCAAGAAGCTACTGACTAGCATCCCATCATGCACTTCTGAATGCAGCTCCACAGGGAATCTCTGATGTTGCTTGTGATGGTGAAGCGGATCGTTTGAGTGTTGCTCAGCTTTACAATAAGGTGAATCTTCTGTTCCGGAACATATTTCAGGACTTCATCTTATATGCATAAATAGTAAAGAGTAGTCTGTGCAGCGCACGGGCCCAATCCCAATATAAATATATTGAATAAAATCGATGAAAGAGTAACTTTGATCACTCTCCATTTTTTTGACAATGGTAACAACTGTATATAAATCATCATCACAAAAGCTGGAAGCGAAAATTCCATCATTGAATCTACATCCAAAAGAGTAAAAACAATAGACTAACACTAAATCCTATCTCATCTTACAAGGATTGTAGGATCCTAGGATGTCTACTATATAAACTGGTCCATCTATATACTCTGAGTTGCACCAATAACAAAAACTTATAATGCAGTTCATCTTTAACTTTTGAAGAGAACTTCTGTTGCCCTCTAAAAACCTAGAGTTTCTCGCTTTCCAAATGGTGCACCATATTACTGCTGGGGCAATTCTCCATCTGTCTTTCTTTGTTAGTGCTACGACCACCCTCAAAATTCCAGCTAGTTAGTGCCTCTCCTGTTCTTCCGGTATCGTCCACCTTATGCCTCTGAAACTGGTAAACAGATTCCAAAGCTGGCTAACCACTTCAATGAAGAAACAGATCATTAATCATCTCTGCATTATGTTCACAAAAATAACATCTCGAGCACATATGTTAGCCCCTCTTCATTAGGGTTATGTAGCTAAAACCAGTGCAAGAAAGTGAAATTGAAAGCAAGCCAAATTCATACCAATATCAAAGATTGAATGTTTAGAAAATGATAATGTGAGACTGAAATAGTTTAAAATTTTGAAACCAAACTTGGAAATGAAATGTGTGGAGTAATCCAATTTAAAAAATTGGCAATATTTGTACACTTAATTTAATGATCTCATGGGCTAGAAAATTTTAAAACATTGTATGAATAAATTATGTGTACTTTCAATCAAACAATACTTAATGTGTATTATTTTCTCTGTGATATAGTGTTCACATATATTTTATCGGAACACTATTATAACTTCAAATACGCTGTGGTTTAAATACCTATTGTTTCTTGTTCCCGTTACTATTTTTTCTGGACTTCCTTTGTCTTGAGCCGGGGGTCTATCGGAAACAGCCTTTCAATCTCACCTCTGGGGCAATGATATGGACTGCATACACTTACTCTCCCCAAACCCCACTTTTCGGGAATATATTGGGTATGTTGTTGTTGTTGACAAAACTAAATATTGAGCGTGAAATAATGCAGTAAAGGATCAAATCAATGGACAAAAAGAAACCTGCAAAAAGTTTACCTAATAAAGCTAGCCAATAGGCTGAAAGGCAGCAAAATAAATGGCAGTAGATATTCCAGGTATCACCACGTATAAAACCCTGTCCAGATTACATAAATATCCCCATCATCAAGCAAGCATGTTGACGGAGATGAGCCTGCTAACTCTGTCTTATAGAATAAGAGAATTTGCATATTACCAGAAAATATGGAACAAAACATATTTTCACAGCAAGGGTTGTGAAGTAGATGTTTTGTGCTTTCTTTTCTTTTCTTTTGCAGATGTGCAAGGTACTTTCTGACAATGGTGAAGATTCATTTAATGCAGTAGCAAGTCAGCCAGCTAATGTCGCAATAAAAAAGGACCTCCTTCCACTGGAGTCGTTTTTCCAAGAGATGAAACGAGTACTTTCTTCAGCGCATCAAAAACCTCAAGAAGATTGGAAGCCCGAAGGTGTCAAACCCTCTCCAGTTCCATCATTTCTAGGGGATGGTAGGCTTCACAGTGCTGAGGAACGGCATGACAATTTTCCAACAGGTACAGAATCTGAATCCGTGAGTATTAGCAATTTAACAGCTCCGAGAACAACAGGAAGCAATGAGCCCCACAATATTAGCCCTTCGGAGATACTGATATAGAGATGATGGAGAAGCAGGATGATACTGTTGTTAGCACCACCAATGTTGCAATGGATATATCAGAATGAAACCAGTTAAAAAAAGGGCATTACATTTGTGACTGAGAGTAGACTATATAGGGAAATTGACAACCTCCTAGGAAACCATCATTAGAATGACTACAAGAGAGCAACTGTTTTCCTTCCCTTATTTGTGTTTTCCGCTCTCCCCTTGAAACACAAGAACATACTTTTCTTATAACCGGCATAAGCAGAAGAGATTAGCGTCTAGCGTCTTGATCGATTGACTGGATCAAACTACGAAAGAGTGACAAGAAGTCTGTAGGGTGGATGGAGGGCAAGTACGCTGGACTCCATTTCCTATCAGCATGCCATGTATATTTATATTTATATGGGACCATACTGTAACCTTGTAGCTTCAATATTGACAACATCCCATATGTGTTGGAAATGTTGTCACATATTTAACTGTCCTTTTTAAATTTCGTACTTGGAAGAAAAAAAAAATTTACTTTGCATTTCTTGATTTTCACATGTATAGCCGCATTCATCAGTGAAGTCTACTGCATGTAGTATCATTTAAATTATAATAATTACCTTAGGTACAAATTTTCCATCATCCTTGTAATAAAATTGCATAGGGTGGAAATTACGTGAAAGTATTACTAATATAGAGTATTTAGTTGAGAGACTTTTTAACAACATGGGTCGATTTGCTAGTAGGATCTATTTTTGTCCCTTGTCTATCATAACAGGATTTTATTTGTCCCTTAACATATAACCCACAGCGTCTTTATGGCCTGTATGAGATTTGTTTTTCTTCCTTCAAAAAAAAAAAACACTTTCTTTTTGGTCATTTTCCGCTCAAAAATATTTTTTGAAAAGATTATCAAAATACAATCCGTTTAACTAAAGTATTTTTCAAATAATTTTATCAAACACAAGTTTTTTTTTAAAAAAAGTATTTTTCTGAAAGCTATTTTATAAAAGTGTTTCTCAAGTAAGTAATTTTCTAATAGCAATCTCAAACAGGCTCTCACATAATGGGATTTGGGAAGAGTTGAACTGCAAAAAGGACTTAAAAATTAATGGCGTTTATTAAAAAAATATACTATTACAAAATACAAATTATATAGTTAAAAAAATATTGATTTATTGATCAACTTTTGAATTGACAGAAAAATAAATCGGTCAGTTTGTGTTTGGATCAAAAATTGATAAATAAAAAATGGAACAATTCGATCATTTTGATTCCATATTTTTAATTTATTTTAATTTAACTGATTTGGTTTGGTCTATCTTATTTTGAAAATAAAATAAAATTATTTTCAGTTGATTTTGTTTTACAGAAAGTTAGAATCAAATCGATTGAATCTATCAGTTTTTTTGATAAGTTTTTATCATGTGTTTTTAATGGTCATTATTAGTTTCTAATACTGCTTAGTTGGAATAAGAATGATCCACTCTAACAAACTTAAAAAAAGCTAAAGATATTTTACCTGGCCAAACTCTAAATTTGGCCATTGCTATTCCACACATTCTCTCTTTCATTTTACTTTATTCATGAATTGATATTCACTTAAAAAAAATATTTATTTAAAATTTATTTTACTTAACTAACTTATTATTTATACTTTGAAATTTCATATTTTACGCAGTCATTAAAGGATAGAAATAATATTAGAAGAAAATGATAAGCCTTTTTTTATCTCATAAATTTGGATAAGCGCTCCCTCTATTTTGTTTTACTTGACTCTTATCGACTTGACACACTTCTGAATTTTTTTTAAATAAAAAATTTATTTTACCAAGTTAATCTTACTAATGATGCTTTGCAATTCTAATCGTTTGATTGGGAATAAGTTATCCCAAGATTAATTATCCAACCACGTATATGAAATAACTTATTCCACCAATATGATTTAAATGTTGGGATAAGTAATCTCAAAACTAACTAATATCTCCAACCAAACGCACCTTATACCTCATACCAAACGATTCTTAAGTAGATTATTTTATATAGTTATTTAATATTAAGGATAGAAAGAAAAATTTTAACAAAATTATTTTGACTTCATAATTTTGTGGACTACTTCCCCTGAGGTAGTGGTATGAATTGTGTACACTTTACCCTCTTCAGACTCCACTATGTGAGAATATACTGAGTTTGTTGTTATTGCTATTGTATTTTGATTTCATAAGATGAATAATTAAATTTAAAGAACTATTTTTAATATATAGGAGCAAGTAAATGAAACGAGGGAATAAATTGAAATATATATTTTTATCAAAGTGCTAAGTAAGTAAAATGAAAGAGAGAGTATTTTGTTAATTTGAGTTTAATTGGAGGATGTTTTAGGCTACTAAAATACTTTAGAGTTGAGAATATGGTTAGTTTTGAGGGCTCAATCTCCACTAACGAAACGCACCCTTATTGGTTTTCCCCCAAATTTCATTCAGTTCCCTCGTTCTTCTTCTTGTTTTCTTCTTGTTCAGCAGAGAGAAAGAGATTGTAGAATCTTCCATTCTGTTGGATCGTTGCTCACTTTCTCATGGATCCTCCTACCTCTTGGGATACCTTGCGAAAGCAGGTAACCCCTACATTCCTTCATATCCATTTTCTAATTTTTTTTTTTTTAAAAATTTGGGTATAAATTTATGTAAACAAAAAAATTAGACCATTTTTTGGTTTGTGCATATTGACTATGTTAATCTTCTCTGTATCGTTCCAATTGTGCTGTCGGTTGTGCAATTTTCCGATTTTTTTTTTTTTTTTTTGGGTGTTGATGCTTGGATTTGAGTGATGAAATTGAATAGATCTATGTTACGGAGGGTGATGTAGAGGTACGAATGTATTGATCCGGATCTGATGATACTGTGTACAAGAATCGAAAGGTACAATGATTTAGCCGTGTAGCGAGAGTGTAGACTCTGGAATTATTCTAAAATGCAGGATCAGATTCTAGTTGTAAGTTGTTGGATTTTTTAGAATTGCTAAAACAACAACATCGTACCCCTAACTTATAAGGTGAAGAGGTTGTTTCCAATAGAACATTGGCTCTAAAAAAGGGGGTGTGGTGTGTGTGTGTTTGTGTGTGTGAAGAAGCCATGGTTTTCATGGATTGCTGGTTAGGATATATAAACTGGATTGATTATCTTGTTGTTTATCATGATGTAATGCTGCTCTCTCCAGAAGGGAAGCATGTGCTTTATTGATGGAGTGCGTGTTTTAATTTCCTTGTAGATGTAATTTTCTTATTGCATAAGTTTCACTAGAGAAGCATTGGGAGATTAGTTTGGGGTACTGCAACGATTACTGATCATATTTCTTTTTACTCTTGAGGGGTAAATCTTAGAAGATATCTGTAATGGTTCTTGCTTTCTATTTGAATGGAGCCTAAAAGAGTGATACAAATTGTTGATTTTTTAATTTTTTGGTTAACAATCTGGACTATTACTACTTCCATTGGTGCTTGGAGATGTGATCATACACGACTGTGTTAATAGTTATGTATGTGGTTTTGACTGAGACTTGATTGGTTTTCTTCCAAATCCACACTACCAAAGGCATGAAATATCTCATATACAAAGTGAATGAGAACGGTAGAATTCAAGATTTTTGGGATTCTAAACATATTATCTTTGTCAATGATCTGCACAAGAAGCAGTCCCCCATATTGTACTTTTTGAGATCTTATCACAGAGAACATGATCATTTTTGCATGATCCCAAGTATAGCTTTTAATATATTCTTCCATGCCAAACCTACGATGTTATTACATCCAAAATCAAATCTTCAAATGTTGAGTCTCTCATTGTGAAGCTTCATTGTACCATATTCCGACTCTGCACTGAGATATCCCTAGGCATAAGGATTAATAAACCCCAACAGATGAAATATTTGACAAAAATGATGTCAAAGGGAAAATGATCTATTAGGCAGCTATCATCCATGTCTTGAAATTCAATTCTTTGTTCCTTTTATACTATACAGATTTGATAGGACTAATTGAAATAGGATGACACTTGAATATATGTTAAATTGAGTTCTTCTATCTGCCAAAATGGTTTCGGGTTAACATCAGGTTTATTTAGATATCAGGGCCATGGTAAATCAAAGGACTTGTTGAGGGATAGGATGAGCTTGTTTTTGGAGTTTACATAGTCTAGCAGAGACTCAAGGATGAGGATATGGGAGGTCCTAACGTTGCCAACTTATATTAGATGTTAAGCCATTAGGAGACCATATCACATAGGAAAACTCAATGTGGGCAATTTTGATTGGGGACTTATAACATGCATAAAGATGAGTTTCTCACTTTGTTAGTTTCTTGGTTGCAATTTGAAGAAAGCATTTTATGAGTATTCCAAAGTTTGTGCTAGGTTGAACCGGTATCGCTTTAGATTTAGTTCTTAGTGTAGGAGCCCTCAAATACCACTCTTCTCGCTTAGTCCAAGCATTGTTGCTCGTCTGAACTTATGATAAGAATGCCTGTAGAGTTCTCCAAGGGTGTGGAAATCGCCGGAATCATGACAAATGGTTTGCATGTGCCATGTGGCAGGGATAACTTATAGTTGATCCTCTTATCTTTGCTTGATTCAGCTCAGCTTCAGATTGGAAAATTGATCTTTTTGGTCATGTGGTGAAGTTTTTGTTGAAATCTCATTTTTAATTGCTTCTATATTTTCTTCATATATATAAAAAACCATTCTTATGCTGGTATTACACATCCAACTAGGCAAGGATGCTTGAAGCTCAGCTGGATGAGCAGATGCATTTGTATCGGAGGTTCGTTTCAAACAAAACTGGCAATGCTAATGATAATGATCTTGAATCTAATATAGATCAGCTGCTCAAGCAGCTTCAACAAGTAAATTCACAAATGCAAGCATGGGTTTCATCGGGAGGATCTGAGATCTTTTCTCATACACTGACTCGCCATCAAGAAATTCTTCAAGATCTTTTTCAGGTAAAAGTCTTTTTTCCCAATGGATCTTGCTGCATATTTATTATATAAAGAGATTCTGCGAAGACAAGCCATTGAAATTGTGTTGTAATGGAATTATATGCCAAGCAAAATGCTTGTGCCTTGTCGCATTGGCCTTTGGTTCAAAGGCAAAGGTAGTACAGCACAGAATGTATGATAGACTTACATCATGAGTTTGAAACCTTTCTCTTGCACCACGTCTGGTATTTAAGTGGAGAAGGGTATAAGGGGCCCACTATCCCCGAGTGTCAAAGCTTAAAGAATGAATTTCTTAGTCATCATTTAATGGTAAGGTGGGAAGCTTGATATTCAGAGTTCCTAAGACAAGCTTGCCCTTGCAAATTAATTTAATGTATAACGGGGTCTATTTCACCTAATTGTTATTCTGGGAACAGTGACAGAGGGCGTTGTCACTTGTCAGTATTGTCATGACTATCAACGCCGCTTACAAGTTACAACCATCTGATTAATAAAGAGTATGGCATATGTGGTTTGTTGTGTTGAACTATCTGAAGGGCCAAATAAGCCAAGATGAACTTCAATAAATGAAAGAAATTTGCTGAACATGGTAAGACTATTTGATGGGATCCAAAATTTAAATGAAGGCCTATGTTGAGAAGCAGTTTTATTCACAGCGAGAACTAAGAGGAAGAATGGGTGATGCTTTTAGAATCCTCTCTAGACAACTTCTAGTTCTAGCAAATTGACTGAACATGGTTTAATTGTGTTGCTGTTGAACAGTTGTAACTGACAAATTGGTCCGTGGGTTATTGGATTTAGGATGTAGTAACTTCTTTGATTGTGTTGCTGAGGACAGTTGAAAATAGCAGACAGGTCTGTGGGTAAATGGGGAAATTGATGATTGATCCAGAGTACTGGTCAAGCTTTTGGCCCAGCAAAACGCTTCTCTTACCTAATGCATCCCTGATCCCACGTCTTCAAATGCTTTGAGGTGGATCTATTTATTTGGTCTAAGCACATGATACAACCCAACTGGTTGTTTTTTATTTATTTTTTTCCTCTTGCAAAATGATGTACTTAATAAAATTATATGAGGAGTTTCAAGAAAGAAAACATAATATCACCATGCGTGCAAAAATACATAATATGGCAAAACAAGAATGCGAGAACTTTGGATATATTTGGTAACTTAAACTTACTGTACCACACATACACTGTACACATGCTAATATGTACTTACAACATCTATTGTTGAATAGTTAAAGACTTAAATCAAAGACAAACTGAAAGAAAATTAAGTTAATCAGTGATTTCATTACCAAAGTAAACCAGGGTATCCTGAACAGTGGAAATTCTCAAAGTATGACATAAATTATGGTATTGGGGAATCAGTGAATATTTGATCATGGAATCATACTTCGCAAAGAGATGCATGTGTCATTGTACAACCCCCAAATGTCTAATAGCAGCTTGTTTGCATTTCCCAGTGGACAATTTCTGATATGTCATGGAATGATTGGTAAAATGTCCTCTTATCAAATTAGGTAATGATACTCAAAACTTTCTTGTTGGACTGTAGGAGTTTAATCGGCTCCGTTCAAGTTACAGAGCTAAGAAAGAGCATGCTTCATTGCTTGAAGATTTTAGGGAGTTCGACCGGACCAGGTTAGATCTGGAAGATGGTAGCGGGTCTCACGACCAAGCACTCCTTAATGAACGTGCTGCACTCCATAGGAGTACTGGACAGGTAAAATTACAAAGTTCCTTTGATATGTCAATGGTGAATAACCTTCCTTGTCATGTGAAGTAAATTCCACCACTAGTTATGATGTTGGATCCCTCTTTTCATACGTGAAATTATTTCTCAAACACTTGGTGCTGCCTCTAAACTTACTTTTGTTTCTTGCTTCTCTTTCAATGTGGATTTCTTGCTCTCCTTATATGATAGTTGGGGGATGCACTAAACATGAGATTTTTTTCTTTTTTTCGGGGGGAGGAGGGGGGGGTAACCGTGGTGTCCGGGCCAACTTTCGCTCACCTCGACTAAATCCATGGGTACCTGCCACCTCTCATTAGCCATAGATATCAGGTTCCCAAGGCAAGGCTACAGATGGGAAGAATCACTTAAAGTTTTTTTTTCTCTGCTAGGATTCGAACCTGAGACTTCAGGCTCTCAACCCACTTCATTGACCACTAGGCCACACCCTTTGGCATGGTAAACGTGAGGTATAGACATTCAAATAATGTAAAAATTAAAAACTTTGTCAGGATAATTGATCAGTGGACTTTAAACCATAACAATATGCTACGATATACATAGCTTCAAAACATTGCACCTGAGTAACAGCTGTTAAGAAAGGAAATACTGAAATCTAGAAGAATGCAAAGCCTTGTCCAGATGGCCACAGATTTTCTAGGGACATTGTAATTTCTAAGAGTACTTATTTTATTCGAGTAATCATGCGCTGTTCTTTCTGCTGTTAATTTTATCGCTGTGCATATTTTGTATTCAATTGCTGACTTCTTGATATAGATGGATGGTGTAATTTCTCAAGCTCAAGAAACAATAAAGACACTTATGTTTCAAAGATCAACATTTGGTGGCATTAATTCAAAACTGAGCAATGTCATCAGTCGCCTTCCAACGGTAAGTAAACTGTGTTTTAAGCACCCTGTTTATGCTTTTCTTGAATATCTAGAGGTGAGCTGAAGCAGGAGAGCTTAAAATTCTCATTGTAAATTTTGATGGCATTTGCTACGAGCGGCTCCATTGATCTGATCAAGATGAGTCATCTCTTTAGTTCTTGTTTTTGAGTATGTTATCCCTCCAAGTGTCCTCAAGGGATTGCTTGGCATTGGAACTTGGGAGCAACAACATGGGATTCCAGTTTTGGTCCCAGACAGAATGCCAAATCCATTTTGGTGAATAGATTTACTACATGTGGTGTTACAGTAACAGGTCCCCACTAATTAATTGGAGTACCTGCAAGTTAATCCAGACATCACTGCCATAAAGAAAAAAGGGAAAAAGGTTCAAATTTGTCCCTATACTATCCATAATTTCTCATTTTTCCCTTCGTTACACTTTTGGTCCATTTATGGTATTTTCCCTCACCGTTAACGTAGCTCCGACGTGAATTGGATGGACTCTAATTAATGTTCTACAGTATAAATGCTTCGAGGAAAACAATGCCCAAATTTAGCCCTCAGCTGTTGACTATGGTTGAAACATTACCCTCAGGTTGGGCTCCGGTAAAGGGCTAGAGCAAGTTAGACTTTTTCGTTATAGCGGGGGTAATATTATACCAGAAGTTTAACAGATGCTCAATTTTGGCTATTGCACGGGCAAATTTGACCATTTTCCTAAATTTAAAAATACAATAAGATGAATATGACATTGAAATAAAGTAGTTATAGATCTTTACGAAGTATTCTTAGCCTTAGAGGTGTTTGTTGACATCTGCAAGCTCTAGGATACTTGAGAGGAAAGTGATCTTGTAAGCAGCATATTTTTCGCTCCCCCCCCCTTAAAAAGTGTCGGTGCATCACATTGTTAAATATCTGCAGAAACCTTCTGTTACAGATGGGATCGATCTCCTTATTTCTTATTTGGTCTTCCTCAATTTTGCAGGTTAACCATATTCTTTCAGCAATAAAGAAGAAAAAGTCTATGGATACTGTCATTCTTTCATTAGTTGCCTCTGTGTGCATGTTTCTCATTTTGGTTTACTGGATGACGAAATGAGACAGTAATTAATTGGACTCTTGATGGGGCTTGGAGCACTGTCTTTGCTCGTTTGTATCTTTTTGTATATTCACACCCAGTGAATTTTGTAACTTTCATTTTTATACGTGTAAGGTGGTATCTTGAATTGGTACAATGCATGCAGTTGCTCGTGTATGTTTTGCCAATTCCAAGTATCAACATAATTCACCGTTTGTAGTTTTTGGGGCGTGAAAGTGAAAAAACTCAGTTGCTGCAACAGAGTAGATCGTGATCACTAATATGAAGGCTAGTTTATATGCAAATTTCTGTCTAATGTATAGGAGATGATGAAACCACCAAATACTGGAATTAACGAGCAAGGACACGTAATTCAAATGCATTTTGTTTTTGAAACGTGTATAATTTAAGTCTGGACCCTAAGCCATAAATTGTAAAACACTAACTTTTTGATTCATAATAACATACTTTTCTCACTGTTGGTTTGGAGATTACTAGAAAGATGCTTAAAGGACTTGGAATGCCTGGTAAATGGTGATATACATATCAATAATCAACTTTAAAAAGGTAATGGATTTTCATTTCTTTTTACCTCTTGGCAAAAGCAGCATTTGCCACCCCAAGCTAATTATTTCGTTGCATGGCAGCATATGACCAATGTCAAAGTGGAAACGATTCATCAGTGCGTTCTGTTTTTTCTTATCTTATTCTAGGAAGTATTGTCGATGGTCCTTAAATATTCTTGCAACAAAACTGTTTAGCAAAGCTGAAGAGCCAGTACTCCAAATAAAAGAATTTGGTTATACAAGTATGACTCCATTTCATTTGCAGCCACTCCTCTGTGCCCAAATTGAAGCAGACGAATGTATCGAATTTGGTTTCCTCCCAAGTTACCTAGTCGGTAGAATTTTCGTCTGTGGAGAAATTCCATAATGACTTGAGAAGCAATATTATGATGTAGTTGTTTACACCATCATCCACGCACACAGAGGTAAGAAGGATAGAAATATCAAGGAAAAAATCACAGCAAAACAAAGAAAGGTTACAATAGATGATTTTACAAATTTAATTTGAGAGAGCAAAGACGTGCCGTGCCTTTAATTTTCCACAAAAGACTGGAGTTTTCTCAACCAACTAATTGCTTCAATTCTATCTTTATTCATCATAAATTCATGAAGGAATGCTGAAAGTTCATCATTTATTCCTCTTGCCTTTAGGAATTCATTTAGACCATCTCGGAAGCCACTCTTCAAATTCCTGAAAGTAATGACACAAAAGAAACATCAAAAAGTCAGGAGCAAGAATAGAAACTGCAGGGAGATGATGAACATGGACAATTTATCAGAATGAAGTTCTACTATTAATTTTGCTAGACACAGATAGTAGACGATATCCATAGGGAAGTGTTAACGTTTTGATGTTCAAGATAACTTCAGAGATGTTCAGCATATAGTGCATTATTATCTTTAAGATCTTGCAGGCAGAAACTAAGACAGAAAAGAAAAACTCGAATGAGAAAAATGGAAAAGAGATTTCAGCTCAATTTTTTACTGTTCTCTTATTTTGCGGATTTTAACTCTTTTAAATGGATGAAATAGATCAGTGCAAGTAGAATGCACACACATACACAACATAAAAAGTAGGAAGCTGTGTCATACTTGACATTAGGGCCCATATAGGGTTGAGCTCGAGAACCATCGCTTCTGAGCAAGTAAACTTTCTGAATTTCCAAGGAATTTGGCCAGGATGAACAAACGAACTCCAAGAACTCACTATTTTCACCCTTCCATATGTCAACTAGCACACTTATGTGAAGCCGCACTTCTTCCCCTAAATTCTCATCATTTGCTTTTGGAACAGTAATTGCTCCATCAATCATCGTTGCCTCGATTTTGATATGTTCATCATTGTCGAATTTTCTCCTCAAGGTAATCCACTGTTCACCTGGCCGGTCTTCCACCATAAATGTATTGAACTTTGTAACAGGCTGGAGAAAGCCAAATATAAAACGTGAGAAACAACAGGAATTCAAATATCACCACTGAAATCAAACATTTAAAAGACTTCAAAGAAGTAACAAAGCTATCTTACAGTTTCCTATCCACGTTACAGAAAGACGGGTAAGCTAATGGAGATTTTTACAGCATAAGTAATCAGTATAGAATAAAAACTGAAAATTGGTTGGTGACGAATACAATTTCTCTTGCTGTCGTTATGTTTTCTCTTTGTATAGAATTAACAAAAGGATGGGAAAAACAAAATCTGCAGTCGATTGATACTGAAATAATTGTTCTGCTTTCGTGATAAGCAATTCAACTAAATGAGCAGCCAACTAGACCATAGAAAATACTTGTTGGTTATAAGAATTTACTTCTCCTCTTCGAATAATGGACTGGGTCCGTATTGTCATGACATACATCCAAGCACATGGATGAATGAAACAGCATAGACACATTAAAGTTATGCACCTGCCTGAAGACACTCCAACACATAAATAGACAAGCATATAGAACCAAAAGCATGCCAGTCTAAAGATAAAAGCTACCTCTAGTGGGCAAATGATAAGTTCATTTCAAAACCAATTGTCTTAATTCAAAAGAAAGTTATACAAGTGACTAGTCCCTGAATTGATCATACAACTTCACTTATGTCTTATTGGCCTCCAGGATGTATAAACTTAAGATTATGGCTTCATGCACAGGGTTTCAATTAGAAAGAGAGATTTAGAAAATCATTACCGTATGAACCAATCTCGAGGGTTTCTCCCATCTAAGTTGCTCGGACTTGGGTGCGGGTGTCCGATATAGGTACGGATCTAGAGGTTGGATCCTTCACGGTCTCAATTTAAATATTCGGGGATATGGATCTAGGATGGATACGGGTGCGGGAATTCGGCGAAAAATAATTTAAATATCTAAAAATAGAGTTATAAAACATAAATTATGAGATATTATGTGGAAAACTTGAGGAGAAAATATCAAGAAGAAAATCCTGAAAGGAGATAAAAAGAAAAATAATAACATAGAAATTTCTATATACAAGGTATTTCATTTTCTTCAATTTCACCTTAGCGTTTGTTTTGATAACAAAATTTCTTAAATTTGTCAGGACTTTCCTGATCGTTTTGGTCAAAGTACCCAAAATCAGTTGACTAGATCAGGTACGGATCCCACACCCATGTCGAAATCGACAGGGTGCGGCACCGCAAGTGAAGAGTCCAAGTAACTTAGTCTCCCATAATATCCACAAAAAGGAAAAATATGACATTTCCTTCTCTTACTTAAGACTAAGATATATTTTTAATCAGCCCCTAAAGATCTACACGTCATTTAGCTCATATTAACCACCTCATGGCATTAGGGGTTCAAGCATACCAAACTAGCTGTCCAGGTAGCAGGGATTAATTCAACAACTTCATGACAACACCACCAAATAAAGCTCAAGTCGGGTCAAGTAGAGTTTCAAATCGGCCTTAAGAAAAGACCAGATTGGTGGGACCCTATCATGTGTACCAGTATCTGACCTATTTTGGTACTTGAAACTCCCTCAGGTCCATTTCAGTTTTCGTGCTTACCAAAAATATCTGCTCCAAAATAGTTGTCATTTTAGAAACTTGAGATATAACTAATTATTAATTTCCACCTTTACCTTAACTCAATACATGTGGCGAGAGATTAATGTGATGAAAAAGAGAGTAGTATTCAAATGAGATCGAAGGATAATTTAGTCAAATTACCTTTCTAATAAATGTTTTCTTAATGGGCGTGTAAAAAGAAAACATGACAAGTAAAATGGACTGGAGGGAACAATGAATATGCAATGGTGATATATACCCAAAACAAATTGGCTGTTCTACACCAGTAGTTGCATTTACGAGCCTACGTTCGTTCCAAACTAGTCAGAGTCATCTTTATTGAATCCTTTATATCCATTTCGCTCCATTCATACCAATACCATCCATAACAACAATAATAACTACGCCTCAATACCATTCATATAAACAACAATAACTACGCCTCAAGATCATTCATAAAAACAACAATAACTACGCCTCAAGATAATTCATAAAAACAACAATAACTATGCCTCAATACCATTCATATACTCAATAATTTGTCTTAGGACAAGTTAGGGATCCTTTAAATTTCAACACTTAACTCCACACTCTCCTACAATCTCCAACCAAACTTAGAACCTCCGGCAAAACACCTAACCTAATGTAAATGTTCCTAAAAAATATTGTATCATAACTAAGAAACCCAAAAATTAGGATACTTAGCCTAAACGTACCAGGAAAAAAAGAGTTAATACTCAAAAACACACCTAAAGTACCCCTGCTTTTGAGTTTCATACCTAAAATAAGTGTGTGAGTTTACTACCTGAACTATTTATCAAAACACATCTCAAATATCAAGTGTTTACTTTTCTCACACATCTAGAGGTTGTTTGGTAGCTGGTAAGAGCTATTGAGGTACTAATATGTAGGGATTAGTTATGAGGAGATTCATGCATTATTTTATGCAGGTATTAGTTATATAAGGAGTAATTATTCAAATAGGAGTTATTCCACCTTCTGTTACAATCCAAATTGCCTTCGGATCTTTAGATAGGATGCTTATGGTTTAAGAGGCACTTGACGACTCCTTGGTGCTATCAAAAGGTGTCAATTGGATGGTGATTACCTTCAAGGAGGGTCAAAGGACGTTAAAGAGGCCAAGGGAGTTCAAGACGGAGCTAGAAAGCCCCCGAAAGAGGACATGTCCCGAAAGAGGACATGTGCCCCATCCGCTTTGGAGGTGCGCCCAACCTGCTCTAGATCTGCTAGAGCAGGTCAAAACAGCACCACATGCCTTTGAAATGTGCCCCATGTGAGCTTGAAATGCTTAAGCGGATGCTAAGTGGGCTACAATGCTCTGTCTTTCCAAATGGGTCACTTTGGGGCACATAAGATGTAATAATTTAACCTAGACTATAAATAGGACCTTTCTTTCATTTAGTAGGTATCTTTTGATGAATTATGAATGTATACTCTTTTGAGAGTGTGAGGCAAGCTTGGATTAACTTGTGTTGTTACCTTGTTTAGAAAAGTGAGTTGCTTGGGAATCCAATTCGCTTGAGGTCTACGTAAGAGTTAGGTGTTTTGAGTGATATTGAACAGAGGATTAGGGGTTTAGTATACCCTTAGTTTGCTATCCTTTCATTCGTTGTGTCTATCTATTACTTGCTCTTTTATCTATCCTTTTATCTTTTGTTTTCGTATCGTAGTTAGTTTCGATTCCGTAGTTTGTTCCTATATCACCTTCTACTATTCTGCATAAAATAATATATAGATTCCCTCACAACTTATACATGTCGTAGTTAGGTGGTTTTCTAAATTGCAAATGAAACACCATATTAATTTTATGCATGAATAATTTACCTGCTAAATAACTGCCAAATGTGGTAGCATTACTGATGCATAATTTAATACCTGCATAGCTCACCCCCCAACCAGATACCAAAAAAACCATACTTGACTCCGAGATTGGAAAAATAAAGTAAAAAGGTCGAAGAGAGTTACCGGATGGGGAGGAGCATAATCTAACTGATATTGGATTTCATTGCGAAGGATTCTGAGTATGTTTGATTCAAATGATGATTTTTGAATTGCCTGCGATGCGTTACTCCGACTAAATTGGCCACAAGTCGAGACAAGTGACCTACCAGATGTTCGAAGAAATGCCGCCATGAATACAACACCACTCTTTAATTCAATGTTTGGACGGGGTTTTGTTTTGATGGGTTTAGGCTATTTTAGATGAAACGAGGAGAATAAAAATGGAAAAAAATATATAAAGTAGCATACTCCCTCCGTTTAAACAAGAATGAACTTGACACAAAGTTTAAAAAATAAAGAAAAATTTTGAATTTTGTGGCCTTAAATTAAATTTATGTCAACTATACCAAAATGCTCTTTAATCTTGTGGTCCTAAACATGCCATGTGGAAAGTTGAAATTAAAGTATTGCCAAAAAAAGAAAAGAGGTCATTCTTTTTTAAACAAACTAAAAATGAAAGTAGTTCATTCTTTTTTAAGTGAAGGGAGTATTAAATTACAAAAAAAAAAAATAATTTTATCAAATTACATTTTGTATCATATGTATTTGTATTTTTGTAGCAACAGTTTGCAAAAATATAAAATACAACTTGGTATATTATGTAATTATGAAACTGTTGCTATAAAACTCATAATTAAGGGGATAAGTATGTTATTTCTGAATTTTTCCCCCAAAAAAATTTCAAATTGGAGTTTAGTACTCTACTCTGATTTTACTTGTCACACTCTACGAAAAATAATTATTTTAATTTACTTATTCTCCCTTTATATAAATGACTAGATACCCGTGCCCGTACAAGGCACGGACATTTTGATAACACTAATATACAAAAGAGATTCAATTTTGGAAAAGATTATTTCCTAATTGTTTTAATTGTTTAATATAGGAGTAAAAAAAAAAGAAATGTAATACAATGAGCCAATGTTAATATAATATATACATTCAGTGTGGAATAAAATTGAGCTTGTTGGACTGGTCCAACCAATACAAAAGTAATTATATAAGTCGATAAAATCTAATTAGATTGTTGCAACTATAGTTGACGACACGTCTTTCATTTGGACATTTTGGAAAAAGTACATAATGCACGTCTCATTTGAAAGTTTCCAATATATAAGTTGAGGAGACATACGTCGATTTTGAAATATTTATTGCACCATAGAATTACCGAAATACCCTTGGTAGTAATTTAATAAGGAACAAAAAGATATTTATAAGAAATTACTATCATGTATAATTCAATTATAAAGGTAAAAATAAAAATATTATTAAAATAATACTTGAGGATAAAACTAATAAATATAAGAAAAAACTAAAATGCATGTGTAACCATTTTATTGCACCATAAAAATGAGGACCAAACTAATAAATATAAAGAACAAGCAATATGCATGTGTAACCATTTTATTGCACCATAAAATTATCGAACTACCCTTGGTAGTCCTTTAATAAGGAACAAAAAGATATTTATACAAAAATAGTACGATGTATAATTGAATTACGAAGGTCTAAATAAAAATATTACTAAAATAATATATGAGGACAGAACTAATAAATATAATAAAAAATTAATATGCATGTGTAACCATTTTATTGCACCATAAAAATGAGGAAAAAATTAATAAATATAAGGAAAAGGTAATATGCATTTGTAACCATTTTATTGCACCATAAAATTATTGGAATACCCTTGGTAGTCATTTAATAAGGAACAAAACGATATTTATAAAAAAGTATCATGTATAATTCAATTACAAAGGTCTAAATAAAAATATTATTAATATAATACATGAGGACAAAATAAGTAAATATAAGAAAAAAATAATATGCATGTGTAACATTTTATTGTACAGTAAAATAAGGACAAAACTAATAAATATAAAAAAAAAATCATATGCATGTGTAACCATTTTACTTACTGCTATATATAAGTAAAGGTTGGGGTGATTAAAGTTATCAAACTACCTTTGGTAGTCACCCCAATCTTCACTTATATATAGTAGTAAAGTAAAATAATAATAATAATAATAGTAGTAGTAATGATAATAGTAAAAAATATATGGTAGTAAAGTAAAGTAATAATAGTAATAATAATAATAATAATAATAATAATAATAATAATAATAATAGTAAAAAAAAGTAATAATATTTATAATAATAATAATAATAATAATATAATAATAATAATAATAATAGTAATAGCAATAATAATAATAATAATAATTATTATTATTATTATTATTATTATTATTATTATGAGTGATGATGTGGCAAATCTCAGCATTTATGAGTTTAGGCAAATCATGCATCATTAAGATAGAGCGGCAAAAGCTCAATTGAGTTTGGGTATCTCTAATGTCTTTGAAATGACGGTGTAGTAAACATCAATAAGAACACTCAATCCTAAAGAGCATGTAGTATATAACATCTTAGACAAATCTCATATCGACAAAATAAAGGAGATATTGGATATAGAAAGGAAGCAATCAGTAGAAACTAGGATGCATTTTAAAAGGCGGCCTGAGCCCAAAGCTGAACATATCATTGGAGGTCTAAACTGCTACTAATAATGCCCTTTTGAGCACTAAAATTAATGTCGCAGCATACAAGGTCCCTCTAGAACTGAATATGCTATGGAAAAATTCCAGTCAAAAGATAGCCAGACCTTATAGGAGTCAAAATATTGAACTAGGTTGCACATGTTTGAGTCTAACCATGCTTTGGGCTTTACTAAGTAGGTTCCAACTTTCAACAGTGTCCATAAGAGATTCAACAAATCGAAAAGAAAATGCTTACATGACATGATTGATTAACACGATTTATTTTTGAATAACGTCAACTAAGTATAATTTTCCAATCCACATATTATTGTTGGCTTATTCCATATATGATATCTCAATGCTATTTTGGTACTAGTAAAGGTCTTTGTGATTGTTGGTACTATTGCAAGTTGTACCAAAGGCTACTATTACCTTGGTTTAACAGATTTTTGTTTCGTGAAATGATAGTAAAAACTTGTCTTGTTTGTTAATCAGGATATATTAGAGAAAGAACTATGTCTTACGTGCTCAGGCATAATTGTATGGCTATGGTTACAGAACCCTTGTTTTCTTCCACTGCTAATGCTTTGGGGAATTCGGATAGTATTGACAAAGTTCCTAAGGATCTTAAAAGGAGTGGTAATTTCCTTTTTCATAATAAATCATGTAATTAACTGCTAATCTATGTGAATATTTTTTTCATGAAAAGTTTGGACTTTAATAGTGTTTATGATTATTTGAGGTGGTTCAAGTGTCTGATTTTAATTTTTGAGTTAGTTACATTGTGGTTTTATCACGGGAAAAAGAAGGCAACAAACTGAAGAGAGAAATTTGATAATTATCATGTTGTGACAATGTTACCTAATTTGTGTGTGCTGTCATTTCCATAGTAGATACTTGATGCGATTAGTGCAATAGGTTATTGACTTAATTTAGTTACCTCGTGGTCACCTGTAGATGTTATGTCTTCTCTCTTTCTCTGTGTTAGTTGCTGCTGAGGATATAAAATTATGCTACTTCAGATTTTTACTGATTCCAGACTGCTTGGTTATATTCCTACCTTAGAAAAGGTTTTGTTATTTCTTAATATGGATATCATATAGCAATTAATGTTTCAGGAATCGCCCGTTGCTTTACTTTTGGTGGAAGCAGCCATAGAGTTCTCCATGACCCAAAAATTCAACCTCGATCAGATCTGTCTAAGAAAAACTACATAAACAAAGAAGATTAGACTAGTGTGAATCATTTTCACGAGAAGCTTCTCAAATTGAAGTACTTGACGAAGACAAAGGTCAACTTATCATTTGTTTCTATATATTTTGTTTTATTCCTTCAGAATCTTATAAATTATGCAAGAAGAATTTACATATGAATCATCTCTTCATTACAGGCTGGTAAAGAAAGGGCTGAGAAAAATGAAGGATTTTCTGAAGGAGTTGTACGAAGAGTGGGATGGGAGGGCTTAAATGAGGTAGCAGTTTTTCGATTAATGTTTTGTGTTCCTACATATTAGTTCTTTGTCTTGATTGAAAATAACCAATGTCAGAAGTTCTTTATACAATAAACTAATTGATGGATAACTTCTGCATCCGATGATAAGAGTATCATTGACATAAAAGGAGAATAGTTTTGATTGAAGCAGAAATGGGACAAATTCTTCAACATACCAGGACATATGGTGGTAAAAGATTTAAATCACTTGTCTTGTTAGATAGTTGTGTGTAATGCTTCAATTACCTAATTAAGCTTTCAGCAATCCATTTGTTTTTTTTAACTATCAATAATTTACCACCTTGAACAAACAAAAAATCACTAGTGCCTCGGATAACAGGATAGTTAGATGGATTTGTATTGCGTGTGCCTTCCACAACTGATATTGAGCCTTTGTAATGCTTCATCTTCAAAGTGATCCTACTAATAGATATGCTCTGCAGTCTGTTCAACAAGGGCGTTATCAATGTTCCTTCAGCTGTTCCAACTATCTTTGAGTTTGAGCTGACTTTTAGAGTTGAGATATCTTGGAACACATATAAGGTGCCAAAAGGGCGATGGTTTGGCTTATTGCCTGTCCTACAACACCATTCACTATAAGATATGTTGTTTATTTACGG
>NC_061116.1:189474398-189519827 GCF_002878395.1 Capsicum annuum | reverse complement strand
GATAGTAGACGATGAGTATGTCATATTGGGATCTACAAACATCAACCTATGTTCTCTTGAAGGCACCAGAGATACTGAAATTGCAATGGTGCATATCAGCCTCATCATACATGGGCAAACAAACACATTGCGTGAGACGGATAAGAGTATTTGGTGAACACAATTGGCTATAATATGCGGCTGATGAAGTCACTAAAATGAGAGACCACCTTCTTAAGTATCCTGTTGAAGTTGATCGAACGGGAAAAGTTAAGTCTCTTCATGGTAAGTTTTCCCCCTCATTCTATGCAAAGTTTGCCATGTCCGTGGTAGATTTTTGGCACAAGGTTGGACGTACAACTAATACATCTCACGTTTTACATGCATCTCACACACATATGTTTAGAGGAACACCCTTTTTTATCTTTCTCTAAAAAATGGTTCTATATTTACTATCTACATGCTGCTGAATGCTCTTTTTTTTTTCGTTGCCACATCCGGTGTAGTTTTTTTGCATAGGGTTAGACGTACAGCTAGAGCAGGACAACCTGGTCTTGTTACAACTCTCTATAAAGAATCAAATTGTGATAGTTGCTGTCATTCGTCATGTAGAAAAAATTAAAGAGCCAGTGGTAAAATCTCACTGTCATTCGTCAGGCAGAAAAAATTAAAGAGACAGTGGTAAATTCTCTGTCTTATAACGTTGATCTTGCTGCTGTTCATCATGTAGAAAAAATTGAAGAGTCAGTGGTAAGTTCTATGTCTTATAACGCTTTAAGATCAAAAGGAAAAACACTCTTTACTCTAGCTTAGTAATTGTGACTTAAAAGAAGCCTATGTTATGCTAGCAGCTATAAGTAGTTACAAACCTATAAATTTCATATCTTTTATTGATAAAGGTGTCTGTTTGATTCTAGCGGTGAAATAATGTCTTGATTATGACGACAATAAAATCAACAACATACTCAGTATAATCCCACAAGTGGGGTCTGGGGAGGATGTGTTGTAAGACCTCGCAAAATCCTAAGCTCAACTCAGTCTTTTAAGCTTGCTAAGGGGTCCCAGACTTAGAAAATTCTAGCTAAGTATTTAGACTAAGTGTCATTTTGTCCTTCGTAAGTTGGAAACTCTATTTCACGACCTCTATGATCTTAAAATGTCAATCTTTAGGTTAATTCATGATCAGGAATGTTAGTAGATGTTTCCGAACGAGTTTCGTATTTTTTGGACCTCGTTTGAACCACGTTTGGGAATCCAAAATAGTGTATAGATGCTATCTCGACGTGGTGCGTCGGCTATCGCGTCAATCAATATCTTCCTTGGCTCCCAGTGGCAATTTCTGGTGAACTAATGTGGACTCGATGCGGCGCATTGGCTATCGCGTCGATGCCAACGACGTGGTGCTTCAGTTTGCGCATCGACAGTTTAGTTTTCAGTCATTAAAAAACCGTGTCCTCAGGGGTAATAGGGTCTTTTTCCTATGTTTATCAGCTCCTAAAACATGAGATTAGTATGTGTTCAAGTTCATGTCATGCAAGTGTTTTCTATAATGTCCCAATGAATGAATGATGATCAAGTAGTTATTTATCATGTTTCAAGATTGTGCCATGTCTTATAATTTATGCTATCGAGTCTTGAGGGTATTTAATACCCAAAAATTTAACTGATTACCTAGAGCTACGGTCAGTCTCAGGATAATATTAGTCATGTCAAGATCAGTAGTACTCTCAGTTAGTTACAGTACTCAGGAGAAAATCAGTAGACTCAGTATCAATCCAGTATAGTTTAGTATTCAGTTTAGACCTCAGTAAATTCAGTCAGTTAACAGAATTCAGTAGTATTCCATCAGTCAACGGAACTAAGTGAACTCAGTTCAGTTCAGTTAGACAGTATAATCAGTCACAGCTCAGTCAAGCCTAGTATGAACTAGGAATCAGTTCAGTTTCTATTCAGATGGAATTAGGATTCAACACCGAGTTAACCCAAGAATGGGGGCATTTCTGCCAGCAGAGGGTTTGACCCTTAGTAGCAATCCCTGCGTTACAAAACTACGTAGCCAGTGTAGGTTGAGATATCTTCTTTCCAGATATTATGAGGGTTTATACATCTCATTTGAGTTTTCCTACCAGCGAGGGTTGACGAAAGAGCTTTCTATCAAAGAGGATTAACTCACAACTTGTCTTTATTCGTGGCACGATATTGACACCCTTCCAACTAGGGATACATGTTGGACCCCAATCTATTTAGAAAGGGACATATCAGTTAGATGATTACCTCCTACAATCTCAGTTTCAAATTCAGTCTCAATACAAAACTTAATTTAGTTCTACAGATTCAGGACTGTCAGACACAGTCACTCAGTTCAGTACGAAACTCAGTATAGTTCCACAGAATCAAGACTGTCAGATATAGTCATTTATTTATCAGTAATTCAGTATCAGTATACTCAGATATCAGTTAATCAATATTCAAACTCAGTATCCATTGTTATTATGATCTTAATTGCAGTATACGTATTCATGCATATACTCCCCTTCAGTTATATTCATGTTATTCAGTCAGTATTGTTCATGCATATGAACCCATGCATTTCATCCTACCTCACTTGGTATACCAATACATTCAAAGTACTGAAGCATACCTTTCTTTTGCGCTATGATGTTTTATATCATAGGTTTAGAATCACGGGCTCCCGATCATCCCTAACAGTTATAGATTTTTCGCAGTCAGATTTAGTGGTGAGTCCTCATAGTTCGAGGACATGATTATTATTTCAGCATTTTAGTTTTATTTCAGTAGCCAGAGTTAGTTGGGGACTTGTCCAATTAACTCTACATTTCAGACAGTTTAGAGGCTTTTCAGACTAGAGTATTTTCATACAGATGCTTTAGTTTTGGTATTGTTATACTGTATTTAGTTTTATTACAGTATTGAACCTTATGGCATGTTTTCGAATAATTTTTGCATATTACAGTATTATCATTCAGTTAATGCAACAAGTACCAGTCATGGGTTAGCTTGTGGTCCTTCAAGATTATGAGCACCGTGTAGCGTCTGGGGTATAGACTCGGATCATTACAAACTTGGTATCAGAGCCTAAGTTTCAATAGAGTCCTAGGAAGTCTAAAATCCATATCTAGTAGAATCTTGTGCATGGATGTGTAGCACACCACACTTATGGATAAGAGAATGTAAGGTGTTTTAGGAAAAGTTTCTCTTCTTTCAGTATTCATGTCGTGCAAGTGAGCATAAGCTCCTATTAAACTCCCTGTCTAATCAAAATTTCTCTTTCATTTATAGAATATGACTCCAAAAAGAACTAAGGGAAGACGAATAGGAGACCATCTAGAACGCCAGCCCATCCAGCTAGATTCTCTGGATGAATACGTCTCTCATACTGAGTTTAGAGTAGCTTTCACTACCCTAGCTCATTCTGTGGTAGCCCAGAATAAACGTCTAGCTGCTATTCTAGCCAACCCAGTGGCTAATACTGCTGCTGCCAGGATTCAAGATTTCACCTGAATGAATCCTCTATCTTTTACTGGGTCTAAGTCAGATGAGGACCCTTAGGAGTTTCTATATCAGGTGCAGAAAGCTACTGATATTATGGGGGTGACTGCTGTTGAGAGTACTGAGTTGGTCGTATATCAGTTGTAGAATGTGGCCCACTCATGGTTTAAATAGTAGAAAGCAGAAAGGACCGCGAATGCAGGGTCCATAGAATGGGAAGAGTTTGCTGTTGTTTTTATGGATAGGTTCTTCCTGCTAAAGTTGAAGAAAGCGAAGGTTTGGAGTTTATAAATCTGAAGTAGGGCAACATAACGGTACAAGAGTATTCTCTTAAGTTTACTCAATTAGCCGGATACGCTCCTCATGTGGTAGCAGATAACAAATCTAAGATAAGTAAGTTTGTGTTTGGCATGTCTAATAGTATGGTCAAGGAGTGTAGGACCACATTATTGATTAAGGAGATGGACATATCCAGGCTCATAGTCTATGCTCAACAGATAGATGAGGATAAAAATAAAGAAAAGGAGAGGGAGAACAAGAGAGTGAGAATATGTAGTTTCAACTTCGTCAGCCTAAGTCAGAGAGTGAGAACATTCTCAGTTCTACCCGAAATCCTCAGTTCTAGCTCCGTCCTTATCCAGTGCTCTTGTGCTGAAATTCAGACACGACAATAAAGATAGGACACCAGGCCCTAAACCCCAGGGTAGTGTTAGCAGTGCCCAAACCAATCCCCTTTGTCAGAAGTATGGCAGAAACCACCAGGGTATGTACAAAGCTAGAAGTGATGTGTGTTTTGGATGTGGAAAGCCAGAAAACAAGGTCAGACAGTGTCCTCAAGTGGGTTCTCAGAGTTAGTATAACCGTCCCTCAGCTTAGTTCGATTGTCTAAACCAGCAGGGTACCGCATCCAGTGCCACCAGTGGGCAGCGCCCAAGCAGACTCTATGCTCTTTAGTCCCGACAGGATTAGGAAAGTTCTTCTGATGTGGTAACTGGTACATTACAAGTTTTTCTTTACATATTTATTCTTTTCTAGATCCAGGAGCTTTGTTGTACTTTGTTACTTCATATATAGCTGTTGATTTTGGAGTCAGTCCTAAAATTCTAATAGAGCCCTTCTCAGTCTTTACCTCAGTGGGTAAATTTATCATAGCCCGGCGGGTATACAAGAACTGTCTGGTTATGATATCTCAGAAAGTTACTTCAGCAGACTTAGTCGAATTAGAGATGACTGATTTTGATATCATTCTTGGTTTGGATTGGCTTTATTCCTGCTATGCCTCAGTCAACTACATAAATAGAATTATCTAGTTTCAGTTTCCAATAAACCCATCCTAGAATGGAGGGCTAGTACTTCAACACTTAAGAGTCAGCTTATTTTTTACTTTCAGGCAAGAAAAATAATATCTAAGGGATATGTCTACCATCTTGTTTGAGTCCAGGACTCTAGTTTAGAAACCCCTAATCTTGAATCAGTGTCAGTAGCATGTGAATTCCCAGATGTGTTTCTCGAAGGTCTTCTCGGAGTTCCTCCCGAAAGGAAATCAACTTTGAAATAGACCTTCTTCCAGAAACTCGGCCTATATCTATTCTTCCATATAGAATGGCACCTACAGAACTCAGACAATTAAAAGAACATTTGAAAAATCTCCTAGATAAGGGATTTATCAGACCCTGGGTATCCCCGTGGGGTGCACCAATTTTATTCATGCATAAGAAAGATGGTTCTATCAGAATGTGTATTGATTACCGTCAGCTAAATAAAGTCATGGTCAAAGAACAAGTATCCACTTCCTAAAATCGATGACTTGCTTGACCAACTTCAGGGTGCCAGTTACTTTTCTAAGATAGACCTCAGATCAGGCTATCATCAGCTTAGAGTCAGAGAATGTGACATCTTGAAGATAACTTTCAAAACTCGGTATGGTCACTTCAAATTCTTAGTCATGTCCTTTTGTATTACCAATGCCCCTGAAACCTTCATAGACTTGATGAACCGTGTATTCAAGCAATACTTGGATGTGTTCATCATAGTCTTCATAGATGACATTCTTGTCTACTCCTGCAGTAAGCATGATCATGCAGAACATCTCAAAATAGTATTGCAGACTCTCAAAAACCATCAACTATTAGCCAAATTCAGTAAGTGTGAATTTTGGCTAAGGTCAGTAGCCTTCCTTGGCCATATCATTTTCGGTGATGGCATTAGAATTGATCCTCTAAAGACCAAATTAGTAATAAACTGGCCTAGACCCATCTCTCCATCAAATATCAGGAGTTTTTTGGGCTTGAATGGCTATTACCGATGGTTTGTTGAGGGATTTTCATTTATTACATCTCCTATGTCTAGATTAACGCAGAAGAAAGTCAAATTCCAGTGGTTAGATTCTTGTGAAAAGAGTTTTCTGGAGTTGAAGACTCAATTCACTACAGCTCTAGTCCTGACTTTACTAGATGGTTTAGATGGGTTTGTGGTATATTGTGATGCCTCCAGAATCGGTTTGGGGTATGTTTTGATGCAGAGAGGTAAGGTCGTAGCCTACGCCTCTAGACAACTTAAGCCCCATGAAAAGAACTATCCTACTCATGATCTTAAGTTAGCAGCAGCTGTATTTGCCTTAAAGATTTAGAGGCACTATTTGTATGGTGTACACATTGATTTGTTCACAGACCATAAGAGCCTGCAGTATGTGTTCTCTCAGAAATATTTAAGCCTCCATTAGAGAAGGTAGTTGGAGTTATTGAAAGACTATAACATGAATGTCCTGTATCATTTAGGTAAAGCCCATGTAGTGGCTAATGCTCGCAGTAGGATGTCTATGGGTAGTGTTAGTTATGTGGAGGATGGTAAGAAGAAGTTAGTTCAGGAAGTTCATCAGCTTGCATGACTAAGTGTTCGCTTAGTCGATTCATCAGAAGGTAGTGCATAGATGCAGAGTAGTTCAAAATCATCCCTAGTTTTCAAGGTGAAGGAAAAGCAGGATAGGGATCCCAGTCTAGCTAAGTTAAAGGAATCAGTCAGATATCATAAAGTAGAGGTTTTTCTCCCAAGGGGGAGATGGTATGTTGCGCTGCCAAGGTGGCTATGTGTGCCAGGTGTAGATGATTTGGCACAAAGAATTCTTGTAGAAGCGCATGGTGTGCACTACTCTATTCATCCAGGGGCCAATAAGATGTACCGTGATTTACGGGAGATCTATTAGTGGAGTGGGATAAAGAGAGACATTGTAGAGTTTGTGGCTAAGTGCTCAACAAGTCAGTAGATTAAGATTGAGCATCAGAAGCCTAGTGGGTCCATGTAGGAGTTTAGTATTCCCACCTAAAAGTGGGAAAAAGTGAAAATGGAGTTTGTGACAGGTTTTCCTCGTACTTATCGTCAGCATGGTTCAGTTTGGGTTATTGTAGATAGGATGACCAAATCAGCTCATTTTCTACCAGTCCATACCTCTTATTTACTTGAGGATTACACCAAACTCCATATCAAGGAGTTGGTCAGATTGCACGAGGTTCCATTGTCCATTATCTCAGATAGAGGTATCCAGTTCAACTCTCATTTTTGGAAGGCATTCCAAAAGGGTATTGGTACCCGAGTTCACCTCAGTACAACCTTTCATCCTCAGATAGATGTTCAAACAGAAAGGACCATTCAGACTTTAAAATATATGTTGCGAGTGTGTGCGATAGACTTTAAAGGTTGGGATGACCACTTGCCTTTGATTGAATTCGCATATAACAACAACTATCATTCCAGCATTCAAATGACTTCGTTTAAGGCGCTTTATATAAGAAGGTGTAGATCTCCCATTGGTTGGTTTGAAGTGGGTAAGGCCACATTGGTGACGCTTGACTTGGTATTTGATATCTTATGGAAATTTCAGTTGATCAGGGAAAGGATTAAGATAGCTCAGAGCCGACAAAAATCATACGCAGATGTACGTAGAAAGGATCTTGAGTTCAAGATTAATGATTAAATGTATTTGAAAATCTCTCCTATGAAAGGAGTGAAGAGGTTTGGACAAAAGGGGAAACTCAGTCCCCGATATGTCTGCAACGCCCCGAATCTGGTACCCAAAATGCTACATGATGCTTATGACCCCGAAGGGCCACAAACTAACTCATGGCTGATATCTATACCTGTGTACTGCATAATATACTATATAAATGCAGAAACATAAACTGAAAGGCCATATGGTTCAAAATTGAGACATAATATCTGATAAAATATAACGTTCGGGTGGGGTATGAAATACCTAAAATAATTGAAATAAACTATCTGAACATACTTTAGTCTTAAAAGCCTCTAACTGACTGAACTGACTGAACTATCTGAATAAGAAGTTGATGGGGCATGTCCCCAACGAACTCCAACTAATAAATTAATTAATGAGATAATAAAGAAATGATCATGACCTCGAATGATGAGGACTCACTGCTAATTTTGACTACTGAGACTGAAATGATACTGATGCTCTAGAGCTCGTGCTTTTGAACCTATGGTATAAAACACCATAGCGCAAATACGTCAGTATGATTGAATGTACTGATATGCATGTAAGGTAGGCTGAATGTAAAGGGTTCACATACATGCACTATACTAACTGACTAAATAACATGAACGTGAGAATGCATGTATGAATACATGGTAACAATATCTAAAAGCATGATAACATGAATTTACTTATAACTAATATGACTAATGACTGAGTTCTGATGACTGATATACTGATAACATGAGTGAATGTATCTGACAATCCTAAATCTGATGAAACTAGCTGAGTTTTGTACTGTTCTGAGTTAACTATATCTGACAGTCCTAAATTCTGTGGAACTATCTGAGTTCTAATACTGAGAATGATTGATTGTATCTGACAGTCCTAATTCTATAATTGAAACTGTGGGAAGTATTCATCTAACCAACATACCCCTAATATGCCATTATGGCTGAGTTGGGATCCAATTTGTAACCCCAATTGGAAGGGTGTCAATACTGCGCTACTGGTATGGAAAATCTGTGAGTAACCCTCATATAATAGGTAAATTTAGTGAGAACAGAGGGAACCCTCATATAACAGGTTAAGCCACCTCATCTACCCTCATATAATAGGCTATGATGTCTAAACCTACGCTGGTTACATAGTTCTAGAATGCAAGGATTGCTTCTAAGAATCACACCCTCATATAACAGGTGAGTTCCCATCTTTAGGTTCACTCAGTGCTAATTCCTACTCCCATCTGAATAGACACTGAACATGGATTACTGAACTGGACTGAATTAACTAAATTTTTGTTGACTGATGAAAAAGTACTAAAATTATTGAATTACTGAGATTTCCTGAGTCACATGACTGACTGAGTTCTATGGATCATGGCTTGACTGAGGATATCTTAAGAACATGAAACTAAATCTAGGCACAAAGCTATACTTTTCGGGTACAAGTACCCCCAGGACTCAATAGAAGGAAACTGGCAAGGCATGACATTCTTGAATACATGACCAACATCTACAATCCATAATATGATAATTGGAGATTTTTCATGGGCATTTGATTATCATAGCTTGGTACGTGCATAAGATAGTATGTATACATAGCATAATTTCATAAGTCTAACTCATGAGCAATCCAACAAACAATTTCAATACATAAGAATAACATGGAAGTCATTTTGGATCACAATTTGGCTATAGTGCATAATTTCTATCCTTCTAGACATTTTATCAAACACCTTGCATGCACTTTTAGGGAATAGGCATAATTATCAAATTGACACATTATAATTAACTCAATTTATGGATTTCACTCACTTGCTAATGTAGTTTCATGAAAAACACATAAATATTCCAACTTGGGGATCATATAACAAGATAAACATAGTTACAACCAACCCACAACATAATAATCATGATTCATAATTTAAACTAGGGTTCTTGAGCTTTATGGATGAAAGGAATCCATAAATCAACACAATTCATACCTTAGTTCTTGGTTTAGCGAAGATTGATGGAGAGACTTTCTTAAAATTGAATCTCAAATTGAAACCCTAGCTTGTTCTTGAGAGAAAATTGAGAGAAACTTGTTTATTTTGGGTTCCAAATAGCTGAATCTCGTGTTAAAGGGCTTAAATAAGGGTGGAAAATTGACCCTTTTAACCCTGGATGTGTCTTTTAAATTGATAAAAATTTCCCAAATTGGACCCCTGGAGCAACGCGCCACAATCGCGGACCCCTACTGGAATTTGAAAATTGCCATTTTCTCTTGTGGCGTGGTGCGCCACTGACTAATATGGTGCTGTTTTATGATGAAAACTTGAAATAGTCATAACTTCTTACCCGGTTATCGAATTTAGGAAAATCTTATATCGATGGAAAGCTTATTGAATTTCCCATATGAAAAAGAGTGAAAATCTTAAAAATTCCTCATGGAATAAACATCTTTCAATTTAGAAGCTAATACTTGACATTCTTGGAACTAAATTAGTTAGAAAACTTTGAAGTATGACAGTATCTCCCCCTTGGGAGCATTCGTCCTCGAATGAGACTGACTGAGGTGGAAGAAACGATGAGCTGAAGTATATACTGAACATGAACAACTAAAACATGACTGACATTTTTTAGATTCATACTGAGCATGCATATCTGGTGCATGATTTCATGACTTTGCTGACTCATGAACATATGATTGAGATTTCTGATAACTGAATTTCTCACTAGGAGAATGCATGTCTGATGCATGAATACATGACTAACTTGATGCATGAACATATGACGGAATATACAATGATACTTAGTACTAAGTTTATAATGGAATTCTAAACATGAAGTGGATACCAAGCTTGTAACTGAAATCTGAACATGAAACTGAAAAGCCTAAGGAGAACTGTTACCTTGAGCTTGATCTGAGTTAGCGGGAAATAGGTGAGGATACTTGGTATGCATGTCTGCTTCTTTCTCCCAAGTATCTCTCTCAACAAATTGATTTTTCCAATAAACTTTGACTAAATGGAATTCTTTGTTCCTCAATCTACAAGTCTGATAGTCTAGGATTTCGACTGGACTATCTTCATAAGAGAGGCTATTCTGAACATCTATGCTCTGAATAGGGACTACAATGGCTGGGTCACCTATGCACTTCTTGAGTAAAGAGACATGGAAGACCGGATGAACTGAGGCTAGATCTGAAGTTAATTCAAGCTCGTAAGCAACCTTGCCAAATCGACTGAGAATTTTGAAGGGACCGATATATCGAAGACTGAGCTTTCCCTTCTTGCTGAACCACTTCACTCCCTTCATAGGAGAGATATTTAGATAGGCATAGTCACCAATCTCAAACTCGAGATTTTTTTTATGAACATCTACATAAGAATTCTATTGACTTTGAGCAGCCTGGAGTCTTTCTCTGATCAACTGGACTTTTTCCAAGGCGTCGAATACTAAGTCAGGCCCTATGATTGAGGCCTTACTAACTTTGAACCAATCGACCAGAGATCTTCATCTCCTACCATAGAGAGATTTGGATGGAGCCATCTTAATATTGGAATAATAGTTATTGTTGTATGCAAACTCAATCAAAGGAAAATGGTCATCCCAACTACCCTTGAAATCAATTGCACATGTACTTAGCATATCTTCTAGGGTCTGAATAATACTTTATGCTTGACCATCTATCTGAGGATGAAAGGCTGTACTGAAATAAAGTTGGGTACCAAGACCTTTTTGGAATGCTTTTCATAAATGAGAGGTGAACTGGGTACCTCTGTCCGAGATAATAGATGGTAGAACACCGTGTAATCTGCTCAACTCCCTGATATAGAGTTTGGCATAATCCTTGGCTAAATAGGAGGTATGAAATGGAAGAAAATGAGCTGATTTGGTCATTCTATCTATAATTACCCAAACTGAATCATGCTAATGACGAGTACGAGGCAAACCCGGCACAAAGTCTATGTTCACTTCTTCCCACTTCCAAGTAGGAATACTGAACTTTTGCATGGACCCACTAGGCTTCTGATGCTCTATCTTAACCTGCTAACATATAGAGCACTAGCCATAAATTTTGCAATATCTCTCTTCATCCCACTCTACAAATAGACCTCCCATAAGTTATGGCATATCTTTGTGGCCCCTGGATGAATAGAGTAACGTGCACCATATGCTTCTGCAAGAATTCACTACCTTAAGTCATCTACACCTGGGACACACAAACTACTCTGACAACGTAGACACCATCTCCCCCTTGGGAGAAAACCTCTACTTTTTGATCCTTGACTGACTCTTTTAACTTGAAAAGAATGGGATCTCTATCTTGCTTTTTTTCACCTCGAAAACTAGAGATAATTCTGAACTACTTTGAACCCATTCTCACCCTCTTCGGTATCTACTAAGCGAACGCCTAGTCTGGCAAGCTGATGGATTTCCTAAGATAAGTTCTTCTTATCATCATCCACATGAGAAACACTACCCATAGATAGTCTACTAAGAGCATCGGCCACTACATTGGCCTTGTCCGGATAATAAAGGACACTCATGTTATAATCTTTCAAGAGCTCTAACCACCTTTTCTGACAAAGATTGAGATCTTTTTGAGAAAAGACATACTGAAGACTCTTATAATCAGTGAAAACATCTACATGAACACCGTATAGATAATGCCTCCAAATCTTTAAGGAAAATACTATAACGGCTAACTCAAGATCATGAGTATGATAATTCTTTTCATGGGGTTTAATATTTCTGGAGGCATAGGCTATGACCTTACCATGCTGCATGAGGACACAACCCAAACCTACTCTGGATGTATCATAATACACTACAAACCCATCTGAACCATCTGAAAGAGCTAAGACTGGGGCTGAGGTGAGTCGAGTCGTCAACTCTTGAAAACTCTTCTTATAAGGATCTGACCACTGAAACTTGACTTTCTTCTGAGTCAACCTAGACATAAGGGATGCAATAGAAGAAAATCCTTCAATAAACCGTCTGTAATAGCCAGCCAAACCTAAGAAACTCCTGATATCTGATGGAGAGACAGGGCAAGGCCTGTTTCTTACTGCTTCAATATTTTGAGGATCTACTCTAATGCCATCACTAAAAATTATATAGCCAAGAAATGCTAATGAACTTAGCCAAAACTCACACTTACTGAATTTGGCAAATAGCTGATGATCTCTAAGAGTCTGTAGTACAATTCTGAGATGGTCTGTATGATCACGCTCACTGTAAGAATAGACCAGAATATCATCTATGAAGACAATGACGAGCATGTCCAAGTACTACTTGAACACACGGTTCATCAAGTCCATGAAGGCTGCTGAGGCATTGGTAATACCAAAGTACATGACTAGGAATTCAAAGTTACCATACCGAGTACAAAAGGCTATTTTTGGAATGTCACATTCTTTGACTCCAAGCTGATGATAGCCAGATCTGAGGTCTATCTTAGAGAAATAACTAGCACCCTAAAGTTGGTTGAACAAGTCATCAATTCTGGGAAGAGGATACTTGTTGTTGATTGTGACTTTATTGAGTTGACGATTGTCTATACATATTCTGAGAGAACTATCTTTCTTTCACATAAATAAGACTGGTGCGCCCCACGGGGACACACTGGGTTTGATGAATCCCTTATCTAAGATATCTTTCAATTGTTCTTTCAATTATCTAAGTTTTGCTGGTGCCATTCTATATGGAAGAATAGATATAGGCTGAGTATCTGGTAAAAGATCAATACCGAAGTCTATTTCCCTTTCGGGAGAAATTCTTGGAAGATCTTCAAAAAAGACATCTAAATATTCATTCATGACTGGGACTGAATCAAGATTGTGAGTTTTGGAGCTAGAGTTCTTAACATGAAAAAGATGATAGACACATTCTTTAGATATTATTTTCCTTGCCCGAAGGTAGGAAACAAGTTGACCTCTGAAAGCTGGAGTACTACCACTCTATTCTAGGATAGGTTCATTCGGAAACTGGAACTGGACTATTCTATTTCTGCAGTCGACTGTGGCATAGAAGGAATGAATCTAATCCATGCTGAGAATGACGTCAAAATCAATCATCTCTAATTCAACTAAGTCTGCTGAAGTGACTTTTTGAAATATCATAACCGGGTAGTTCCTGTATACCCACCGAGCTATGTTGGTTTTACCCACTAAGGTAGTTACTGAGAAGGGCTCTACTAGAATTTTGGGACTGATTCTGAAATCGCCTACTATATAGGGAGTAACAAAAGATAAGGAAGCACCTAGATCTAGCAAAGTGTAAACATATACATGAAAGATCTGTAATATACCAGTAACCACATCAGGAGAATTTTCCTGATCTTACTGGGACTTGAGAGCATAAAGTCTATTTGTGCATTGCCCACTCGTAGCGCTGGAGGTGGCACCCTACTGGTTAGGGTGACCGAACTGAGCTGAGGAATGGTTTTGCTGACCTTGAGGACCTGGCTAAGGACAGTCTCTAACTCTGTGGCCTGGCTTGCCTGATCTTACTGGGACCGGAGAGCATAAAGTCTATTTGGGCATTGCCCACTCGTAGCGCTGGAGGTGGCACCCTACTGGTTAGGGTGACCGAACTGAGCTGAGGAATGGTTTTGCTGACCCTGAGGACCTGTCTAAGGACAGTCTCTAACTCTGTGGCCTGGCTTGCCACATCTGAATCAAATACCAATGCCAGCTCTGCAAATACCCTGATGGTGCTTACCACAAGTCTGGCAAAGAGGATAGGTACGAGCACTGCTAACACTGCCCTGAAACTTAGAGCTTGACACTTTATCTTTGTTACCATCCCAGAACTTCAGAGCTGGAGCGCTAGCTGAAAAATGAGATGGAACTAATGACTTAGGATGAAACTAAGAACGGTTTCCTCCCTCTGATTTGGTCTAAGCAAAGTTGAAACTACCTGTCCTTGCTTTCTTATTCTGCTTCTCCCTCATCTCAACCTTTTACTCCTCTATCTGCTGAGCATGATTCATAAGCCTGGCTAAAGTTATGTCACTATTCAACATCGTAAACCTACACTTGTTGACCACATTATCATTCACCCAGAAACAAACTTACTCATCTTGGCCCTGCTATCTACAACCACATGAGGGGCATATCTGGATAATAAAGTAAACTTAATAGAATACTCTTTCACCGTCATGTTTCCCTACCTAAGGTTGATGAATTCTAACACCTTAGCTTCTCTAAACTCTTGGGTAAAGAATCTATCTATAACAAACTCCTCCCACTCTATAGGTCTTGCATCAACTGACCTTTCTGACTTTCACTATTAAAACCAAGTGTGAGCAACATCTGTAACCGATATGCAGCTAGCTCAGCATTCTCACTAGGAGTAACCCCCATGATGTTTGTAAACTTTTGAACCTGATTGATGAATTCCTGAGGGTCCTCATCTAACTTAAACCCAAGAAAAGATGGAGAATTCATTCGGGTAAAGTCCTGAATCCTAGCTGTAGCTGAATTGTCCACTGGGGTGGCCGGAATGATAGCTGGTCATTTATTTTGAGCAGTAACTGACTGAGAAAGAGTCGTGAATGCAGCTTTGAACTCTGCATAATAAATATGTTCACCCAAAGATTCTTCGGGCTGAGGGACTGACTGATTCTCGTTTCTTCTTTTGGGAGGCATGTTCTATAGAATAAAAGGAGAAACGGATTAGACTGAGAGATTAACTTAAGATTATGATCATTGGCACGACATGATTACTGAAAGCAGAGAAACTGTTCCTAAAACAACTTATAGCCTCCTGCACATAAATGTGGCGCACAACACACCCATTACAAGACTCTACTAGATGTAGCTTTCAGAATTTCTAGGATTATATTAAACCTTAGGCTCTGATACCAAGTTTGTAATGCCCCGAATTTGGTACTCGAAATGTTACACGGTGCTCATGACCCCAAAGGGCCAAAAGATAATCCATGACTGATATTTATACCTGTATACGGCATAATGTACTGTATAAATATAGAAATATGAATGGAAAGACCGTAAGTTTAAAAACTAAGATATAATATCTCATAAAATATAACATTTAGGTGGGGTATGAAATACCCAAAACAACTGAAATAAACTATCTGAACATACTATAGTCTGAAAAGCCTCTAACTGGCTGAACTATCTAAATAAAGAGTTGATGGGACATATCCCCAGCTAACTCCAACTAATAAATTAATTAGTGAGATAATAAAAAATGATCATGTCCACAAAAGATGAGGACTCACTGCTAATTCTAACTGCTGAGATTAGAATGCTATTGATGTTTTTTAGCTCGTGCTTCTGAACCTATGATATAAAATACCACAACATAAATGCATCAGTACGATTGAATGTACTAGTATGCATGTGAGGTAGGCTGAATGCAAAGGGTTCACATGCATGCACTATACTAACTGACTGAATAATATGAACATGAGAATGCATGTATGACTACATGGTAACTATATCTGAAATTGTGATAACATGAATTTATTGATAAGTAACATGGCTAATGACTGAGTTCTAATGACTGATATACTAATAACATGAGTGACTGTATCTGACAGTCGTGAATCTGATAGAACTAGTTGAGTTTTGTATTATTTTGAGTTGGCTGTATTTAATAGTCCTGAATTTTGTAGAACTATCTGAGTTCTAATACTGAGACTGATTAACTGTATCTGACAGTCCTGATTCTGTAACTGAAACTGTGGGAAGTAGTCATCTAACTAGTATGCCCCTAATATGCCATTATAGTTGAGTTGGGTTCTAATCTGTAACCCCAATTGGAAGGGTGTCATTACCGCACCATTAGTAAGGACAATCTATGATAACTCTCATATAACAGGTAAACCTTATATAACAGGTTAAGCCACCTCATCTACCTCATATAACAGGCTATGATGTCTCAACCTACGCTGGCTACATAGTTCTGGAACGCAAAGATTGCTTCTATGAATCACAACCTCATATAACAGGTGAGTTTTCATCCTTCGATTAACTCGTTGATAATTCCTACTCTTATCTGAATAGACACTATACATGGATTACGGAACTGAACTGGACTGAATTAACAAATTTCCGTTGACTGACGAAATAGTACTAAAATTATTGAATTACTGAGATTTCCTGAGTCACATGACTGATTGAGTTCTATGGATCATGGATTGACTGAGGATATATTAAAAAAATGACACTAAATCTAGGCACACAGCTATATTGGTACAAGTACCCCCAGGACTCGATGGAAGGAAACTGACAAGGCATGACATTCTTGAATACATGACCAACATCTACAATCCATAATACGATAATTGGAGATATTTCACGAGATTTTACTATCATAGCTTGGTACGTGAATAAGATAGCATGTATACATAGCATAATTTCATAGGACTAACTCATGAGCAATCCAACAAACAATTTCAATACATAAGAATAACATGGAAGTCATTTTGGATCACAATTTGGCTATAGTGCATAATTTCTATCCTCCTAGGCATTTTATCAAATACCTTGCATGCACCCTTATGGCATAGGCATAATCATCAAATTGACACATTATAATTAGCTCAATTTATGAATTTCACTCACTTGCTAATGTAGTTTCATGAAAAACATATAAATATTCCAACTTGGGGATCATATAACAAGATAAACATGGTTACAACCAACCCACAAAATAATAATCACGATTCATAATTTAAATAGGGTTCTTGATCTTTATGGATGAAAGGAATCCATAAATCAACACAACGCATGCCTTAATTCTTGGTTTAGCAAAGATTGACGGAGAGACTTTCTTGAAATTAAATCTCCAATTGAAACCCTAGCTTGTTCTTGAAAAAAAATTGAGAGAATCTAGTTTATTTTTGGTTCCAAATAGATGAATCTCGTGTTAAAGGGCTTAAATAAGGGTGAAAAATTGACCCTTTTAACCCTGTACGCGAGTTTTAAATTGGTGAAAATTTTTTGAATTAGATCCATGGCGCGATGTGCTACTATCGCGAACCCCTACTGGAATTTGACAATTGTCATTTTCTCTTATGGTGCGGTGTGCCACTGACTAATATGGCGCTATTTTACGATGGGAACTTAAAATAGTCCTAAATTCTTACCTGATTATCAGATTTAGGCGAATCTTATATTGATGAAAAGCTTATTGAATTTTTACACATGATAAAAAGTGAAAATCTTAAAAATTCCTCATGGAATAAATATCATTCAATTTAAAAGATAATACTTGACATTCTTGGGATTAAATTAGTTAGGGAACTTTGGGGTATTACAATGTCGGTCCTTACCGAATTCTCAGTCGTTTCGGAAAGGTACCTTATGAGCTTGAGTTGCTTTTAGACTTAGCTTCAGTGCACCCAGTGTTCCATGTCTCCTTGCTAAAGAAATTAATAGGTAACCCAACAGTCGTAGTCCCTATAGAGGGAATAGATATTCAGAACAGCCTCTCTCATGAAGAGATTCCAGTCAAAATTCTTGATTATCAGATTCGCAGACTGAGGAACAAAGAATTCCCTCTAGTCAAAGTTCTTTGGCGGAATTAGTCCATTGAGGGAGATACTTGGGGAGTAGAGGCAGATATTTGGACCAAGTACCCATACCTTTTCTCCGCAAACTCAGACTTAGCCCAAGGTAATAGTTTTTCTTTGAATTACTCAGTCTCAGTTTTAGATATAGCTACCAACTTGGTATCAATTAATGTTGCATACTTAGTCATGCATTCATGAATCGGTTTAGTCATTTACTCATGCATCATACATGCATGTTAAGTATATATAAACCCAACTTATCAATAATCCAGTCATGCATTCATGAATTTTGTTCAACTATGTACTTGTGCATCAGATATGTATGTTCAGTATGATAATTCAGTATATCAGTAATTTTAGTCATGAAATCATGCTTCAATTGTGCATGTCAGTTTCTAAATTCAGTCTATCAGTATTCTCAGTTTAGTCAGTCTTATTCGAGAATGAATATTCCTAAGGGGGAGATATTATAAGACCCCGCAAAATCCTAAGCTCAACTCAGTCTTTTAAGCTTACTAAGGGGTCCCTGACCTAGCAAATTCTAGCTAAGTATTCAGACTTAGTGTCATTTTGGACTTCGTAAGTTAAAAACTCTATTTAATGACCTCTATGACCTTAAAATGTCAATTTTTAGGTTAATTCATGATCAGTAATTCCAGTAGGTGCTCCCGAACGAGTTTCGTATTTTTCGGACCTCGTTTAAACCATGTTTGGGAATCCAAAATAGTGTATCAATGCGATCTCAACACGGTGCATCGATCAATATTTTCCTTGGCTCCTAGTGATAATTTCCATTGAACCGACACAGTTTTGACATGGTGCATCGGTCTGCGCGTCAACAGTTCAGTTTTTAGTCATTAAAAAGTCACGTCCTCAGGGATAATAGGCTTTTTTTTTCATGTTTATCAACTCCTAAAATACGAGATTAAGCCCCTTTAGAGGCAAAATTCATTCATTATTCTCAAATTTCTCAAGAATAGAAACCCTAAGGGGATCAAATTTCTAATCAATAACTCAAGAAATCACTACCAATCTTTCAGAATTCACGCACTATGGTATGTCAAGTGTTCATCCAAGGATTCCTTCCACCCCTAGAGTCCAAAAAGCTATTTTAAACTTCAAGTAACTTGATTTCATGCTTTCTATGATTTGGATTCAATTGTATTCATGATTATAATGTTGATTGAATTTTTATTCCATGATTAAGTGTAAGATTTATGTAAAAACAACTATCATGCATGTAGTATCATGTGAATTCATGTTAAAGCCTTGAAATTGTGATGCTCATGTGTTGATTAGTACTATGTTCATATGCAATTCCTTCCAAGTGTTTGATGAGTTGTTCATGAGAAATAAATAATGAAATTATATCATGATTAGTATGTATTCAAGTTCATGTCATGCAAGTGTTTGCTATAATGTCCCAATGAATGAATGATGATCAAGTAGTTATTTATCATGTTTCAAGATTGTGCCATGTCTTATAATTTATTCTATCAAGTCCTGGGGGTATTTAATACCCAACAATTTAGCTGATTACCTAGAGCCATGGTCAGTCTCAGGATTGTATCAGTCATGTCTGGATCAGTAGTACTCTCAGGCAGTTACAGAACTCAAGAGAAACTCAGTAGACTCAGTATCAGTCTAGTCCAGTTCAGTATTCAGTTCAGACCTCAGTAAATTTAGTCAGTTAATAGAATTCAGTAGTATTCTGTCTGTTAATGAAACTTAGTGAACTCAGTTCAGTTCAGTTAAATAGTATAATCAGTAACAGTTCAGTCAAGCCTAGTATGAACTAGGAATTAGTTCAGTGTCTATTCAGATGGGAGTAGGATTCAGCACCAAGTTAACCCAGGGATGGGGGTATTCCTGCCAGCAGAGGGTTTGACCCTTAGTAGCAATCCCTGTATTATAGAACTATGTAGCTAATGTAGGTTGAGATGTCTTCCTGCTAGATATTATAAGGTTTGATACATCTCATTTGAGTTTTCCTGCCAACGAGGGTTGACAAAAGGGCTTCCTGTCAGAGAGGGTTAACCTGTGGTACGATATTGACACCCTTCCAACCGGGGTTACAAATTGGACCACAATTTATTTAGAAAGAGGCATATTGGTTAGATGATTACCTTCCACAGTCTCAATTTCAGATTCAGTCATAGTACAGAACTCAATTTAGTTCTACAAATTTAGGACTGTTAGACACAGTCACTCAGTTTAGTACAGAACTTAGTATAGTTCCACAGACTCAAGACTATCAGATACAGTTATTCAGTTATCAGTAATTCAGTAGCAGTATACTCAGATATCAATTAATTAGTATTTAGACTCAATATCCATTGTTATCACAATCTCAGTTGCAGTATACATATTTAGGCATATACTCCCATTCAGTTATATTCATGTCATTCCGTGAGTATTGTTCATGCATTTGAACCCATGCCTTTCAGCCTACCTCACTTAGCATACTAGTACATTAGAAGTACTAATGCATACCTTTCTTTTGTGCTATGATGTTTTATATCATAGGTTCAGATGCACAGGCTCCCGATCATCCCTAGAAGTTAGAGATTTTCCACAGTCAGAGTTAATGGTGAGTTCTCATAGTTCGATGACATGATTATTATTTCAGCATTTAAGTTTTATTTCAGTATCCGGAGTTAGTTGGGGACCTATCTCATCAACTTAATATTTCAGATAGTTTAGAGGCTTTTCAGACTAGAGTATTTTCAGAAAGATATTTCAGTTTGGTATTATTATACCGTATTCAATTTTAGTAGAGTATTGAACCTTATGGCATGTTTTCCACCTAATTTTAGCGTATTACAATATTATTATTCAGTTAATGCAGCAGGTACCAGTCATGGATTAGATTGTGGTTCTTCGAAAATATGAGCACCGTGTAGCATCCGGGGTACAAACCTGAGGCGTTACAAGTGTACGCAGACCTCATCTCGGCCTCATAGAAATAGAGAGGTTATTTTTGATAGACCCTCGGCTTATAAAGAGTTCTAATTAGTTTGCAAACAGGGGTACAAATATGGAAGCAATAACAACTACGAAATAAAACAATGAAAAATAATGCAACATGAAGGATATTGCACAACAAAAAATAATGTCTCAATTATCAACTGATCTCTTATTCTTGATAATAAGAACAACATATCCAGTGAAATCTCATGAGTGAGATCTCAGAAGAATAGACTGTATAACAATTTACAATTTGTAAATTTCTTCTCCACATATATTGATTTGATTCTGAAAAAGACTTTCTCCCCTTTTTCAAGCAAATTTCCTTGGTCAAACAGGAGTTAAATAATGTACTCATTGTTTCTTATGATTGTTATATGCAGTAGGCTACATGAGGATAACAATATTTTCCCTGTATTTTCTTAAATTTAACGTGAAGGATAAATTGCTCTCTGAATGTGCTGCAGTTGACAAATAACACTAATACTTAAATCTTTAGCAGATAATAATTTCAGCTAATACATCTCAAGTTTTACATCCATTTTACACACATATGTTTAGAGGAACACCCTCTTTTATTTTTCTCTGAAAAATAGTTCTACATTTACTATCTACATGCTACTAAATGCTCCTCTATTTTCCTTACACTTTGAATCTGAATTCATCATTTTTATATCCTCTCTAGTTGCTGCTAGCCTACATTGTACGAAGACGTCTGATGGTGGTGGGCGTGCAAGAGGAGCAGGTGGTACAATGTTTCAATTATTTTTTTATTGAAAATTTTCTCTGCTTCTTCGTACAGATTGATTTTTAAAAATTTATTTCACATGTCGTGTTAATTTGTACTTCTAGATCTCTCTCTCGCTCTCTCTCTACATATATATGTATGTATATACTCTTATATGTATATATATGTCTATATTTCTATTCGATTGTATTTTTTATTTTTATTTCTTATACAAATGATAGAAAAGACATAGAAAGGAGAGTTGATGAACAATGCAGCTACTTTGCCAATACGTATGTAAATATTTATCCAAAATTTTAAAACTGAGAGATACGTACATTGTTACTAATGTTACCTACAATGTAATTCTTTAAATTTACGAATTGATTTTCTTTCCAATACCATAATAGCTTAGGTTATTGGAACTATTATTCTAATAACTACTGTATTTGTCTTCTTTGAATAAAGATTTATTTTATTATCTTATTTTAAACTTCTTAACTAGTTTAATCTTTAAATCTAATTTAACAGGTGTTTGATTGTGAATGCCCAAGAGACTGATCACAACAACAAAAATGCATCTTCTATTGTAGAATTTATAATATTAGTTGTATCAATGTAAATAGACTAATTACTATCATATGTGAATGTGAGCATCCAGTAGTATGTTATTCCCATGATTGCATAACACATACATCTTCATTTTATACTATGTTGTTATGGCATGTGGGTTGTATCCTCAGTTCAATCTTCAGCTTTGATCACACTAACCTGCCCTTGCCATTTAAGTATACAATTATACGCGTTGGGTCCGTACAACACATAGGCATACCTATCTAGTAGATAAAGAGTAAAAACTTGGTGTACTACTATTTTGTCTTACATGAATGGTCTTTGGGTAAATATGTGTTACAATGAAGGGTCTTTTGCTAAATATAATCCAACAATCAACAATATATATATACAGAATATAAGAGGTAAGTATTATTTTCACGTATTTTGTTCCTCTACCTTTTGTTACTTACCAAAAATTTTTTTCCTCTTTTCTTAACAAAAGAAAATAGCTCCAAAAAAAAATTGGGAATTTTCATTGATTTTTTCTTCCATAACTTCTAGTAAATTCTTTCTTTTTGATTTCTATTAGTGAATTCTTTTCTTAACAAAGAAAATAGCCTAAAAAAAATTGAGGATTTTGATTGACTTTTGCTTCCTTAACTTCTGGTAAGAAAAAAATTGGGGATTTTGATTGATTTTTATTTCCTTAACTTCTAGGATTTTGCTTCCTTAACTTTTGGTAAGAAAAAAATTATAGGGGATTTTGATTGATTTTTGTTTTCTTAATTTCAGCTAAATTCTTTCTTGTTTATATAAAGGGAGAAAATAACTCCAAAAAAATTAGAAATTTTGATTGATTTTTACTTTCTTAACTTCTGGTAAATTCTTTCTTTTTGTTTTCTATTGGTGAATTTATGTTTGAAATGTATGTTACTGTTCTACTATTGATTTCTATTGGTGAATTCATGTCTAAAGTTTATATTAGTGTTGTGATATTCTCACCGATCCCAATTTAATTTGAATCTCTATCGAAAGGCATAATCACTATAGAATTAAAATTTGTGTATCTCTTCTTAAGGGTATCTCAATATCATAGACATTAATACAGAGTAAGAGTGAGACAGATAGAATAAGTACAAAGTACACTTATTGATAAACAAACACAGTCCACTGGGTATCAACTCAACGAGGTGAATTCGAAAGATAGAGATTTGATAGGGAGGAGGAAAAGCTTTGAAAAATACATGAGTTAAAACACAACTGAGTTTACCTCCAAAAAAATTTTGGTGGTTTAAATCTGTTGCACTATTTAAAAGTATGCGCTAGATTAAGTTTGAAGAGAAAGAACCACAATATTATAAGTTTTGAGTAGATGTTATGCTTCCTGTTCAAGTTACGCTTCTGTGAAAACAAACACAGGTCATTAAGCTCGGTGAGGTAAACTTCAAAGATACATTGTCCATAGGGCGTTGTAGTGCTCTCTAAGAATTTTAAAAGTATATCCCTTTTTGTACCACTAATATACAAAATTTACTTTTACTCTCCAATAATTCAAGCGTAAATGATGAAAATTTCTTCCAAAGTGTGTCTTTGGGATGTCAAATACAAAATTTAGTTTATCTTTAGGACTTAGGAATGGAATGAGTCTCCTATGATAGTTGCTTTTCTTTCTTTTTCTTTTTCCCTTTTTGTTTTCATTCTTTTGTCTTTTTGATTTTGTCAAGTGCCTCCTTTATTTTCATGACCTTTTTCCTTCTTTTATGAATATAGAAACTTTATTTGAAAATTGTTTGTTACTAAATGCAGGTCATATAGTTAGGAATAATTGCAGCCAATTACTACTTTATTGTGCAGACATCCTTTAAGTACATTCCTGGGTATTACTTAGGTGAAGTGCACAGGTATTATAGAATTCTTGTGCTTTGTCTCACTCTTATAGAGATCAGTTTGTTTTTCACTTAACTATTAATTTTGTGGTCTATGTACATGAATTTTCCTACAAATCACATAAAATTGCAGCTACACGAGCTTGTTAGTAGTTGGTGGGGGTGTTCTCCATTTGTTTTTTGAACCTTTTGGTCTTCCTCTATTAGGTCTTCTCTTATTTCCAGAACCTCCCATGGCATCTAACCAAATAGATTGGCCTAATATTCCCCCATTTTCACTGACAATAGGAAGCATGCCGCGGTATTCCATTTTCTGTTCAGCTTGCCTACCTCCTCCGTCACCATGCACTATAAGTGCTCCTAGAGTTCTGTTATTTCCTTCTCAATTAATCTTTACTTTCTTATTTTTTTAAACTTCAGGTTGTCCACATTTATTAGTTTGCTTTATGCTCAAATATATTCCATTAGTATCTATACCACTTTTTGCTGTCATACTCTAAATTGCTCCCCCTTTAAATAGTACTTCCTTCTTGTTTTTCCAGTTTTGACGCCCTAATCTATCCGAACTGTTGCTTGTTTCCTATTCTCTGAATTTTTCATCCTTTCTTGGCATTTCTTCTTCTTAACCATCCTTGTGGTGCCATCTTCAGCAACATCGACAAATGCGTTCATTCAAAATTACTTCATTTTGACCAACCAATGTAATTCTTTTCTCATTCTCACCAGCTGCAGCTATCCTTCTAACCAATGGTATCTTCGCTCGAAATCCCCACCAGGTAATCAGTTGCCAAGTTGGCCATTTTATTCTCATCTTCGTCACTCATATTCCTTTCTCCAACTCCATGACCAAAATAAACATCACTGGAGTTTCTTATAATAGTTTTTTCTGTTCTTTGAACCTTTTGGCCGGCTGACACCTTTTGTCCTTACATAACTTTTCCCTGGGCTTTTCAATCTCTTAATATGGCACGTTCGTCCTTCTTCTTGATGATCATCCATTCTTCCTCATTCAAAATTACTCTATTTTGGCCAGGAATGTGATTCTATTCTCATTCTCGCCCTTGCATATAAGATGTATTTCATCTTCACCAGTAGCATTAGTATTATTCAGATAGCCTAATGTGAGCTCCTTCTTAGTTTTTGACCCCTTGGGATGAAAAGTTTCCTTTGTTGACTTGACAACAACTACTACAGAAAAGTAAATACTTTTAAACTTCTGTAACTGTTTTTCTAATCTCGATGATAATGCAATTAATTATGGAAGCAGAGGATAGTACTTTGTTATATTCAAGTATATTAATTATTGAATAAATAGGATGATTTCCCAAAAAAGTTGGTAAATGTGTGGGATCCAGCAAATCTAACATTGAAAATATAGTAAAAACTATCAAAAGCGGAGCTAAAATATCTATTCTTTTGGTTTATTTGTTTGCTGAATAATGTACAAGGGATTTTTGAATAAAGAATGTTGATAAGCTTCAACTCTTATTTGCTTTGTACATTATTATTGATATGCTAAAATCCATCAAACACCAACTGAAACAGGGTTGCAGAAAATGTTGAAATGCTCAACTCTTTTGCTATGAGAAGCACATCCCAATCTGGATCTCTGGTCTCTGCTCAAGTAGATGAAGAGATAGCGTTGATTTCTACCATTTAGTCACAACAAGATGTTTGTACCATCTCTATTCACCTGATTCATGACTTTAGGCAAAATTTATCCTTCTTATGGTAAATAACACTTTCTCCACAGGGTCGTGCCTTCACAATAGAAGAACAAATAATTCTGCCAACCAACCTCAAATATTGTTATGTCTTAGGTTGCCCAAACTGTCCACAAGAAGTAAGAAATACAGAGAAGATAAAATTTCAATGTAGGAATTGTCATGAGCGAAATATGTTGATTCCCAGGTACTTGAATACTAATATTATACACACAAACACCCACAATATCAATAACATATCTTTTTATTAACTAAAGTATTAATGCATATTACTTCAGGTGCCGATTCGACGTAAATCTAAAAGATGACACTGGCTCAATAATTGAAACTATTAGTGGAAAAGAAAAAGAAAAATTATTGTCTCTTACAGTAGAACAAATTTATGAGCTTGCTTCAACTAAGGTAAAAAATTTAACCATCAAATATACACATCAACATAATTATTCAACAAAGATAAAAACTAAATGTCTTTTTCCACAGAATGAGTCTCAATCAATAGAACATACTGAAAGTAGACTGAATCAAAATCTGTTCAGAATTCAAGTGAAAAAGGTAGATTCCCATACTGATCATACAATCTCCGAGAAAGTACACATTTTAGCCTGTACTGAAAAATAAAACATCATACCCTCTTCCTGCACCATCCACATCTCATATCAAAGAAGGAAGCAAGAAGCTAATAAAAGATTCTACTTCTTCTGTTGAACAAGCCGAACAACAAAGTAAACACCGGAACATGCTCAAGATGAAACAAAAAATAAAGTCATCAACTCCAATGAAAACAAAATAAAATGTTGCCAACAAATTATTTTCATATTCTCTCTCTCAATATTTATAATATCTTCAATATACTTACTATAATATTTTCTCACTACTTATATTACACCCTATTTCATTCTTGTTAAATATATTTATGGGTTGGCCAAATTTTCTTTTGCAGTTACTTCTGAATTTTGTAAAACAGAGGAGTTTGTGAATTTTGTGAAATATTGTTCTTCCTTGTTTGCACTACTGTGAAAGCTTTTGGAGAAAAGAACTACCAATGTATTGCCTTTATCATCTACCCAACGGTCCAGTAGGTCAATTATCTCTCTAATATACATTCTAACACATCTCCTTCTTTAATTAATTGTTATTCTGTATTGAAAGAATACACATTACTGAACTATCTTCTTTTTTAAATGTATTCAGATATTTAGAGGACAGAACTGGCTTACATCAGGCATTTGAAAACTTAGAATATTTTGGTAAAGCATCTTTCAAACTACTAAATTCATGTAGCAAATTATGGCCTTTTTTTCCTTATTTCATTGTTTGTTTTCACAAGTGGACTCTTTTACTCACCAAGTAAAAATCTGTGATTTTGGAACCCAAAGTATGGGTAAGTGTAAATCAAAAATTTATTTTTGTAGGTCTTCTCAGTTTACACATAACTATTTGATTAATTCGTGGTTTTTAATAATTACCTACTAAAGGAATAAATGGATTTTTCATTAGTATCTTAAAGCTATTTTTTGTATCTTTTTGAAATTGATACTATTGACTTTATAATTAACTTCCTTACTAGGATAGATCTTTATAATCTATTTGATATATTGGCATGTTGGGTTTAGATATATTACCTTATTTGTGTCTGAATTTTAAGTCACTTTTGTATCATAACTAGAGTTTGATTACTTTAGAAAACAGCCAACAATTGTTTAATTAGGCAATAATCAACTATCTAAAAATCAGTTTCAGATTTCAAAATAGACAACCTGCAGTTGTGAACTTTGCTTTATACTAATTTTTCTTATCAGTAAATAGTCACTTTGTATTAACAACAGTAAGACCAGCAAATGATGATGCTGGAAAAGTTTCTCTATTTTTATACTCATGGTGACCAAAAAAATTTTTTTTACAAGAAAATTAGAAATGTCTATTTTCCAAATGTTCAATAATATAGTCATATGTTCAGTTATATACTTATCCCACGTGGTTTTTGTAAGTGCTACAAAATGCTTTTCTTTTATAGGATAATGTTTATTAGTAAGGTACCAAGGTAGTATAAAAATAGAACAAAACTCAAGTACCTCCCAAATAGCAAACTAAGCTACATGTTCCCTACCAACAGATACAAGAAGTCCAGATATTGATCCATAGTTTCTAATGTACTACTTTTACACCAAAAATACAAATTATGCAAACATTTATTCTTGACTCTAGAGATACAACTTCTTTTCCCTTCAAATTAAAGCATTATTTCTTTCTATCCATGTGGTCCACAATATTCAAATGCAAATGGTCTTCCATACTTCATGTTTCTTGACACTTTTTGGCCTTGCCAGATTTCCAATAAATATTGAATCTTCTGAGGCATAACCCATGATATACCAACAATATTTAGAAAGAGCCCCCAGCACTGTTCGGAAAACCTACAATGAAGTAGTAAATGCTCCTTAGTTCTCTGAGCTCCACAAGGCAGAATTGTTCTCCTTGCATTTTTCGCAACAAATCTGAACAATAATATTCTTTATACTGCATGATGTGTCTTAGATTTACATTGGTGGCAAAAAAAGTAAGCTTCATCACATCTCTAACATAGATTCTTTTACTTAAGGGTTTCATTAGTTATATTTGGTATGAAGGGAGCCCTAGGTCTACGAATAAAAGTTCTGTTATGTGATTAGGGATAGGTTAATAAGAAACAATCTAAGAGGTCCTTGCTAAGGTACCATTGTTTTGGATGAAATAGCTTGATTATGGGAATAGTCTAAGAGTAGTGTCTCTTTAGAGGTCTTTGAAAGAGGCGTCATATGATTTTGCTATCTTATAAGCACATCCATGAGGGTTGTACAATTGGTTAACCTAACTAATGTCTTACTTTCCGGTTTATGACCACTTATGTTCCTATTATTCTTTTACCTTCTACATTTCCTAACGTTTACTTGATTTTATAAATGGTATTTGTTTGTCTTTTCCTTTTTTGTTCTTTTTTTTTTTGGATTTTAGATGAGAAGAGGAGGCAGAATGGTCGTTAATGGTGCTGCAATATGTCAGAAAAATAATTAGTTTAAAGAGGTAAAAATCATATATTTTCACCTTTATATATAACTTTACCTTACATTTTTATTATAGAAGATTTTTTTCAATTTGTTGCAATCTGTGAACTGTTTTTTCATTAAGGTTTTAATAAATACACTCCTTTACTATTTTAATAATTTTTTTAACGTGTTTTGTTTTTTCGTATTGAAATAGACAGCTGCTGAAGGTGATGTTGCAATACAACACCCAAATAAGAAGACGTTTAAGAAGTTCAGTTCACAAAAGCCAAATTTAGTTCTCCACTACTGTCTTCAAGAAAATTTTGTTTCTACAATGTACCATTCTTGTACCAATAACTTTCAGCTTTAACACTTTTTGTATCAACAAATGGTTATATGTAGTACTTTCACAAGCTAACAACATAACAATGTAATCTTTGTTCCATATATTATGAAGCATAACTCTTTGTAACACATATTATGAAACATAACTGTTTAATCTGCCATCATATTTTTGCCCGTGTATAGCCCGGGCCCGGGCCCACTAGCTTCTCTATAAAGTGAAGGATTTGTGTACCACTAATTTGTCTTTTTGTGGCTGCACCAGTCCTTCATTTATATTATTATTATTATTTATTTATTTATTTATTTATTACTATTATTACTTTTTTTTTGAAAAATTATTATTATTATTCAATTTTTTACTATTATTATTACAAGAGAAAATTTTCTATTACCCCCCCAACCACTTATTTTTACTGAATTTACTACCCCCCAGTTGCTGACGTGTCAACGGACGTGACTACAACACCCATGAGTGCGTCAGTTGAGTCCATTTCACTTAAAATTCTTTATTTTTTAATTGCCACATCATTATTTTTAATAATATAATAAATATTTTAATTATTACTTTTTCTTAGTGAATTATACTTGTCACATCATGTCTTCTTCTTCTTCTCTTTTTCAAAACAAAAATTCAAGAACTGATTAATGGAGTTCTTCATCTTTCTCATCTCCAAATTCTCATTAATGGTGTTTTTTGATAATTTGAAAAATGTTATTACCAAAACCAAGAAACACTTGAACTAAGGAAACAATAAGATTTCTCTGATTAATGAATTCTTAAATGAGAAATATGAGGAATTCTGATTCAAAAAACTTGAAAAAATTCAAGAACTTCGATTTCCTCTCTTTTTGCTCAAGATCGCCATTAATGGCGAGTTCAAAGCTTTGAATTTCCACAATGCCATATATAATTTCCAACATAACCCACGTATAATTTTCAACCCATTTTTCTAATTTTCTCTATTTTTGCTCAAGATCCGTCATTAATTGTGAGCTCAAAGCTTTGAATTTCCACAATGGGAAAGAATTCGCCATTAATGGTGATCTTGAGCAAAAAGAGATGAAATTGGGTTGAAGAACTTCATTAATCCGTCATTCAAGAACTTCATTAATCCGCCATTCAAGAACTTCATTAATCCGCCATTTCTTTCTCTAAGAATTCTATTTTTGACCCAAGAAGATGAAATTGGGTTGAAGAAGAAAAAGGAGTAAAATGGGAAAGGGGAAGAAAAAAGGAAATAATAATGTTAAATAATTAACCTTTTTAGAGTAAAAAATAAAAAATGATATGGCTATGACGTGACAGTGCGTGCACCACACCATATACCAAAATGACTGGTTGTCAGTTTTCGAAGAGGTGATATTTCCACTTTAAAATAGTTCAAGAGGGTAATAATTCCACTTTAAAATAGTTCAGGGGGGTTATAGGACCTCAGCAAAGTGTAAGTGTGTAGTTGAGATTTGGGGTAAAGGTTGGGGGGCTTTTGACCATTTTCTCTTATTACAACTATTATTATTATTATTATTATTATTATTATTATTATTATTATTATTATTACTTTTTTTTACTATTACTATTGCTATTATTATTATTATTATTATTATTACTATTATCACTTTTTTCTACGGCTACTGCTGCTACTATTGCTACTGCTGTTACTACTGCTACTGCTGCTGCTGCTGCTATTGCTACTGCTACTGCTGCTACTACTACTACTACTACCAAGGGTATATCGGTAGTTTTAGTGACCCATATTATTATTATTATTATTATCATTATTATTATTATTATTATTATTATTATTACTATGGCTACACCAATCCTTCAATTATATTGCACTATTATTATTATTATTATTATTATTTATAAATATCTTTTTGTTCCTTATTAAATGACTACCAAGGGTATTTCGATAATTTTATGGTGCAATAAATATTTTGAAATCAACGTATGTCTCCTCAGTTTATATATTTGAAACTTTCAAATGAGACGTGCATCATGTACTTTTCCACGAATGTCCAAACGAAAGGCATGCTGCCAACTGTAGTTGCAACAATCTAGCTAGATTTTTATCCACTTATATAATCACTTTTGTATTGGTTGGATCAGTCTAGCAAGCTCAATTTTGTTCCACACCAAATGTACATATTATGTTAACATCGGTTCATTGTACTACATTTCTTTTCTTTTACTCCTATACTAAATAATTAAAACAAGTAGAAAATAATATTCCGCAAAGTTGAATCTCTTTTGCATATTAGTGTTGCCAAAATGTTTGTGCCTTGCATGGACACGAGTATCTAGTCAAATATACGAGATAATTTTATTATATTTTTTCTTTCTACTTAGTAATACATAATTAAATTAAAATAAATATTTTAAAAAAGATAATCAACTATTCTAAAATGGAGTAAGTAATCAAATAGTTTCAAAAAATCATTAATAATATAAATTTAACAAAATAACTCTCACTTAAAGATATTTTTTTTAAGGGTATGTCAAGTCTGTAAAGTAAAATGAAACAGAATGGTATAAGCCATACACAAGCCTCATGTGTTGTTTGATGGGATTCCACTTTTCTCCACCTAGTGTATGGAGTTGTTTGCTAAAACCTCACAGTGTGTCTACTTTATCTGAGCTAGTGATATGGATTATGTTGCAAATTAGTGCAACTTACTAGAAGCTACTGACATAGTCTTTGCTGACTGAGTTCTCCATGTATTCAGGAAACTAATGTTCTTTTATTTAGGAGTTAGTGCCTTTATTTAGAAAAATAAACGTTGGTTTAGTTGAGATTTTTAAGGTTATTTTAGTATTTATAAAGCTGTAATTGTCATCAACAAAATTCATTAAGAAATAAAATCACAGTTGCAGTAGCTTTTCTCTTTGGCTATTTTCCTAAGTTTGAAATTTTGTTACATGGTATCAGAGCACTGGTTGCTGTAAAGCCCCCAAAACGGGTCCCGAGACATAACCAGTGCTCAAGACTACAAGTAGCCTCAAGCTAACCCTGTAAGCCTTCTACTAAATCTGGATACACATAATTAGAGAAATATGAACATAATATCAATGCGTAAGTCTGTCTGATCTAAGCTGAAATCATATGAACACAATATATGAAAATATTAGAAGCAAAGTTTGGTAAAGAAATACTGAAAATATGAACTATGTCTAACAGTCTGACAAGCCTCTACTACCACTACTAACTAGAGAGTCGTTGGGACAAGTCCTCGACTGACTCGAACTGGCTGAGAAAATTGAATCAACTACTGTAATAAACTAAAAAATTTGAATTACTGGGTCCCTGAACTATGAGGACTCACCAACTATCGGGATGTAGATGGTGATGCTCAAAATCACTCACACTGCTGAAACTGAGCACCTGAACCTACATTATGAGACAATATAGCACATAACCGTATATGTGGATCAGTACTTTTGGAATGTACTGAGTATATGGGGGTAAATGCATAAGTAAAACAATATCTCAATATTGGTATAAACTTGTAAAGTAATGAATGCTAAGTATAAATGACTCACATTGGCTGGAATAACTGAAAGCTAAATAAATTATGAATCATGAGTTATAAAACATACTGTATAAATCTTGTGACTGATAAAACTTAGTTCTAAAAGTTGTGCTGGTATTCTATGTTTAAATCATGTGGTCTACGTGTAGAAAAGACTCACTTTTATATCTGTAAACTGAAAACTGAAATCTAGTAGCTAATGTCTTATGTAAAGTAATGTCTGAATAAAGCTGTGAGCCTTTACACTTAGTTCCTAAAAGCTATTCTGCTATTCTTTACTCTTTTTTGTAGGCTGTAGGGAGGTTCTTATAGCTAACATAAACCATGTGAGCTAACATGGAGTCCAACGTCTAATTTCCATATGGAAAAACCTCACGTTGGGAGAGTTGTCATACTCTTGCCACGGAGTATAATCTGATCTAAGTAATCCCATTTGTAACCGTCATCCATATAAAAATGGGAATAATCTGATAACATGAACCTATATTGGCTCGTAGTTTTGGGGTATGAGAACATACCCAACTCGATGTTAAATACTACTCCCTTTAATATGTGTACTCATTCTATTGGAAATCCACTTTTAAAACTAGCATAAGGTTTTATAATGAAAACCAATTATGCATCTATCTGTTTCAAACTGTAAGCAAAGGTAAATCTATTTTCTGTAAATTGTAATAAAACTATAAAGTGGATTCCATATCTTAACTGAGGATCAAAGGTCAAATCTTTATAAAAATCTGAAGATAACTAATTATAGGATGCGTAAAGCATTGTCATTCTTAAAATATCAATCTTCAACTAGGGCTTAACAACCCATGTATCAAATTCATATCAAATCATCATAAAGTTTATGCTTGACAATGGAAATATTGATAATTCAATTCAAAATCTTAAAATTTCTGCAATACGCATAAAAATACGAAAGTAGACATGCAATTGAACATCTAATTCAATTGTAATCTCATAATCTTCAAATAGTAAAGAGCGGGTATACACCCTAGACTGAAATTTATATAATTTCATATAAAATTCAACTTTAAAACTAGTTTTGGGCACAAGGATGAAAGAATTATCCTTGTTGAAAAATCTCACATACCTTAATAGATGAATAGATGAAGAAGCTTGAACTTTGAGTTCCTATTGTAACGTCCTGATTTTCTTTGATGTTTTCCTGAGTCATCATGAGATCATGAGATCTCTGATGTTTTCCTGAGTCGCATGACTGACTGAGTTCTATAGATTATATCTTGATTGAGATTATCGTGACAACATGATATGACTCTAGGCACACAGCTACATTTTTCGGGTACGAATACCCCCAGGACTCGATAGAAGGAAACTTACACACATGACATGACTTGATCACAAGATTAGAGTCCACAATTCACAATATCGTAAGTAGGAGATAGCATACTTCATGGGTTTATTCAACATCTCAAACATTGTAGGAAAAGCATGGATATAATTCGCATACATAATTCATATCTCCATCATCATACATGCTTCATGCCACCACCATAAGAATATATAAATAGCATGGAAATTCATATTGAAGTGTATAGCTATGGACTTGTTATTTAGATATCATGAAATCGTGTAAATTATGAATTTCTAGCATCCTAGGCATTTTATCAAACACCTTACATGCATTCTCTAAGGCATAGGTGGATTTTATACTTGCATTATATCAAACCACCCAAAGTTCATGATTTTCAACCAACAACCACATATATTCCATGAAAACATCCTTAGATATCATCTTGAAACTTAAACAACAATCATCAATAAGTACATATTCATATCACCACAAAAAATTTACAAAATAACATTTAAAAGCATGATTCTTGAGCTCTATGAACGAACTGAATCCATAGATGAACACTATGCATACCTTAGAATATTAATCCATGAAGATTGTAGTGAATTAAGCTTGTAATTGAAAACCCCCAATTGAACCCTAGACTTGTTCTTGGTTGTTCTTGAGAGTAAATCAAGAAAACTAGTATATTTTGGTGATATTTGACTCAAATCCCGTGTTTAAGCCTATATATAGGATAGGAAAAATGTCCAAAATACCCTTAGAAACATGGAAGTGTAATACTGAAAATCGGGTACCCACCGAACTGGCAGGGCGGCGCCTTGCTCTCACCCCCTCTCTAAGCAGGGCGATGTCTTGCTTAGAGAGGCTCTCTAAGCTGGGCGGCGCCCCCTTATCGCGTAGAGCTACTGTTTTCAAGTCCAAACATGCCCTAAATGGATTCCAAAAATTCCAAAACTTACCCGGGATATACTACAACCTTTCTCCATCACAACGCAACTTGAAAATCAAAAAACGAATATTGGTAAGGTCATCAAATAAATCCCCAAAGTTTGAAGGTCTAAAATGAGGCTAAGTGTTGAACAGTTATGAAAAATTTCTAAGTCTTGAGGCTTGTAAAGCCAAGAGAGCTGAATTCGGACGCAACGATTTTGTGGGGTCTTACACCTATTTATTTTCTTGAGGATTGATTCTTGAAGATATTGAATTTTGGGTTATCTTGGAAAAAGAATAGTGGAATTTGGATTTCTTGGGGTTTAAGTTTTGAGGTTCTAGGGTTTCTTGGAGAGTAATTTGATGAAAAGTGAGCATATAATGCCTATAATAGGTTAAATCTTGTGTTTTACACAATTTGGGGGCTTGGGAAATGACTAGGTTGCCTTTTGCAAAACTTAGGTCATAACAGGAAATCCTAATTTTGGGCCTCAGCGCGACGCGCCACAATCTCGATGGATTGTTGGAAAAAGGACAATTGCCATTTTGGCCTCTGACGTGACGCGCCTAATCACATTGCGTCACTGGAAATGGACGACTGCCAATTTGCACTCCACCGCAATACAGTGTCTGTTGTTTTGAGACTTTTGATGCGATATAGGCAAATTACGGTGAGCTACTGGAAAATAGAAGAACGATAATTTGGACTTCACCGCGACGCTGGTTAATTGTGGTGCCTCACTAGAAATCGGACAATTGTTATTCTGCACCTCACCGCGACGCGGTGCTCTACTATTTTTCACTAAAATCTCCATAAATTCTCAACCGAGTATCGAATTAAGGCTAAATTGGTATCTTTGGAAAGATAATTCAATTATCTACAGTTTGGAGGTCTAAAATGAGACTAAGTGTTGAACACTTATGAAAAAAATTTATGTCTTGAGGCTAGTAAAGCCAAGAGAGCTGAATTCGAACACAATGATTTTGTGGGGTCTTACAATATCTCCCCCTTGGGAACATTCGTCCTCGAATAAGAATCAACTGAGCGGGGATACAAGAGAACAAAACCTGAACTAAACATGAAGAACTGAAATACGATCTCATGACTGACATGCTAAACATACTGAACTCATGCATATCTGATGCATGGATAACTGAGACATGAATACGTAACTGAGCAATCTGATAAACTGAGCTTCTCAATATAAGAATGCATATCTGATGCATGACCTTATAATTGAACTGATACATGAATGGATGACTGAGTATGCAATGGTAATAGATACCAAGTTTAAACTGGGGACATGAATGTGAAATTGAATAAACTTATGGAGAACTGTTACCTTGAGCTTGATCCGAATTGGCTAGGAAAAGGTGACGGTACTTGGTACGCATATCTACTTCTGCTTCCCAAGTAGCTCCCTCATGAGACTGATTTTACCAAAGAACCTTGACTAGAGGGACTTCTTTGTTCCTGAATCTACGTGTCTGATAGTCTAAGATTTCAACTGGAATATCTTTATAAGAGAGGTTGTTCTGATCATCAATGCTATGAATAGGGGCAACAACTGCTAGGTCATCTATGCACTTCTTGAGAAAAGATACATGGAAGACTGGATGGACTGAGGCTAGATCTGAAGGCAATTCAAGCTCTTAAGCTACATTGCCAAAGTGACTGAGAATCCTGAAGGGACCGACATATCAGGGACTGAGTTTCCCTTTCTTGCCAAACCTCTTCACTCCCTTTATAGGAGAGATCTTAATATAGACATAGTCATTAACCTCAAACTCGAGATCTTTCTACGAATATCTGCATAAGACTTCTTTCAGCTCTGAGCAGCTTGGAGTCTCTCTCTGATCAACTGAACCTTCTCTATGGCATCAAATACCAAGTCAGGACCTATGACTGAGGCCTCACTAACCTCGAACCAATGGATCGGAGATCTATATCTCCTACTATAGAGAGCTTCAAATGGAGCCATCTGAATACTGGAATAATAGCTATTGTTGTATGCAAACTCAATCAAAGAAAAGTGGTCATTCCAACTTCCCTTGAAATCAATTGTACACGCCCTTAGAATATCTTCAAGAGTCTAACTGGTCCTCTCTGTTTGACCATCTATCTGAGGATGAAATGCTATACTGAGATGGACTTAGGTACTGAGACCCTTTTAGAATGCTTTCTAAAAGTGAAAGGTGAACTGGGTACCTCTGTCTGAGATGATAGATGAGGGAACACCGTGTAATTTGACCAACTCCTTGATATAGAGTTTGGCATAATCCTCAGCTGAATAAGAAGTACGAACAGGAAGAAAATGATCTGACTTGGTCATTCTGTCTACAATTAACCAAACTGAATCATGCTGATGACGAGTTCTAGGAAAACCCGTCATGAAGTCCATGTTTAGTTCTTCCTACTTCCAAGTAGGAATGGTGAACTCTTGCATGGAATACTAGGTTTCTGATGCTCTATCTTAACCTGCTGATATGTAGAGAACTTAGCCACAAACACTGCCATATCTCTCTTTATCCCACTCCACCAATAGATCTCCCACAGATCGCGGTACATCTAAATGGCCCCTGGATGAATGGAGTATCGCGCACCATGCGCTTCTGCAAGAATTTGCTGCCTTAAGTCATCTACACCTGGGACACACAAATGACCCTGACAATGAAGAACACCTTCTCCCCCTTGGGAGAAAACCTGAACCTTCTGATCCTGAACTGACTCTTTCATCTTGACAAGGCTAGGATCCCTTTCTTGCTTTTCTTTCACTTCAGAAACTAGAGACGACTCTGAACTATTGTAAACAGATACACCACCCTCTGAAGAGTTGACCAAGTGAATGCCTAGTCTGGCAAGCTGATGGATCTCCTAAGCTATCTTTTTCTTGCTATCCTCAATATGAGAAATACTACCCATGGAGAGTCTACTGAGAGCATTGGCCACAACATTGGCCTTACCCGGATGGTAAAGGATGCTCATGTCATAATCCTTCAAGAGCTCTAACCACCTTCTCTGACGAAGATTGAGATTTTTTTTAGAAAAGACATACTGGAGACTCTTATGATCTATGAAAATGTCTACATGAACTCCATATAAATAATGTCTCCAAATCTTTAGAGCAAATACTACGGCTGCTAAAATCAAGATCATGAGTAGGATAATTCTTTTTATGTGGCTTTAACTGTCCAGAGGCGTAGGCTATGACCTTATCATGCTGCATGAGGACACAACCTAAACCTACTATAGATGCATCATAATAGACTACAAAACCATTTGAACCATCTAGAAGAGTTATAACTAGAGCTGAGGTGAGTCGAGTCTTCAACTCTTGAAAACTCTTCTCACATAAATTTGACCACTAAAACTTAACCTTCTTCTGAGTCAATCTGTACATGGGAGATGTAATGGAAGAAAATCCCTCGACAAACCATCTGTAATAGCCAGCCAAACCCAAGAAACTCCTGATATCTAATGGAGATACGGGTTTGGGCCAGTTTCTTACCGCTTCAATTTTTTGAGGATCTACTCTAATGCCATCACTAAAAACAATATAGCCAAGGAATGCTACTGATCTTATCCAAAATTCACACTTGCTGAACTTAGCGAATAGCTGATGATCCCTAAGAGTCTGAAGAACAATTTTGAGATGGTCTGAGTGATCACACTCTATGCGAGAATAGACCAAAATATCATCTATAAAGACTATGACGAATATGTCCAAGTACTGCTTGAACACCCGGTTCATCAAGTTCATGAAAGCTGCAGGGGCATTAGTAAGTCCAAAGGACATGACTAGAAATTCAAAGTGACCATACCGAGTACGAAAGGCTGTCTTCGAAATGTCACATTCTTTAACTCTGAGCTGATGATAGCCTGACCTATGGTTTATATTGGAGAAGTAACTGGTGCCCTGAAGTTGGTCAAATAAATCATCAATCCTGGGAAGAGGATATTTGTTCTTGACCGTGACCTTGTTAAGTTGACGGTAATCGATACACATCCTGAGAGAACCGTCTTTCTTCAACTAATCTTTCAGTTCCTTGAGTTCTACTTGTGTCATTCTGTATGACAGAATAGAGATAGTCTGAGTATTTGGAAAAAGCTCTATGCCAAAGTCTATTTCCCTTTTAGGAGGAATGCCTGGAATATTTTTGGGAAAGACATCTGAATATTCACTAACCACAGGGACTGATTTGAGACTGGGAGATTTAGAACTGGAATCTTTAACATGCACGAGGTGATATACACACCCCTTAGAAATTATTTTCCTGCCCGAAGGTAGGAAACAAGCTGACCCCTAAACGATGAAGTACTACCCTTCCACTCTAAGATGGGCTCATTCGAGAACTGAAACTGAACTATCCTATTTCTGCAGTCGACTGTGGCATATCAAGAATTAAGCCAATCCATGTCGAGAATGACATCAAAATCAGTCATCTCCAACTCAACTAAATCTGTCAACGTGGATTTCTGAAATATCATAACTGGGCAATTCCTGTATACCCACCGGGCTATGATGGTTTTACTTACCGGAGTAGAGACTGAAAAAGGGCTCTGCTAAAATTTTGGGACTAATTCTGAAATCGCCTGCTATGTATGGAGTAACAAAAGACAAAGATGCACCTGGGTCTAGCAAAGCATAAATATGAACATGGAAAATCTGAAATGTACTAGTAACAACATCAGGTGATCCTATCGGGTCTGAAGAGCATATAGCCTATTAGGGCGTTGCCCACTGGTGGCACTAGAAGCAGCCCCTGCTGGTCCGGGCAATCGGACTGAGCTGCGGAACGATTTTGCTGACCCTGAAGACCTGACTGTGGACACTCCCTAATCCTGTGGCCTAGCTTGCCACAACCAAAATAGACATCACTACCGGCTTTACAAATACCCTTGTGGTTCTTACCATAAGTCTGACAAAGGGGATTTGTTCGGCATTGCTAACACTGCCCTGAGATTTAGAGCTTGGTGCTTTATCTCTGTTGCCGTCTCTGAATTTTCGCACTGGGGCACTAGCGGAGGAAGGAGCTGGAACACTAGCTGAAGAGTGAGCTAGAACTGACGACTTAGGATGAAACTGCGAACGATTTCCTCCCTCTGATTTAGGTTAAGTAAAACTGAAATTGCCTGATTTTACTCTCTTGTTCTGCCTCTCTCTAGTCCTAACCTTCTACTCCTTTATCTGCTGAGAATTGGTCATAAGTCTGGGTAAGGTCATATCACTATTCAGCATTGCAGACCTACACTCATTTACCACGTTATCATTCACTCCTGATACGAACTTGCTCATCTTAGCCCTGTTGTCTGCAACCACATGAGAGGCATATCTAGCTAGCTGAGAAAATATGAGAGAATACTCCCTAACCGTCATATTTCCCAGCCTAAGGTTGATGAACTCAAGAACTTTGGCCTCCCTCAACTCTTGGGGAAAGAATCTGTCTAAGAAGGTCGTGACAAATTCCTTCCATTCAATAGGACCTGCAACTTCTACCCTCTTGGATTTCCATTGTTTGTACCAAGACTGAGCAACATCTTGCAACTGATATGCGGCTAACTCAGCACTCTAAACAGAATTAACACCCATGATGTCAATGACCTTCTGGACTTGGTCAATGAACTCCTAAGGGTCTTTATCAGACTTAGAACCGAAGAAAGATGGAGGGTTCATTCGGGTGAATTCCCAAATCCTAGTTGTTGTGGAATTGGCCACTGGACTGGACGGAATAACTGGTGGCCGTTCATTCTGGGTAGCCATTGACTGAGAAAGTGTGGTGAATGCAGCTCTAAACTCCGCATGAGAAATATGTTCGCCCAAAGGATCTTCGGGCTGAGGAACTGGCTGGTTTCTTCTCTTTAGGGCCATATTCTGAAACAAGAGAAGAACGGATTAGACTGGGAGTTTAACTTGAGATTATGCTCACTAGCACGACATGAATACTGAAAGAAGAGAAACTGTTCCTAAAACATCTTATAGCCTACTGTACATAAGTATGGCGCGCAACACACCCATGCACAAGACTCTACTAGATGCGGCTTTCAAACTTCTTAGGACTCTATGCGACGCGAGCTAATTGCGGTGCCTCACTAGAAATCAGACAATTGCTATTCTGCACCTCACCGCGACGTGGTGCTTTACTATTTTTCACTAAAATCTCCATAACTTCTCAACTGAGTATCGGATTAAGGCAAAATTGGTATCGTTGGAAAGATAATTCAATTATCTACAATTTGTTGGGTCTAAAGCTGGAAAATTCTACTTGTATCAAGAGTTATACAGTTTTGAAAATGTCTCTTTACATACTAGGAGCTAAACTAAGCTAGGAAAATGTATGAGGTATCACAATATCTCTCCCTTGATAACATTCGTCCTCAAATAAGACTAGTTAAATTGAAGATTCTGAGGGATTGAGGCTATATAATAGCATGCATAACTAAATCTAACTCATACTGAGCGACTGAACTAATCTTTGAATACATGAATTCACATAAAGATAACTATATGGCTGAATCCGAGACTGAAAAAGAACAGAATTAAGGAAGACTGTTACCTCAGGTTGAATCTGAGTTTGTGGAGAAAAAGTAAGGATACTTGGTATGCATGTCTGTTTTTGCTTCCCAAGTAGAACGGACTGATTTTGCCACAGAACTTTGACCAAGGGAATTTCTTTGTTCCTTAGTCTATGGATTTGATGATCAAGAATCTCTACTGGAACTTCTTCGTATAAAAGGCTATTCTGAATATTTGTGATTTGTAAAGGGACTACAATAGCTGATCGTCCACACACTTCTTCAATAAGGACATGTGGAACACTGGATGAACTGATGACAAGTCTGCAGGTAGCTCAAGCTCATACACTAGCTTCCCCACAGGACTCAAAATCCTATATGGACCTATTTATCGGGGACTAAGCTTCCCTTTTTGTCAAATCTCTTCACTTTCTTCATGGGTGAAACCTTCAAATACACAAGATCATCCACTTCAAACTCAAGATTTTTTCTTCTTATGTCAGCATAAGATTTTTGATGATTATGACCTGCTTTCAATCTCTCTCGAATCAACTGAACTTTCTCCATGGCTTCAAACACCATATCTAGCCCAATCAAAGCGTCCTCACCCACTTCGAACCAATCAAATGGTGATCTACATCTCCACCCATAAAGAGCCGCAAATGGGGCCATCTGAATACTAGAATGGTAACTATTATTGTAGGCAAACTCGATCAACGATAAGTGGTCATTCCAACTGCCTTTGAAATCAACAACACATGCCCTTAACATATCATCTAAGTTTGATGGTCCTCTCTGCCTGACCATCTGTCTGCAGATAAAAAGTTGAACTGAGATGAACTTGGGTACCAAGACCCTTCTGAAAGGCTTTCTAAAACTGAGAGGTAAACTGAGTACCCCTATCTGAAATAATGGACAAGGAAAATCCATGAAATCTAAAAAAAAATCTATGATATAAAGCTTAGCATAATCTTCAGTTGTGTAGGACGTATGAACTGGCGAAAAATGAGTTGATTTGGTCAATCTGTCTATAATAACCCAAATTGAATTATGTTGACAACGCGAATAGGGTAATCTATCCACAAAGTCCATATTCACCTCTTCCCACATCCAAGTGAGAATACCAAACTCTTGCAAAGTACCACCAGGTCTTTTGTTCTCTTCCTTAACCTGCTGACAAATCATAGACTTGGCTATAAATTTTGTGATATCTTTCTTCATACCACTCCACCAATGGACTTCTCGTAGATTGTGCTACATCTTGGTGGCTCCTGGAAGAATAGAATAATGTACACCATGTGCTTCTGCTATAATCCGTTGGCTCAAATTATCAACACATGGCACACACAATTTACTTTGGTATCTCAACACTCTATCTCCCCCTTGGGAGAAAACCTCTACCTTTTGGTCTTTAACTGAACCCTTCAGTTTGACCAAACTATAATCCTTGTCCTTCTTCTCTTTCACTTCAGAAACTAGAGAAGATTCAAAACTACTCTGAACCCAAACATTCCCCTCAACTGAGTAAACCAACCTCACACCAAAACCAGCTAACCGGTGAACTTCCCAAACTAATTCTCTCTTATCATTCTCCATATGATCAACACTACCTATAGACAATCTACAAAGGGCGTATTCCACTATATTGGCCTTGCCCGGATGATACAACATACTCATATCATAATTCTTCAACAATTTTAACCACCTTATCTGATGATTATTTAACTCCCTCTGAGTAAACACATATTGCAAGCTTTTATGATTTGTAAACACATCAACATGCACCCACAAAGATAGTTACTCTAGTTTTTTAATGCAAATACCATAGCAGCTAGCTCAAGGTAATGGGTAGGGTAGTTTTTTTGTGAGGCTTTAGCTGTCTAGAGTTAGTTGGAGAAGGCTTAAGCTGGATCTAAGGTTTATCTTAGAGAAGTAACTTGCACCTTAGAGTTGGTTGAATAAGTCATCAATCCTAGAAAGAGGATATCTATTTTTTACTGTGACTTTATTCAGCTAACAATAGTCAATGCACATTCGTAAAGAACCATCTTTCTTTCGCACAAATAGGATGGGATCTACCCATGGAGAGACACTGGGCCTTATGAAACCTTTATCTAAGAGGTATTTAAGTTTCTCTTTTAACTCTTTAAGCTCAGCTAGAGCCATATAATATCGAGGAATGGAGATGGGCTGAGTATCTATAAGAAGGTCAATATCGAATTCTATTTCCCTATCAAGAGGTACCCCTAGCAAATCTTCAGGAAAAACATCAGGAAACTCATTGACTACACGAACTAACTGAACTATTGGAGTGTTAGACTTAGTGTCTTTGACTCAAACTAGATGATAGATACACCCTTTTGAGATCAACTTTCTGGCTTTAATATAGGATATGAAATGACTCTTGGGAGACACTGAATTACCTTCCCACTCAAAAACTGGCCCATCTATAAACTGAAACTTTACCACTTGGGTGCAAAAATCTATAGATGCATAACTAGAATAGAGCCAATCCATATCAAGAATAAGGTCAAAGTCGACCATATCTAACTCTATTAAATCTGCTAATATGATTTTATGAAGGACAGTGATAGGATACTTTTTATAGATCTGTTTGGCAACAACTGACTCACCCACTTGGGTAGAAACTAAGAAGGGCTCATAAATCTTTTCAGGACGGATTTCAAAATTTACTGCAACTAGTGGGGTCACATAAAAGAAATTTAACCCAGGGTCTAACAATACATAAACATCAAGATGAAAGACACGAAGCATACCAGTGATAACATCTGGTGAAATCTTCTTCTTTTGACGGGATGATAAAGCATAAGACCAATTATGGCGCTATCGCCATCGGTACTAGATGACGCGCCCTAAGGAGGGACTAGGTAACCTAGAGGAGCTGGTACGCTAGTAGCCTCTGACTGGGGACTAGCATCTCTGTTTCCCTGCTTATCATGTGGATACTCTTTGATTCCATGTCCCAAATTACCACAACCATAACGAACTTTCTGTCCCAACAAACACTCACCAAGATGATTCTTATCACACTTACCACATGGAGGATAACTAGGCATTCCACTCACACTATTTTGAGATCTGGATATAGAAGTCTTACCCCACTGGTCCTGTCTAGCTCTGGGGGCGGGAGCACTATCTCAAGTATCCACTGAATCTTCGATTTAAAAAATTATGTGATTCACTTTATAAAAGGATGGATTTGAATAATTCCGATTATAAATTGCTTATAATTGAAAAATATCCAACGTCATTTTTAGGTCAAGGACAAGTAAATTGTAGCAAATGGATAATAAATGATGACGATTCATTGGGTGAATTTTTGAGGGCTCTAAATGACTACATAGATCAAACCAAGCTAACTGTGCTTGAAGTGTATGTTAGGAAGGAGCCCAGGTTTAGCCATTGTCGTTCTCCTTTATTAAATGATGTGTTTCATCAGTCCAGTGATTTTCCTCATATTTCTTAATATCAAAATATTCATATAGGCATATATGATTTTGATTTGAACAAAACTATTAATGAAAATGACTAGTAACATTCATTAATTTGTGTCATTTTTATTAAAAAAATTTGACAAAATATTTGTAATGTTTGATTATTATTTATGTTTGTAGGCTTTTACCACAAAATGAGATGAATATTGCTCCAAGTTATGGACATGATCATTATTTTGGAAAGACCTCACAATTTAGCTCGATGAAAAATGCTGAAACATTCTCCAATGTGCACGGGTCGTCTAGTTTTGGTACAAGTGATTATTATCGGTACGTCTACCATTTGAAGTTTAAGTTGAGTAGTTTTAATTAATATGATAAACATATATATTTATATATTTTATTTTTCATATTTAGGGTAAAGATTATGCAAGATCTGCC